>NC_028356.1:27355337-27364099 GCF_000741045.1 Vigna radiata var. radiata
TTCAAAGGGTTTAAGCACACGTGCGACCATTCGCGTCAGCCTTGTGTTGAAAGCCTTTTTCTTATTCTTTTAAAATTAAACAACAATTACTTCAAAGGGTTTAAGCACACGTGCGACCATTCGCGTCAGCCTTGTGTTGAAAACATTTCTCCTTATTCTTTTACAATTAAGCAAAAGTTATTTCAAAGGGTTTAAGCACACGTGCGACCATTCGCGTTAGCCTTGTGTTGAAAACCTTTCTCTTATTCTTCATTTTCCCAAAAAATCCAAACCTTGTCCAAAACAAATTCCTCAAACAAATTTCCCAAACGATTTTCTAGAACTACGTAACCCTGATTTCTCATTTTGAGAATACGTAGGAGCAAGGTCAATCCTTGTCGGGCACAAAAAATAAAAAATATTTTTGTTTCTTTAGAATTTTATTTTCAGGGGTAATTAAACATTTTAAAAAACCACATCAAGTTTGCACATTTAATTAAAGGTACTGCCTTAGGGCAGGCGTTGTAGGGTGCTAACACCTTCCCTACACGTAACCGACTCCCGAAACCAGAATCCGGTTTTCATAGAGTAAGCCTTATCCTTTTTATGGTTTTTCCATAGTTTTCCAAAATAAACTATGGTGGCGACTCCAAACTCTTTTTCAAAATCCCTTTGTTTCCTTTTTTTGGATCGTCGTCCCGTCGCGATTGTTAAGACTTTGACAAGTATACCAAGTCGTGCAAGTAGTGAAGCTGGTAAGACCGGATATCGTTTCCCTAGAGACTTCGATATTACTCTACACTCGTATAATTACCAACTAACTCAAGCTAAAGAATGATTCCAATTTTTGGTTGGTATTATGCAATGAAAGTAAATTTTATGCATAAGTAAAATTTGAACTAATTGGGGCCAAAACTAGTGAATATGAAAATGATTGATAACTATGTGGAATGAACATGTTGGAGAATGATTTCAACTAATTCCTTGCTATGCAAATGCACTACAATACCCTTCATCAATTACTTGTTCTTGCCAACTAACTAATTTACTAAAACCCCAATCCCTTGGTGAGTTAGCCTAGGTTCATTTGTTAAATCCCAATCCCTTGGTAATCCACCAAATTCACCCGCAGTAAGAAAAGAAGTTTAAGACAACTAAAGGTCCTAGTTCTATCCCTAGACACTATTTCCCTTAGGTGTTTAGTCTAGTTCAAGTTTTACCCAAAGTTTCCCAACCTTAAGTAAACCCCACAATCAAGCTATGGTTGATCAAGTCATAACTAGCATTAAGAGAAAGACAAAAACACCAACAAGCAATGAATGAAGCATTTTCCATTTAAACACAAGTGCATTTACAAGAAGTTCCTAGTTTACATCACTCTCCAACAATAATGAACTTAGCTCTCCATTAATGGAGAGCTTGAGCTTACAATGGAATGAAAATGGTGAAGAAGAAGACCCAAGGAAGAAGATGGATGAGTTCCCACAGCCCAAAACTTGCTCCAAAAGGTCCAAAACGATGCTCCAAAGCTTCAGCCGCCAAGAGTCTTTTGCCCTCGAAAACTATGTGCTATTTATAGTTCTAGGGTGCCAACTCAGCAATTAAAGTCGCACCCACCGCCCCCCTTTGGGGCGCCTAGGCGTGACAAACCAGTGAAAACAGCGAGCTGAAGGGCGCTGGGCGCCCCCTAGGGGCGCCTGAGCGTGAGAAACTGGCCAAAACAGCGAGCTGAAGGGCGTTGGGCGCCCCCCAGGGGCACCTGAGCGTGAGAAACTGGCCAAAACAGCGAGCTGAAGGGCGCTGGGCGCCCCCCAGGGGCGCCTGGGCGCCACTTGTGCAGAGAACATCTTCAAATCTTCAACTTTTAGGCCTTCCTTGGTTCTCCACTTTCAAGAACTTCAATGTCTATCCAAAGCAAGCAATGTTCCTACAAAATTTGAGGAAAAGAGATGAAAACTAACGTGTAACCTAAGATAAGTTTTATTCACAGAATTGGATAAAAGAAGAGGATCAAGCATGTTTAAAGCTTCAGGAGTGTTGATTTGGCATGAAAAATGCACCATAGATAATGGTAAGAATTACCGTTATCAGCGATTCCGTTTGCGACAACTAATAATTATGGAAATCCATGTTTCCTCTTCTCAATGAAAGGAACTATAACGCCCCAAATTCAGGGTGTCACGGATTATTACAACAACCGATAAATTTCAAACTTTATCATAGAGCGGAAACCTATTTTTTTAAAAAAAAAATTAACATTTAAACGCGCATAATCTATTCAAAGCATTATAGTTCCAAAACACTTGTCCAATTACCTTATTCAAAATAATGAAATAACGAAGGAAATAAAATAACTTCAATTACATTGTCTTAAAATTCAAACATAATAACTTTAAATAAAAATCTCAAGTATGTCCCCCCGTTATTTCTCTAATCTATCATGTTTTAGTAACATCTACAACATCATATGCTCACGTATAATACATTATATGATCATCGTCGATAATTTTATTCACAACACACAAACACATATGAGGTAAGTTACCGATAAAACAATAATGATAATAAGATATAAATACACTAAATATATCAACCATAAACAACCACCCCATACCCAATAGTAATAACAATAAGATTCTTAATCCTCTAGCATAACAATCACTACAAGAAATAATGGAATTACATACGGATTATTAGATACGGATTTAGAGCCGTATGTAAATCAACTATTATATACGAAAATTATATACGAATATTAAAAAGACTTTATATACGGATATTATATACGGATTATCCGTATATAAATTTCGTATATAATGTTGGCGCGGGGTGGCAGGAAAGTTATCCAGGTATAGAATTCGTATATAATCTGTATTATCTGTATATAGCTAGAACCAAGTGTTAACTGCAGATGTTATATACGGATATGAGAAATAAGTTTTTTAAACCTCCATTTTCGTCGTTTAAACTCTTTTGTACCGATCAATCTTGCATTTGAACTGATTAATCGGTTCATATTGAGTTTCTCCCCATTTTTAGGGTTCCTTCGGTCCTGATTAGGGTTCGTCCTCCATTTCAGAGTTTTTCCCCAATCGTTCTAGCTTTTATCCGTTCGTTTAGGGTTTTCTAACAATTTCTTCCATTCATTTTCTGTTTCACTCTCGATCTCGAGTTTGTCTCCTTATTCCACTGCGTTTGCTCATCAAGGAGGCTTCGAAGGAGTTCGAGTCGAGTCCACATCACTCTTCTAGTCATCTTCTTGGAAGCTCTTCTATCGAGTGGTATTCAGATCAAGGACAAGCACGCTAAATGAGATAAGTATTGCTTTCCTTATTTATATTAATTTGTCTTGAATTGATTCAAGTTGATTGTTCTCTGTTTTGATTTTTGCATATCTTCTTGTTGAGTTTTCTTCAATTTTTTCGCATTGTTAATTTTACTTTTCCTTTGATGTATTGATCTGTTGTAAGCTGCGTTTTGTTTTCATTCATTGTTTTCTTGAGTTCTATTTTGTGATTTTTCTCATAAACTGTTTGTTTAAATGTCTAAGAGAGCTAATCTGAATGTTCATTCTTGAATCAAGCCTAGCATTCACGTTCCTCTTTTCCATTTTCTTATTCTCTCTTTTCATTTCTTCTTCCTCGCCTAGAAGCCATCAAATCCTAGGAATCCATTGTGCAATGGGACGTGAGAGGAAGCAATTATGTTCAGAGAGAAATGGAATTATCATAGTTAAGAAGGGAATAAGTGGGAGAAGAAGTAGAAATCACAGTAAGGAAAGGTAAAAAGAGTCTCAGATAACGAAAATAGTAGAGGAAAACAAAGGCCAAGGTATGGGGGACTTATTGCTTTTGATCTTGTATCTTTTTGTTCTATGAATTGTAATGGTGTCTTTGGATTCTGGAATTTATATAATATAATTGATAATAACTGAAATAAATGTATGAATGTATTTATTCTAAGAAATAGATGTGTGTGAGTGTTGTTATCTTCGCTTGGGCTGCAGTTAGTGACATGTATGAGTCTGAAAAAGTAAGTATACGATGTATGCTTTGTTTGGGAATGAAATATTACAATGGTTTCCTTGATGGGATAGTTATATGTCAAGGATAAACGAGTGTATATGTTTGATCTGAATTAGTTAGACTGGGGATTCCTACCAAACCAATGAGCTATGTTGATCTCGGTTGGAGTAATTGATAATTGGTTTATTTAAGTATTGTGCCTTCATATTTGATAGTTCATATTTAAGTGTAATGAAATAATGATAGATATTGAAATAGGGGGTGTGAGTGTTCAGAAATCTTTTTTTTCCATTCCTCCTGAGGAAGTCTGTTGCATGTATCAAGTTTGCAAATTGGTTTTAAAAGTTGTTTAAGCCTAACTATGGTGCAATTACTGTTTTAAAAAGTGTGTTTTAGTAAATTATAGTGGTTGAAACTTGTTGGATGGTATTTTATTTAACTTTTAGAATCCTGAAATTTTTCTGGTTGTGGTTTGCTATGTATACTGTCTCAAAATTTTGCATAAACTGCATAAGAAAAAAAAAAGTCTTCCTCGCAAATAAAAATCAACTTATATATAGACTTATTTGATGAGTTAATATATTAGTAAAGAGGGGAGTTTTGTAAAATTATAAACTGATGTATAGACTCCTACAAAAAGTGACATGATAAATTTTTATTAATTTAATGAGTTAAGTTTATAATCTTTCAATTAATTTCTTAAAACTATTAATTGTATGTCTTTTTTTCCTTGTTACTTTAGGTTGGGACATTCTCCCTCCCTTGTTAATTTAATCACAATGAATTACTTAATTCTCAATCCATGATCCTCGATCCTTAATTCTTTAACCCTTAATGTCATCACTAACATCTCATACATAGACTCTTGGTCTATCCACTCATTAGCACATATGCTAACTACTATACTATAATCATTATAGTAACATCATTATCAACAAAGCATCACCTGGAGGATCTCCAATATCATGATCATCATCATAGATACACCACTATCATAACTATCACAGTCATAACAACACCATAAGCATCACCAAACCATGAACACCATAGCAGATATAGTAAATCTCGCTCTTATACCTTACCTCACCCACTTGTAGCCGCTCCTATAGACCAATCTGTAGTCTATCCTACAGATCTGCTTGAGTAGTCCCGCAATCTAGCTAAGGAACATGTAATCTTTTCACACAAGGACAAGGAACATGTAATCTTGTATCAAATATATGTGAGATGGGTTTTGCTAGATATAGCTCCCCCTATCAACAATAATTACCAAATTATGTTCCTGGATTAGGAACTCAAAAATCCCAAAGTGAGTTTAACATTTTCAAAATTTCTTTTTGAGTGTGATTAAGACTCTCTTTATCAACCATTTGCTCATCTACTTCTATGTTTCCTTTTCTTACACTATGTTCTTTGAATTTACCTTGGTTTATTTACTGTGTGTGCTTATTTCTTTAATTCATCAGTAGTTATAATGATCATTGTTGAATATAATTTGATAAGTTTTGTTCTTTTCGTGATAATTGCAGATTAATTTTTTATTTTGATATGTTTTAGTCTCTTATTTACAGTTCACTCTACAATATTCCTATTATAGGTGATTACTCATTTGTTCCTTGCATTGTGTAATTAGATTCTTGATTTTAACTTCTATTATTGATTCATAAAAGTAAAAATGCTCATCAGCTTAGGTTATATTTCCTGCATTTAGGATAGATATCATGCATTGTTTTGTTGTTTATATTCATTCATTCATTAGCTTAGTTAGATACATTCATTAGCTTCAGATTGTTTTCTTTCAATTCATTCATTAGTTTTAATTAGATAAGCACCTTACCAATTAATTACTCTCTTTAGATTTCAATTAATTTTTCTTTTCCCCACCTAGCTTTTAATAAATAGTAAAAAGAGGTTTTAATTGTATAATTCTAAACTTAAGTTAGCCAAGTCCTTAGATTAGACCCTTGGTTGCCCTATATTAAATTAATGGGGAATTTAGGTTTGTTGGCTTTGAGGCGACTAAAAAGTCTTTCAAAACTCTACTTTTGTCAAAGTACTGGAAAAGAAAACTTGCTCTGACAAGTTGACTTTAATCAATGGCTGCTTTATACAACAAGACCAAGAAGACACAACAATCAAGGCAAAAACTTAGTTTAGTGGATATCTTTTGAGAAGCCTTTATATAGAAGATTATTCAAAGAAAGAATCAAGAGAATAGATTAGGAAGAGAATAATAAGAGAAGAAGAGCAAAAGAGCATATCGTCGAGAGAAAAGCATAGAAGAGCACAAGAACTCAAAAGAGAATATCTGAGAAGGGAAAAAGCTCAAGTCTAGAAACACTCTCAAGCTTCATTGTAATATAAGCTTACTATTTGTAAGAAAAGAGGAAAAAGTGAAAAACACTTATCGAGTTTGTAGATTGTATTGTATTGAACATATATCCTCACTGTGAGAGTAATCATCTAACAACTTGTACACAATCAGATTGATTACATATTCTGAAGAGAATTCAAACACTTGTTGATTAACTTAAGTGAGGTAAGGATTACTAGGCAGCGTATCAGGTTGATACCAGAATTGTCTAGTAGAAACCAGGAATGGGTGAAAGTCAACTAGATGGTGTATCAGTTGGATGTCAGGAGTGTATAAGGATACCAGGAGTTATGAAGAATATTGCACAACCCATGAGTGGGTGAAACTCAATTACACGGTGTATCAAGTGGGTACCAAAAGTGTCTAGAGATATCAGGAGTGGTGAGAATACTCATTTGTAATTTTGTTGAAGATTATAGTTGAACCTTCTAACGTTAGAGGAGACTGTATGTAGCTCAGTTGGAGTGAACTAGTATAAAAATATATGTGATATTGTTTTATTCTCTCCCGACGCTTCTCTTACAAAACCTACAGTTCGAATTTTATCTTTAATATAAAACTTTCTATATTAAACGACTTTTATTAAAAAGGAAGTTTTATTCAAACACTGCAGGGAATATCTCTTAACCATTGAATAGCACTTGAAAAGAACTTATTGCTTAAATCAACTTCAGAGTTGAGCTTTTAAACAATCCATGTAAAAATTTTCATCCTCGATGAAGGTGCTATATTATATCAGTTGCAAAAGGTTTTCCAATAACACTATTCCACCCCTCCTTCTAATTTTTTTCAGGTACTTTAGCAGTGAATGTTCTCGCTCTGTCCACACCAACTTTTTGAGCCTCTTTAGAGAGTTTCACAAAAACCTCGGCATATCACTTCAATTTTGTTCTGATTGAGTTGTTGTGTGTTTTGAATGAGAGTCTAGAACTTCTATTTATAGACTTCACTCATGGAAACCTCCAAAAATTCATCTTCAGACTTTTTAAACTGGAATAATCAATTCTTACACTTGGTAATCGATTATCCATTAATGAATAGTTTAACTTGCTAAAAAATTGCTAGAAAACTCCAACGGCTTGTCGTGATAATCAATTATCATAAGTCATAATCAATTATGTATAATTGTTTTATAATTATTTTGGTTCATATATTTATAATTATTTTATTCAAACTATCTTCCTCTATTATTTATAATTATGATTATATATTGTAGTGTAATCACTACAAAAAAAATCTTATTTAGAGAGGGTTATTTTGGGGAGGGTATAAAAACCCTCCTCAAATTAACACAACTTAAGATGTTTAATTTAAATTATCTAATTGACAATGTTTGTGGGAGTTTTAATTCCTTTTAAGAGAGGTTTATAACCTCCTCAAATAATAATATATTTTTTTTCATCATTTTCTAATTCTTTTACATTTTTCCCTCTAAAAATTTTAGAGTAAGTTTTCTTTTAACAATCCTAAAATTTTATTCCCTTCGTATCTTAAACCCATCTGCTTAAACCCAATATTTTCGTCTAATTTCTGATTCAATTTCTCCCTTCCACTGAACCCTAAAATCAGTTCCCCCCTTAATTCCATCCGCAAAATCAGTTCCCCCTTCATTCCATCCGCTTTCTCCCTCGCAGGTACGCAATCTTCCTTTCTTCCTTCTTCTATTTCCTGTTGTCATTCATTTCTTTCATTTCTCCTTTGGATTGCCCGTGTTTCCTTTTCCTTTCAGATTCGCAGTCGGTGGACGAAGCTGCAACGGGGGTTCTGCGGACCGGCAGACAACGGAGCTCATAACGTCACGGAGGTACATCGTTCTACAACTCTTTGTGCTTTTATTTGGTGCAGCGTTTTATTGAGTTCATTCTGCGTCACTTTAGTGGGTTATCTTCTTCCCAGTCTCAATCATGTTTTTCATCAACGAGTATGAAATTGCTTCTCAGGTCTTTGTAGATAGCTTTGGCTCTGTCCTAATATGGTCCATTCTCTAAAAAATTCATAAAAAGGTATGAATGATAAAAATTAAAGCATGTTATTACTGAGTATGAATTTATGATAATTGATATGGAGTGTTTACAAGAGGAGCATATATTTTTAGTTTTGAAATGTAGCTAAAAAGTGGTAGTGCGAGTGAATGAACGAACCAANGAATGAATATACAAGGAAGCCATCATCGTCACTGNGAGGAACCAAAAGCAACGCATTATTCATAGTTTTCTTTATGTATGTATGTACCTTTTTATATCCTCCATATATGTCAATCTTATTAGACTTGCAGACTATATATATATATATATATACATCTCAGTTCTCACCTTTTGGGTTTTCTTCTTAAGTTCCTACTTTCAATGGTTCAATTATATGTACTCGCTGGCCGCTCTAGAAAT
>NC_028356.1:27364599-27385237 GCF_000741045.1 Vigna radiata var. radiata
GAAAAACCCCCGCAAATTGAATATATAGAGGAGGTTTTTACCCTCCGCAGAAAAACTCCCGCAAATTGAATATGATACCAGGGGGCGAAAAAACCCCGCAGATAGTTTGTGGCGACTCAAACTGCGGAGGTTTGAAAAACTCCCGGAATTTATTTAGCGGAGGGTAAAAACCCCCGCTAATTGAAAAAAAGAAACCCTCTAAATAAGCTTTTTTTTGTAGTATTTTGTTTTTGTTTTGGATATTTTGTGTTAGATTTTGTGCAAATTTTATATGTAACATGAAACAAAAACAAGAAAAATATTAAAAGAGTAACACCAAGCTTTGGTTTTAGCCAAAACTGAATACCATTTCAAAAAAGAAAAAAAACAATTAGATTATCTATATAACCAAAGTAGAAAAGGTATTCGGCTTCAATTCAAGTAATAATCAAAATCAAATACCATTTCAAAAAAAAATACTTTAAAAAAAATAAACAACTTCATGCCTTAGTTATTTTTATAACTGAAATCAAATATCCTTTAAAAAATATTAAAAAAATACAATAGGCTTTAATTATTTCTTTAACTGAATAAAAAATATACTCATAACTGAGGTTAAATAACAAAAAAGAATATTTTTTATTTTTTATTTATGGTTTAGTGCTTCAGTGTTTTTTAATTGAAGCAAAATATTGACCTTCTTATTTTAAGTCATATTCGATGTCAAAATCTTTTTACTTTTTAACTTGTCTAAATATGATTTTTTTATTAAAATTGATACGCAATGTTGAAAACTAACAATTGTAGTATCCTTTCCTTGTAATAATTCACATGGCTGACATGTGTAATGTTTTAAAAAAAATCAAATTTTTTCTTAGTTTCATAGAACGCAATCCTTCCAATTTTATACGAACTTGTTTTATATGAATTTTGAATTTTATATAAACTTTGAGAGGAAGAGATGAATTTCAATTTTACATATAATTACAAAGATTAAAAAGCATACATATCCCTAATTTAAAATATAAAAGAATTAAGTTATTATATTATTAAATTTATTTATTTTGCTTCTTCTTCTTTTTGTAATTTTTTTTACAAGGGTGAGTACATGACAAGCACTTACAGTGTCTTTGGATTATGGGAATTAAACTTTATTTATAATTTTAACAAATTATCTAATTAATTTAATTATTGAAAAAATAATAAATGTTTTTCTATAACTAATTGTTAAAAGTTTTAAAATAAAAATAATACGATAGAATGAAATGATTTTACTTTGATATAAATTGTTTTTATTTTTATCTATCCTAATAGAAAATTAGTCGGTTACATGATTTTTTAATATAGTAATTCTATATAATAATATTAATAAGAAATTATAGCATTTAAAAAATATTTAAAGTTTAATTGTTTCAAAGTTTGAAAACACGTTCAGTAACAGGAATGATTCATATTACCGACGATCATGATTCGTCGGTAAAGTACAAAATCCGTCGGTAATTAGCATTTTCGACGGTTAATACATTGTCAGTAAAAAGGTTGTCGGTAACTTTTATCGAAGAATTTTGGTCGTCGGTAAAGCCTTCGGTAATTACTGAAGAATTCGGTAAATGTCGCGACCTGGTTCATCTTCTTCCTCTTCCTTCCTCGCTTTGTGTCATTTTTTTTTCATTTCCACGAACTCCACCACCAAAACAGCATCACGCGAATAACCATAGGGAAACATAGAGAGTTGAGCTCGCCGGAAAAGTTTAGGACCGGTGATGTTGTGTCATTTTATCATGGAGAGTTGAGCTCACCGGAAAAGCTTAAGACCGATGATGTTGTGTCATTTTATCATGCACAGTTAAGCTCGCCGGAAAACTTGAGCTCGCCGAAAAAGTGGAGCTCGTTGGAAAAGCTAAGCTTTCCAGAAAAGTGGAGAGCATCCCGTGGTGGTGGAGAGTATCCTGCGACGGTGGAGAGCAACCCGCAATGGCAGAGAGCTGAAGCCACAAGACGGTAAGGAGAAATGAGAAATAAGTAGTGGTGGTGTGAAACTGAGATGGTAAAGAAAAATGAGGAGAAATGAGCGTGTTTGCCCATTATATTGACACTGGAGGCAGAATTTGGGCGGAAAAATTCCCGCTCTTTTTACCGACGGCCGAAAGCCTTCGATAAATTTGTCGGTAAGTGACATTAAAGTTACTGACGGAAAAGGGCCTTCGGTAAATCCTTCGGTAACTGACATTGTCACTTACGGACGCACTTGCTGAAAGCTTTTGTCCATCGGTAAAAGAAAATCAAAATTTGTCGATAAAGTCGTCGGTAATGGAATATTTACCGACGAATTCATTTCGTCGGTAAAAATCCATCGGTAATATTGATAATTTTTGTAAATACTTCATTGAACCAACCTATATTAGTTTTAAAAATATATTAAAATTTCAAACAAAATTTAAAAGATTGTATTAAAAATAAAATAAATTATTTTCATCTCAATAATGAATAAATAATTCAGAAATATAATTATTTTATATTTTAAATCAGAATTATTTATGCTTTTAATATTTGTCTTTTTCTCATTTTCAAAATTCAAATAAAATTGATCTCTATACTTTAATAAAATAAATAAGAATTTCTTTTAAAATACATGTAACAGGCATGTGTTAGTAACTTGACCTGACATTCTAATCCAATCAGCATAGTCGTTAGACACATCACTTAAAAGTTAATGTCGTTTGTTTTAGCGAACATATTTCTTGCATTACTAAAGTACATTGATGAATTTTATGTAAATTTTGAGATATGGACAAATTTCAATTTTACTTGTAAGTATAAGGATTAAAATGATACTTAACTCCAAAAAAAAAATATAAGAAGGAATGATAACATTTAATAACACACAATCTTCCTCCATAAGATAATAGCTTATTGTACTATATCCGATGACCAATTGACTAAGGAGAATCTGGGACCAAAACAGGCAACTGCCTGACAGTCAAACATACTAGTCAGGAAAGGTAAATATCATTAATGACCAATTAATATGTTTAATGACCATATTAAATGCAAATATATGTTATTTATGAGTGATTGCCAGGTCATATTAGACGAGAATATGATATTAATGGACAATTAACAGGTATTATTGAATTTGATTATCTAGTTTAATGATTAATCAATGTGTTTGGCTACCGCAAAACCTTATAAATATATTTTTCACGTTCAGGTAAAACGACTTGGATTGATCCTAATAAAATATAGATCTCTTTATAAAACATATCTAACTTGAGCATTAGAGTGTCTTTTGCAGGTCAATCACCCATTGGAGGATTGCGTTCTCATAAAGGATTAAACGATCGAAACAGAGCAGAGAAGGAAAGATGACCGACCCTCTGAACAATTCCCCCGAAACACTTATGTTTCCATGTCTTTAGTTTTCTACTAAATTTATTTCCAAACATCTCATCTTTTATGATTAGTCCTACTTGGTAAACCAAGATTGGAATGGAAATAAAGGCAATTTTATTAAAAAATAAGTTCAACACTATGTAATTTTAATTAAGTGCAAAATATAGTCAAATATAAAACATGATTAGGTTTAGTTTAAAAGACAGTATTTTAAATAAACCAAAGATCATGTAAGACACGAGTGTTTCATCTAACAAACGATACAATATTGTCCAAGGTTAATTTAGATAAAGCATAAAGGCTTTCAAATTATAAGGCACATAAAAATAACCCTATTTTGCAACAAACTGGATAAGCATAAAATGTAAAAATAATGATTCATAAAAAATATAAGTCACCAGACAAAAGGTACCACAAAAAATAAGTATGAGAAGAAAGAAGAAACATAAAACTTAGTTGAGGAGTCAACTACAAAATTGTGAACAAGAATGAGAGGACAAATAACAAAGAGAAAATAAAAGTATAAAAAGGTTAATGAAGAGAGAAATAAAGAAGAATAACATTGCTTGTTGGGTGAGTGAGTTGATCCCTCACCATCTAGAATGTAACATTTCAAAACCAAACATTTTTTCTCGATGAAGGCTATAAATAGAGAAGAACTCTCAATTTTTGAAAAAGACAAAACCCTCTTGCTAATCTTTGACAATACTAAATGTTGAAAATACAACTTCTCTTTATCAAGACAAAACCTACTAGTATAATGTTTCTTCTTGTAATGAAAAAATACACTAGATGCATTTCCACCATAGTAAAATCTTGACTTCATCTTCCTTCTACCTCTTTGTTATAAGATTATCTCCACTACTAAAAACCTTAACATTAGACTTCTCATTCAACATCCATACAACAATCTTTCCTGATCATGTATCTTAGATAACAAACATAATAAAAAAACAACATGCTAGATCCTCATCATCAATTTGAACCGTCAATATTCTTCCAAATCCATAACTAACTTGTTAAATTCATCTAGTTATTCACTAACTATAGTTTCATTACTCATTTTGTATGAATACAACACTTGCTTCGAATTTAGGCAATTTTTATTAGAGATTTAGTCATGTAGAAGCTCTTAAGCTTCTTAAAGGTCATGAAGTAGACTTCGAGAGTATATATATATATATATATATATATATATATATATATATATATATATATATATATTATTTGTGTAATTTCTAGTTTTGGGTCTTTGTTGGATCTTGTAATTGTTTTATTTTCTATTTGTTTCTATTAGATCTTACACAATTCTATTTTTGTTGTGATTATAGACTCTCTTTTTTTTCTAACTCCAGTGAAGCTTGTTAGATGGGTCGTAGTAGTACTTGGGCGCATGAGTAAAAGATTCATAGTTTATATAAGTCTTTTGGTACACTTTTGTACTCCAAATTACTTATCTTATGGAAATTGAATCATTATTTTAAAGTGAAAATTCTCTTTTAGTTCTTCGTTTAAACTTTTGGTCCTTATTTTTTGAGTTTCCAATTCAAAGTAACAAATTTTCCTCTACTCATTAACTTCTTTTAATATTGTGACATCAATTAATTTCTTCATATAACACAGACAATATATTACACATGACACAAGACACTAAAAAAAACTAGAAATATTTTGTTTTAATCTTATTTATCTGAACCAATTTTCACACTCAGAAATCTTTAAAACCAAATCTTTTTTTCTTCTTTTAGCAACATAAACGTCTTACCAACCCCATTTTTTAAATATCCTCCATAGTGAGAAAAAAAAAAGTTGGATATTATCCCAAAAGTGATGATCGTTCTGTTTGTATTTTCTCATTTGATCATGATTTCATGGATGCTTTCTGCTTTTTCATGTGGGTCAATCTCCCCCGCTAAACTACCCACTCTATCTCGTCTTTCATAACTTTATTTGTTAATTAATTATATTCATCTATTGTCCACTAATAATCTTTTGTCAGTTTTCAATATACTGATTTTCTTTTTTATGTTTATAAGAAAAGTATATGATTTGATCTAAAAATATTGAAAGATTAATAAAAAGAAGTATGTTTATCATTTAAATATTCATGTATCATTGTTAATTATCATTGTCAATGATCACGCTAGTCCAAAGTCGTTTTATATATATTTTTTATTTATATATGTTTTGAAAGTGTAAGATATATAACTTGATGTATGGAAAAGGGTTGAAGCACATCAACTGCTTCTTATGTTTTATTAATTATTTATCGCTGATAAAAAAAATTAATTATTCTTAAATTTAATTATTAACACAGAACATTTTAGTCCCTCAGATTAAAAAAAATACAGTCCTTTAAATTTCCCGTTTAGGAATTGAAAAACACTTTAATTACTCAGATTTAGCATATAGCATTTTTCTAAACTTGGAAAACTGAAAAATTTAAAATTTAAAATTAAAATGGGATTTACTTCACGTTTTTTGAACTAAAAATATAAGTAAACCTATTTTTTCAATGTAAAACGTGTGGTTTAATTGAATAATATAGTTTTACCATGTTGTCATTTTCAACATTTGTCCTTCGTTGTTAAGAAACTCCATGGTTCCATCCAATGGACGAAAGACACGTCCTAGACAATGATTTCCAATGCAGGCGATGGAGTTAATTATAAAATCCACCCTTAACCAATTTTTTTTATTAATATATATATATATATATATATATATATATAAAATAATCAATATAAAAATTATAAAACTTTATCATTATTCTTTATAATAATATATAAATTATTATCTCCTTTAATTTTCATACTTTTTATTTTATCCTCAATTATTTTGTACATTTTGAAAAAATAAAGAATAAAAGTAATTATCTAAATGATTAAAATAAGAGCTTACATTTCAATCCTCTTTTTCACTAGTAATACTAAAATGAATTGTCAAGTAATTATATTTTAAAAACTAACTGTCAAAATATATATTTTCTATATATATTTTCTTTAAATCATTAATATAACAAAAGCTCAGCTATGCTAAAAGGACCAAAAGGTATTATTCAAAGAGTACATAACTAAAAGTAATCACTCTTAATATGGTATAGATAAGATCGTACAAACTATTATTTTTATTTTGACAACCATCATAAAAAAATTGAACACAGTGCGATATTACGTGGATGTTCACTAGTATTAACACAGATAGATTGTATTATACGAGAGTTATTTGAAAAATTATTTTCAGAATAATTTAGAAAAAAAATTGAATATGTTTACAAATTTTAATAATATATATCAAAGTACCAAGCATACAAGAGAATATAAAGTGAGAATAAGGACAAAAAGAAAGTAATAATAGTAAAAGTAAATGTGAAATATAACATGAAATAATACAAAATGTTACTATATAACAAAAGAGAGATAAAACAATAAAGTCGAAGAAGAAATAATTACATACTTTGATCATAGTCTCTACAGCTATTTTTTTTACCAATCATTGCTCAATAATTAAAAAAGTGATTTAACATTTAAACATTAAACGTGCTCAAACCTTTAATTTTTTTTCACACGCACGTGCTCACTTAAAAACCCTTAGTTTATTTTTTTTCTTTTTGTTAAGTGAAATCAAGAACTAAAAATGAATTAAAATTACAAAAAAAAAAAAAATCACTGGCGGGTAATGATAGTTGCATGGTGTAGTGTTGGTTCCTACCAGAGAGATTTAAATATGTTTTTTAGAAAC
This sequence comes from Vigna radiata var. radiata, assembly GCF_000741045.1. Classification (NCBI taxonomy): domain Eukaryota; kingdom Viridiplantae; phylum Streptophyta; class Magnoliopsida; order Fabales; family Fabaceae; genus Vigna; species Vigna radiata. The sequence continues at coordinate 27,371,713 of NC_028356.1, forward strand.
AAAAAGAGAGAGACAGAGAAACAGAATTATTAAAGGCAACATAGTAAAAGACAAAAGGTTTAGTTGTCAAGTAAGAGAAGAGAGATCTCCATCCATTCGTGGATCTCACTGCCGCCTGAGGCGCGTGCGCGTTTGGGGCAAAAAATAGAAAAATGATAGCTTTGAGAGACAGTTATATAGGCACCCTTTCCATGATCAATTCCTTCCTAAACCCAAACACAAACCCACTCATTACCACTATATATTTTTTCATTCCACTTCATTCCCTCAACCACAACAACATGAGAAACCCTTCATCAACTTCAACAACCAAGAACAAGAAGAGTAGTGGTGGTGGTAACAGCACTACCACCAGCTACCATAGCAACAATAGCAACAACAATAACATTAGTAGCAGCAATAATAATGGTTCCAACACCAACACTCCATGCTGCAGCAAGGTTGGCTTGAAGAGAGGACCATGGACACCAGAAGAAGATGAGGTGTTAGCCAATTACATCAAGAAAGAAGGAGAAGGGCGTTGGAGAACGCTCCCCAAGCGTGCTGGCCTTCTCCGGTGCGGCAAAAGCTGCCGTCTCCGCTGGATGAACTACCTCCGCCCCTCCGTCAAACGCGGCCACATAGCCCCTGATGAGGAAGATCTCATCCTCCGCCTCCACCGCCTCCTTGGCAACCGGTAATATATATATATATCTTTGTGTTTAGATTCAGGGTTTAGGGTTTCTTCTTGTAAAAAACAGAATTAGGGTTGGTGTTGTTTCTTCTCTTTTCTAGCTAGGGTTTGATTTATTGTCTTGTGTATTAGGTGGTCTTTGATTGCTGGGAGGATTCCTGGAAGAACAGATAATGAAATAAAGAACTATTGGAACACCCATCTAAGTAAAAAGCTCATTAGCCAAGGGATTGATCCCAGAACTCACAAACCTCTCAACCCACCATCCATGAATATCAATATTCCTTCTTCTTCTACTCCTTCTACTACTTTCACTGTTACTCCACCCTCTATGCCTCCTCCAATGATCATCACCAGCCACAACCCTTGCCATGATCTCACTGTTGTTAATCAAGGAATTCATGCCATTCATCATTTGGGTCAACACCTCCAACCTCCCGTTTCAAACCCCTTTGATAATAACAACATTAGCAATCAAGTGGCTGCTGTCACAGATGATGTTTCTGCAATGGGGTTCATGGACAGTGAGGATTGCAACGATGATATCAACATCAATTATTACTCCGATGATGTTTTTTCTTCCTTCCTCAACTCCTTGATCAACGAGGATGCTTTTGCGTCGCAGCAGCACCACGTGCAAACAGAGCTCCCCAGTGAGCGTTGCATTCCACTGCCGTGTGATGATCGTGTGGATGATCCTCTGGTTTCAATCACAACTGCTTCTACATCGCAGGGTTACGATGATGACCTTGGGGTTCTCTGGGAATCATCTCTCGTGCCTTCTACTACTTTCACCCATCACGTTAACGACCCCATCATCAAGATGGCTCATGATCACCATCACCACAATCAATAGTATCTACCACTCTCCTTATCTGTTAACTGCTTCATCAAATACCAAGTGTCCGAGAATACTGCCATTTTTATGTATACATGTTTTGTTGTGTATCCTGTGAAAAGATATGAAGAGAAGGACATTAGAGGAGTCATCAAGAGGGATCTCACAGTGAATAATACCTTTTGAAGCTTTGGCTTTAATGGAGCTGAAAGACAACTTATGATCCATATAACAGATCTTACATAGTGAGATAAGGTTTTATTGTTGTTGTGTTATTCATGGTTCCACATATATGTAGTTGCTTTTGTTGTATGATACTTTTAGTCATGGACATGTTGAGTTTGGCGTGTTCAATTCCATGACATGCATATTGCTTCTAGCTTGCTATGCAAAACACAACAGGTTTATCACTGTACTATGACTTGTGTTTTAAATCATAGTACCGTTTTACTTTAATGGTTTGTGTAAGCTAAGTGGAATCGAGATGTATTATGTGTGGTTTCTTCACTTGATTACATTAAACTTCATTCTTCCTCACTTCAAAGATATTCATGATCAATTTTGATGTTCTCAGAATGAGAAAAAAATGCTTGTTTTCTTGTAACAATGAGTTTGAATAAGACAATTTAAGATATACTCTATAAACAATGTACTAATACATATACATTACATGTATAAAATTTCTCAAATAAATTCTTTATTTTTCTAATTTGAGTATGTTAACTTTAATTTATATAAAAAAAAATTCTTTATAGATTTTTATGAAAAAATTCAAACAACTGGGCCTCGTATATGGAAATATAAGCACATGTGAAAGAAGAAATATCTGTGTTTGTTCCTGAACTTTGTAGGGAATGTCAAAGGATATTTTCTTCCTTTTATACTGCCATCATATAAAGAGGTCAAATCAGCCTGCACAAAGTTTAAGAATATAAATTATCCCTTAAGAATTTACCCCTTTTTTACGGCAAGAATTTACTTGAGGAAAATGAAATTTTACACTAAAAATATCACTAAACAAATTATTTTTAGAAATAATTTAATCATTGAAAAAAGTAAACTCTTATATTTGTAAATTAAAAAGGAAATTAAAAAGAAAAATAATAAATATAAAGTGGCTGTAAAAACTTATTAGATGTCTAATAGTATACTTTACCTTAACCAGAAGTAAATAGTGTATTTTATATACATATACTACGTTGGCAATATATAAAAGAAAAATCATATATATTACGAGACTTTTATGTAAGGCATACAATCCGGTGGCCATTAGAAAACCTTTTATCTAATAATTATCCCATTAAAATATAAATTTTATAAATTACATTACAAACTAGCCATCTGAAGAAAATGTTAAGGAAAATCACACAATCCATAAAGCCTTTTATTTTCTGGTGAGACCATAAATATGTTACAAAATTCAATCACATCTAAGACCACAAATAACTTTTGTACATTGTTTCAGGACAGATGAAAAGAAGATTCATGAAAATATAAGGTGACCTATGATTTCATCCATTTTGAAACGTATGTTCCAATATATTTTTTTTTCTCATGTTAATTGCCTTTTGTTTGTATTTTATCAATCAACGTATTCTATGCATAATATGATACATCAATGTGCATGAATGCCCATAAACAACTTAAAAAAGATAGTGTTCTTAACTGAAAGAATGGTATTTTAGAGAAATTGAGTTTATCCTCATGAGAGATGAAAACCAAGTTTGCTCGAAAAGATTGAATAAAGATCCACATTAGAAAAAGATAAAGTAGAAAATCATGATTCTTCAACTCTTACGTGAATAAAAGTTCTATGAAGGTATCAATGTATCAATGTGATGAGTGAAAAAAAAATAAGTATTTCTTGTGAAAAAATATATTTATTGACTTTTAAACCACTAGAATAAATGCTTAATAATCAAAAGATATAATTAATTCTATAAGTATTTGAATAATGTACATATAATTTGTTTATAAATAAATAACCATTTTGTTATTGACAAAAGGATGTTTAATATAGTGTAAATTTAGTAAACTTACAAAGTATAAATAAAAAACCTAATAGATTAAAAAAAATCCTCAGCCTATACTTTCTACTACAAGATATAAACCCAGTCACACACAAATCAAATTCATAAATAAACTAACATAATATAAGAGTAAGTAACCACACTTAAGGGTTTGTTTTAATATGCTTGTTTCATAATTTACTAGTTGAAATTAAGGAAGGTTTATATATATTTCTTTAATTTTTCAAAGTGCATTTCAAAAACAAACGCATAATAGAACTCTGAACTCCACCCAAATACCTCAAATATAATAATAAATTAATTTAAAGAAATTAGGACCCCTCTTCATTAACCAGACGACTATTTCACAAGTAATATTTAGTATTATATATTATAATTAATAGATTTTTTCCTCTTTTGTAGAAAAAAAAATATTGAAAAAGTGTAGGAGTGTGCAATTAATACATCAAAACAACTTGTATTTAACACATCACAGATACACTAATTGGATTAAAAAAACATAATTTCTCTTCAGAAACTTAAAAAATGCTTTATTATCTAAGTGTGATAAGGTGAAATAAGCTAATCATATTATAATTCTCATGCCTTAAAAGACAACCTTTGAAATAGACTAATTTACCGAAAACCATTTAAGCATGCATATTTGGACCAAATCTCTCATATAGGAAAAAAAAAATTTAACAACACTTTTTTGACAACTTTTTAACAACACATACGTGACAGTTTATGATTGATCCGTTTTAAATACATTTTAAACATAAATTCAAATAAACCAATAAAATAATGACACGTGTTCCGTTGTCAAAAAGTGTTGTTAAAATATCATTATCATAATACATTATGATAAAATGGGAAAATGGAACTTACCGAATATAACACAATGCCAGCCATCCATGAACTGCTACCCATGTCATGATGTCAGACCTGAAAAGAGATGTCAAGGTGAAAAACTAATGAAATGCATTGATCATGGCTTACATAAATAAACACATATGAAGAGTTTTTCTCAGATGAAAGCATATCTCTTTCAACAAATAGTTGGAAACATAAATCCAAATTGAAAAAGTAAACCCAGAATTACATAGATAGAGCTTATACTATAAATTTGAAGGTTATCTTCATAACTATCTAAAATGTATAGGCAGATATATATGTCCAAGTATTTCAGAGAAGTAGAATTGAGGATAAATGAAAATGTAACAACCGTAAATGGAAATTAACATTCACGCAAAGAAATTAAGGTTTAGGTCCATAAGACTTCACCTATTATTCATATCACTTACAGAGAAAAGAAATGCATTGCCCACTTTATGCTTACATAAAAAAATTCACCACACAAAACAAGTGACATGGATCAATACATGAAGCATTTCAAATCCGCAATATATAATGTTGGACAACAAATTTTACCATGTGAATTTCGCCTGTGTTGTTATATAATTCATGCAATAACAATACCATTTATAGATTCATATTTCTAACCGTTATACTCTAGACTGATAAAAATGACTAAACAGTTAATACATTAACTATTAACAAAATTTATTAACTAATACATTAGTATTAACTAATACATCAATTATCCATAAAACTCCGATGACTAATGCGTTAACTACTCATAAGACTTCAATAAATACATTTAAGTTTATTCTAACTCCAACAAAACTCTTCCATAAAATTAAATGTTTATATCCATCATCCCAATTTTCCATGTACAGTAACTCTTATTCACCTTCTTGTTTTTGGATGAATTGAAAATACACACTAATATTCCAGTTACTAATCAACTTAAGATCGGTACCCGAGCTGCCAAGCTCGATATGAACGAATTCTCAGCTTAGACTAATGTTTGACCTTCTCATCATCAACAACGATGTCTTTTTTTCTTCAACATCCTTTGTGAGAAAGTTGGTTATTTCTTTGTTCCATTATCATATCGGTAATTCTTAGCTAAATGTCTGACCTTATCGTAACTAAAACACTTGTTCGAGTAGTATAATGGACATATTTGCCACACTTAAAGGATTCAACATTTGAGTTGTTCAACCGACCTACTCTCCATGGACGTCGTCCTCTTCCATATCAATTTTTTTGGTCGAAATATTCTTTCTCTTCTTCATGTCCTCGACTTCTACCCCTAGGACCACTTCCTCTACCTCCTCAATATCATCCTCTACCTTAAGTGTTCTGAGCTTTTTCGTCTTCAATTGACATCTTCATTCAGAGTAAATGATTAAGTGCCTCCAACTTCTTTCACTTCTCGTGTGCCTTAAGAAACCTAACAAAATCTTCAACTTAAGAGCGTTGACAGATCCTTTGACTCTTCAATCACACACACCACATTCTCAAAGTTGTTAGTAAACGACCTCAAAATTGTTTCCATAACTCAAATAATAGACAACATTTTTCCATTTCTAAGGAGCTGCTTCACAATGATTTCTACATGAGTTATGTACTCAACTACTCTTCAGTCTCTTTCATCTTCATACACTTCAACTTGCACCTAAGTGTTTGAAGTGGAACTTGTTTCACTCAGTCATCCCCTTTATATCCCTTCTCCAATATATCTCACGCTTCTTTGAAATTTTGGCACTTGCAATCTTTTTGAAGTCAGACACATGAACAACTCAGTACATATGTACAGGATTGTCTTGTCCTTAGTGCGTACTGCTTTCAATGCATTATTCTAGGCGTTGATAATCTAACAGTGCTTTCTGGTTCTACAAAACTATCCTTAACCACCTCAACTATCTTGGTCACCAAGAAGAGTCTTCATCTAGAGATTCCAATTATCATAGTTGACATCTTTTGTCAAACTGGACAAGAGCACATTATTTGTAAAGTTGATAATCTCACTTAGACTTCTCAAACACTCAAGTTCTTATACCAATTTATAAAAAAAAAAATACTTACTTTGTTAATAAATTGATTTACTTATATGTTGTTACTGTATTATTCATACAATCAATATCATAATTTATAATTCACATATTCATCATTTTAATCAAAACAAATAAAAATGACTAAACACAATTAATATGTTGACTTTAACAAACAATATATTAACTATTTATAAAACTTCAACAATTAATACATTAACTATCCAAAAGATTTTAATAGCTAATACATTAAATACCCAAAAGAGCTAGACTAATCCATTTAAGTTTATTTTAAATGCAACGTATATAAGCTATACATGGTGTCCAGAATGAAATTAAATGTTTGTACATGCAATAAAAGCTACCGAAAATGATGAATTTGTCAAATTAACTAAAAAGCTTGATCAACGTCTTGAATCACGAAATGAGTAAAGAAAATATAGTGTTTGAAAAACTATAGAAACCACTTGAATTGAATATAGAAGAATATCTCGAGAAATTATAGATTGCAATGGATAACCTATAAATACTATTTATCGAATGGAGGATGGTGAAATAGCTCAGATATGTTATTTAATTGCTACAATAAGCAAGCCTAGAAGTTAGCAAGAGAAATCAATATCATATAGATGACAAGAGAATATAGCCCAGTCATAATCTTTAATTGACACACACAATAAGAGAGAAGATACAGAGGGCGAGAAACCAATAGAAGTACAAATATAATAGTTAAATATGATATAAGGAAAGAGAAATAATAAGTATTAATGAACTGAATAATATATTAATTAACTAAGATTTATTTTACTCTACATACATACAATTTTAATCTTTTTTTATCTCACAAATATTATTTTTTAATCCTTTTTACTCTTTACCATCTAAATATAGAAACTATAACATATTTAAAATAGCTTTACACAAATAGATTGACAAATATTTGGTGGTCCAAGATGGTGTCCCAACTGCTTCACGTACTCCACCGAATCATTTCAAAAATCTACTGTGAAAAGTATTGAAATTAAAATATTTACAAACTTTGTTTTGTGTTAAGTTGTTTAAAGGATGTAAATATGTAAAAGAGTTGTTATTTTGATAATGAATATTTTGAAGTTTTTATTAGTGATTTTAATTTAATAATTTAATATGTAAAAGTAGTATTATTCTTAATTTATTTAATTAAATATAATAATTGTATAATTAAAATTTTTAAAATATTAACATGATTAATCTCTTTAATATATACTTACTAAAACAATAAAATTAAAAATTAGCGGACCCACAAATCAAGAGACTATACTCTTCATCGAAATAAGACAATAACTCACTTTGCTAGCTATGGCGAGTCAACCTCTGGCTTTTTTTTCCAAGTTAAAGTGAACTGAATTAAATTTATTTAATTACAAGAATCAGGTGAATAATTTAATTTTTTCTAAAATATAGTATGAAAATTTGTTTTTTCGCAATTTTTTTTTTCAACTTCAAGCAATTTTTTTTGTCAATTTTTATTTAACATGTGAAAATATATTTAAAGAAGATATTAGTTCTAAAAGTGAGGTTTGAATAGAACCAATAAAATATTTAGGAAAACGTTTTCACAAATATATTATAAACAATTAGAGAGTTGTCACATAATTTTAGAAACAAGTTCATAATATTTTTACAAACATCTAATAGAGGAAGATATGAGTAATGGAAAGTGATGAGTGTTTTGTTTATTAGTTCACTCTAATTCAGGTTATGTTGAGTTCCAATTTGCTAATTGCAAAGGATCTCATTAATCAAAACTTGGTTACAATTGTTTTTATTGTCAATTCTACCTCATTATACAAAGTTCTAGTTATCCTTTAATCTCTTTTAAGATTAAAAACAAGTAGATAAGATCACTCCTAGTTAAAGGCACAAAGTTACTCAACTATATAAAAAAAAAAAAAAGTTATTTTGAATGAATAAAAGGAAAACTTCTTAACAAGAGGATGTACAACTAATCACTCCTTATTAAAAAAAGTTAACCTCAAAAGGATTTGCAAATAACATGTTTTTATTTGTCAAGCAAATAAGCACTTTCCATAAGCATTTGTAAGCTTATGAACTTTTTCATGTAGTCATTAAGTAGTATATATATCTTTGATTATTCATCCATCAGATCATTCACTCGCCCACTTGTTATTTATGCATAGGGAAATTTTCTTTTCTGAATGTCCTAAATTGAACTGTTGTAGCTTATGTGCTTTCACTTTTCCTATGTTTAAGTCTTTTCATAACATACTTAACATTATATTGATACATTTTGTTGTTACACTCAAAGTGTTTTATGAAAGACAACTTTTTCTCTAATTAATCTCTATTGTTCCTACTACACCAAATTGAACACACAACTTAAATGGATTTTTATATATGTTATAGTTAACTTTGGGGTGTATTTTGGTCAACTTGTTACTTTAGACTTTTTCCATTTAGTCAATTTTTCTTGATTATGTTTGTTTATAAGACCATTTGTTTATTCTTTTCACCTAACATCTTGCTTTTACTCTATCTATTCTTCTATGTAGTGTTTTTGTTCTTTTATGACCATATATATATATATATATATATATATATATATATATATATATATATATATATATATATATATATATATATATATATATATATATTGTGTATATCATTCATATGTATGTTGTCTTGGAGGTTTTACCTGCCTTTTATATACATCTAGCACTTTATGATTTTTTGCCTAGATTTTTAATGGGTGTTGTCTAGTGTTGGTCATCATCTTAATATACTAGTCATTTGATATTTAGGTTATGGATGCTCCTTGAGTTTAGTAGTTTACCACATTTGATGAGATAAAAGGTAGTAAAGTTTTGATAAGCAATTACATTTCTTGAAAGAAGATTGACATTTGTTTTTTGCATATAAGAATAAATTATGACACTATTTGTACATTGATTAAAGCTAAGTATATTTTAAAGCTAAAGAAGAATCTTATATCGATTAAAGTATTTATGAATGATTATAGATGTTGTGTGGAGAGTTATAAGGGGAAGAAGTAGAGTTATGATAGGCAAGGATCAAAAGAAGAAAATTTCTATTTTATTGGTAGTGCAATTTGACACATGTGTCATAGACATATGAGTGCTAGAGGGTTGAACATCTTGTACAAATAAGAGGTAGTGGGTAGTCATAAGGTAGGAACTTTTCCATTTGTAAATATTGTACATTTGGGAAGCAATAAAGGTGGAATTATCCTAGGGTTGCATAAGACAAAGGTCATATTAGACTATATTTATATAAATTATTGGGGTCATCTAAATTTTCATCTTTGAGAGGTGAAAGATATCTTTTCTGAGTAATTCATGATCAATGGCACACATGAATATTCTTGATGAAATAATAATCAAAAGTTTTCAATGAGTTTAAGAATTGGAAACTCTTAATATTTAACCAAACAGAAAAGATAGTCAAACATATGATAATAGACAACAAATTGAAATATAACTCAAATTAATTTAACAACTTTTGTAGGAGAATTTAAATATAAAATTAACTAAGTAAATACACACTCTCAAGAAAGTAAACGAATTCAAGAACTTAGCATTTATGAAAAAAAAATACATTTTTTAAAACAATATTTCTAATACATGCTTTATTATTATTTATAAAAAAAGAAAATTATAATAGAAAATTGGTAAATAAAAAGTAAGATAATGAAGATAGGATGTATGAGAATGTAGAGTAATAAAACGCCCAAAACATGAGGGTTGTGCCAATACAATGCTGTTAAAGCTCAAAGATAGGAGGGATAAAGATAAGAAATGATAAAGAAGTATATGTTTTTGTCTTCGTATCAAACTTTGACCCAGAGATGAATTTAAGTAAGAATTATAGAGTGATTTATATGTGTATTCTTTTTGACTCTGTTTGAAATGATATAGTGGAGAATTATGAAGTTGGCATTGGTTGAAGCATATGATAGAAGTCGCACATCGACTAGAAATAAGGCTATTTAAGTGTATATAAGTGGGTGTAAACCTTATTCTAAAAGTCAGTTTTATGGGGTTGAGTTAGGTTTAAACTCCACTTCTAGCACAATAGGAAATATCTTTCTGGAATTCATTTTCCAGAACACATTAAAATAAATCTGGAAATTTTTTCCAAGGAAATAATTTTTCAGAAACTTTTGATGGGGTATAGCAAGAAATTTGATAGGAGGCAGGAAGTAATTGTGAGGAGTTGGAAATCTCCTAGATTTGGTTATCTACAATGGAAAAATAACTCCACATCAAATTCCATTTTTTACTTTCTCAGGCACGATGGATCAAGAAATTTTGTACAGAAAGCTTCTTCCTACACCTCCATAATTACAACTTCCACTCTCATAATTTTTTGTATTTTAAGATAATTTTTTATAATGTATTCCAAATACAGAATAAAAAATGCATTCCAAAATATATATTTCAGAATACAAAAAGTTATATTTCAGATTATATATTTTTAAATACAAGATGAAAAATGTATTCCAGAGTAATTCAGTATGTAAAATTTACATTTCATTTACATAGTGAATTACATAATCCAAAATACAAAAATTTACGTTGGTGCATGCTGAAATTCTGGAGGTTCAGTAAAAAGTTGTCCAACTTTTACTTCAAACATGTGAAAGGCTCAAAAGCTGGAGATTCTCATGGTTATTAAGGAAACATTTTTATATGATTATAGGTGGTTATAATTTGTGATGAAGGAAGTGCTATATGCAGAGTATAAAGGAAATATATGATTGCTAAAGTGGTTGAGATATTTTTTTTCACCTTTTAATGAAAAACATGTAGTGTAAAAAATGGAGATTTTTCAATGAGTTTCATCCCATAGAATATAATCCAATTAATTTCATTAAAATATAACATTCCATCTTTTCAAAATAGATCAGAAAATTAACTAATAGTTATTGAGTCAAGTATACTATAAACTATGCAAACCAGTAACAGTTCAAGCTTTGTGGCACCAAAAATATGAAACTTTATCTAAAATTTCAACTCCTCAAATTAATAATGTTTGGAACTTAGAAACGTGAACTTAGTTTTGAACTGGCTAAACTAGTTTTTGGGTGTTGCTTCCTACACCCCATCACATTTCTTCATCCACCCCATAAAAAAGATACAGGAAATTTTTTTTTTCCGTGATAGGAAGGGGTGATTGCTGTTCCAAAAAAAACTATTCCGAAATGTTTCAGAAAATAAATTCCAGAAGTGTTAGGGTGCAGAAAGAAAAACAGTGGGATGCATGAAGCAATTCCCCTTGTTTTTTGTGTTAGCAAATGCTTTATAACTTTAAATAGTAAATTAATAATGTTTTCTTGAATTTTATTTTTTATTAATTCAAATCTTATTTTTATTTTTACTTTATAACATAGTTAATTTAAAATTTAACTTGATCTTGGACAAAATCATGCTAAAACTTTACCTATATTTTATATTATATGAATCAATGTTTTTACTTGTTTAATTTTAAGAAATAAATTTTCATCATTCAGCCAATATTTAATTAAACTGTAATTTTTTTTTTCACTTCAATAATCTCTTCAATTTAAAAATATTAATCATAATTTATTTTTTACTTAAAGAAATGTAAAACGATCCAACATGACTTAATAACTCAGCCCAGCATGGAACCAATTGCTATTAGATTTGGGTAATATTATATTTTAATCTATAGAATTTTTAAAAGAAATAAAAAAAAATATACGTTTTTTGTCACTTTAAAATTTTCAAAACATCGATTCTAGACCTTCTAAAATAATTTGTTTACTTTTAATTTTTCCAATTTGGAAATACACTCTTTTAGTTTTCACGATTTGTATATTTGAAAATTAAAATGATGAGAAACAACCAAATGTTCTTAAATGATTAACTTCAAACCTAAAAGGAAAAAAAAGAATATAATTCACTAAAGAAAAACTTATAAACATAAATGAGCAAGTTTTAAGTAACATTATGATAGTGTTGTATAATGTACAATCTGAAATTTTTGTAAGTTGAATTAGAATTAAACCAACTTAAAAATATATTTCAATATTATTTTAATGATTTTAATGAAACTTTGTTAAGTTGTACATTTGAGATGTCTAATCTCAAAATAAGAAGAAAAAAAAGTCTATAAATAATAATACATCAATTAGAAATAAAATTAAACTATAGTATATATAATTTCAGTGTAAATATTTATTTTCAAAAAAGTTCTATAGAATTATATTATATGTAACCCTACTCTGAATCACATCATATGCATAATTGTTTTGGTGTTTTCCACTATATAAGTTTCGGAAACGTGTTTTGAAAGAGTATTTAATGACGTAATAAAATCAACTTCAAAAGAAATATTCTAAATATAACACATACTCCATAATGATAATCCAGAATACTAAAGATTATGGTGCTTGTTAATCGAAAAAATAATTATATTAGGTTCTATAATATTTTCAGAAATATGATGAATTGCACGTATACATGTTTTAAAATGGGTTAAATAAATTTTTAGTGTCTCTAGAAACTCAATGAATTTGGTATTTTTGAAATATTTTCAGTGTTTCTATTTATTTAAACTTTAATAAATATGTAAATATGATCTTAATAGTAACTTTATTATTTTTAAATTAATGTTGGTATGGTCATTAGGTCATAGTATTTAAATTAAATTTCTAACCTTAGTAGGTCAAAAACTAATATCCTTATAGGTAGGAATATGAGTTTAACAAAAATAATAAAGTAATTTAACCACGTTAACTTAACTAAGGAATTGTTATTGTATTTAATTTGAAGCATTCCTTCAAAATTAAATTGTATTAAAAAAGAACCCAAAAAACATATGTTAAATGTCTTCTTTCACCTAGAACCTGCTTATTATACAATCAAATAATAGCTCCACAACTTTGCATTTGTACGTCTCTTTTGAAATTTTGTGAATCATTAAAACTTAAATGATTAGTAAAAAAGCAAGAATTCAATAAAAAAAATAAAAAAGAAAATAAAGGTGAGAGGATAAATTATTAGTAGCTATTTTGAATGCATGTCAGATATATATATATATATATATATATATATATATA
>NC_028356.1:27385332-27421906 GCF_000741045.1 Vigna radiata var. radiata
ATATATATATATATATATATATATATATAATATTATTTTATGAAAATGATTAATTTACCGCCCTTAGAGCAATTATAAAGTCTGGAGATTTTACAAATATGGAAGGCGACAAAAACTTTTACCGAAATAATGATTTTGAACTAAACTCAGAGTATCAATCTACCAGTCTTTGCAACTTATATATTGACTTCAACTTTGCAAACTGTGTTGACCGTCTGATTGATTCTATTGTTTTTATTGCTTTCATGTGCAAATCGTACTGTGTCTTTTTATTTTTGTTGTGACACAGTTTGTTTAAAAAAAACGTAATGGAGTACACATACTATATAATCGTACAGGTCATTTTTACTGCAGAAAGAAAACCTTTATTTTGTGTTTATTTTTGTACTTGAAATGTTTATTTCACAAAGCACTCTCGCACTGCACAAAATTTCCCTTCTTGGGAAACAAAATCTGTAGCACCAGCATTACTTCTTTTTACATGTGCATATCTTGAAAAAAACAAAAAATATTTTTCTTTAGAAGAAAATGTGGCAAAATTCCTTTGCACTTATATGCAAGTAGTTGCATGGTTTGTGTAACCTATTGATAGAGTATAATACTCAAGAATGAGTATTGGCTTATTTTATCCACCAGAAACTGATACACTAACTCGTTTTAAAATTAGAAATATTTATGTATATTTAGCCATCAAACAATAAAAGGAACACAAAATGAATGTTTGAGTATTCCATCCCAGAAACAAGCTTTGATCAATTCAAGGTGTTGTGTATTAAACTAACAGGGCCTACGAAAACTGCATTTAAATCATAAAAATGAAAAATAACCAAGCAATGTGAAATTATTCGCCTAGCGTATTCTTATTGTATTTATGCAGGAAAAGGGGAAACAAGTAATGATGAGGATAATGATGAGGATAAATAGTAACCCAGACCAAAATGAAGGAATGGCACTAGAAATTAAAAAGCAGAAGCACATGCAAACAGAATTTCAATTCATGGTGCATATTGAATGGCAGGGACTCACCGGAAAACTTGTGACGAAGAAAACTGCATACTCCAAAGAGAACAAGCTGAACAACGCACATTTTCTTCTTGCATTCGAGAGTAACCCATCTTCTCTACTCTCCCAGCTAACTCAACTTGGATTTTTCCTTTTAAAACCGAAACTCTGGATCAACCAGTCACGAAGTGGAAAAGGGAAAGTTGATAAATGGTGGGTTGCTAGTGATATGTAAATATGTTGTTACATGTTAGGTCGCAGCAGGTGGAATAACAGAAAATCTATGGCTATGGCTAGTTAGATGCTTGCATTGAGATTTGACTGTTAGATTTGAGTCCAGAACAAAGAATGAAGGATTCATTGACCAAAGTCCAATACTAACCAAACGTTCTTCGCGCCACCCAAACCAACTTTCCTTTCAGCATTCAAAGTCCAACACTGCTTCTCTTACGCAGTGGCAGAGATCCATGGTGTCTTTAACATCTAACCAATCAATTTAATTACCTTGAAACTTGATTAAATCAATGTTCTAATCCACCGACATCAAGGAAAATTAAATGCAAAAATGGATTAAGATATTGGCATACAGTTTAGTGTAAATAAGAGAACAAAATTTTATAGGAGATTGAATTATGGATACAGAATACAAAACTAATGTTATAAGCTGTTTTAACACTTGAGATCGTACGCGATATCTTAGAACCTATGACAAAATTGTGATCCCTGAATTTTCAGGACATATGCACAAAAACCGTTTAGATATTTGAACCCGTACTAGTCATCAAATCTTCCAAACTTCATCTTCCCTTCATCTAAGATGTCAACGTCCTTTCTTTTCTTGGATAATTTAATAGCACCTTGAAATCCATTGTGGTCGTCACTAAATTGAGAAGCTGTTCGTGCTCGCAGTTCTTCCAAACTCTCACCTTCTTTCGCTCTCTCTATTACCTGAAAATAGTGGTTATTAGTTCTAAAGTACTTGGAATCTTAATAGACCTTGATAACCAAGACAAGGGGGTAGAGGGACACTAGGGGATTCACTTAATTTATCAAATGCAAGATACTGTTTCACTTACCAGATGTCTCCCATAGAGATGGGTGCTTGAAAGTGCTTTGAGCGCATTTTGTGCCTCCTGCTGAGTAACATACTCTACAAAAGCAAAGCCTCTATGGCTTCCAAACTTCATTGGCAACCTTAAGCTTTTAATCTGAACAGTTTAGAGCAATTAAACATGAGTGAAAAGAAAGAAATAAAATGCACTGGAAAACTGAATCTACATGTTCTGGCTAAAATAAATACACACAATTAAACAAAATCCATGTGAAGCTCATGCACTGGATATCTCTTTATATATAAGCTAAAATTGAGCTAAAACAGAATTCAAAATTAAGGTAAAATAGTCACATAACAACTCCTATGAACAATAGCTACGATATCAGGTTCTGTTACTTGTGTCTCAATTTGGAATAAATCTCATTCCAATGATGTAAGACGTAACAGATAATTTGGATTTATCGTACATGGTAACTGCACCAAAATCATGCGCAATATTAACACAACTACAGACTATCATTTTAATCGGCAGTATGGTTCATCACCAACTGGCACAATATGTATTTCATATTTTGATCGCTCGACTACAGGATGTGACTGGAAATAGATTCATTTAGAAATAATTTGGTGAGGAAGAATGAAAACTCACCTGCAATTGGAATAAATTACAGATGGCGACATGTAGAGCTTAAATAAGATACTGAAACACTTGTCCCCGTATAAACATTTAAAATTATATACCGGTACCTTTACCCATATTCACATGCGTAGCAACTTCGCCACCCATACCCTTACCTGACAAGTATGGTCTCTCTGATAGGTAACCTCTATTACCAGTTAGCCATGTCAGGTTCGTTACCCCATAAGTTAGATAGACTGAGTAAGACATTGCCTATAAATTTGTGGGTCAGGGAGAGACATATCAAGCTTGTCATTCATGAGAGCGTTGGGGGGGGGAGGTGAAACCTTCAAAGTTCTGCAGTGCGAGATCTTTTCTATAAACTGGGAATTGTTTTCCTATTCTTTCTAGTAAAGGCAATTTTCTGTGATTCTAATCCAGTTTCTACTACTCTGATTATACGAATTTGTTTTACAAATTAATAAAACATGATTGCTATCATAATATTAATATTACTGATAAAAATCAATAGAAATAACATATTGATTGAAAACAAAAATGCATAGCTTAATAGAAGAAAATATTCAAAGATACTCCAATCTTTAATTTTAAAAATGTGGATATATTACGCCAGAATGAGTACGGTTGTGACACAGTACCCATAATTACCAGCATAATTTTGTAAGAAACAAACTTCTTATACCCAAACCCTAATTTGATGGATAGATACCGTAACCATTGCTCGTAACTTAAGAGTATCCATTGGGTATGGATCTGAATATCATCCCTACCTCAAATTAATTATTTCAAAAATAATTAATCACCTGGCCAAAGGGGCTAAACAATCGTCTTAGATCCTTCTCTGTTGCCTCAAAAGCAACATTTCTTACGAGCAATTTTGTTGAACTCTTATCCTTCTCAATTGTCTTTTGTTTCTGCGCATCATTCTTGACATGACAAGGTTGTAAAATAAGAGCATGGCTGTCCAAAACTGTCCCCTAAATCCAAAAAACAAGAATGGAATTTAAAAAATGAGTAGAATTAGGATCTGAAAATGCAAATAACATGTAAATACCTGCAAATCTCTGCAAACATTTGTAGCAGTTTCAGGGGAGTCAAACTCAATGAATCCAAACCCCATAGAAACATTTTTCCCATTTTTCAAATGCTTCTTCACCTATAAGTGAAAGCAACAAAAACTAAAATATGAATCGCAACAAAACAAAATTTCGAAGTACAGCTGAGTCATACAGTGTTAGCAATTAAAAAGTACCTTCACACTCAAAATTCTTCCCTCTTTCATGAGTTCACTAAAATGTTTCCTCAGATTTTCATCTGTTGTCTTGAAATTTATGTTCTTGACAAATAAGGACCGAGCCTAAAGCATGACAGAATAGTCAATAATTAGTGACGAAGAATAAGAATTATGGATTAGTTAGAAGCAACTAGTTTCAAGCATATAAAATATTTCTACAAAGTAGCACCATGATTAAAAAATATAGACAAATGACTAATATCATTATGAGCAAGGACTCAGAAACCAAATTCTCATTTCTAACTATTTTATAAGGCATGGCAGCATTATCTTTTTGAATATAAAATGCTACGTATCATACTGACTAGACAGTCCAGCTAAAGGATAATTTCAATCATATGACACGTGGAGAGGGTAGAGACTGGACAAGTCAGAGACTGTGTATGTATTCAAGCAGAATCCTGGAACATATGAGGCAAGAACATACCTCTCCTATCAGGGAACCCATACCCTTCAAAATTATAATCATCTCAGAAAATGAAATTTTCAGAACTGTTCTCATTTACATAGATATGAAGAACCTCGAAAGAATAGATATAGGCCAAAAAACATTTAAATGTAGGGACCTTCAAGAAAAGTTACAAATGCTTATGGGATAAATACTCATGTCACAATAAACATAAAAAAGGAAAGAAAAATCTTCATTTGCAAAATTAAGAGGGGCTAAATATTCTTATTCCAATATCTGTTCTTTTTCAAATAATTTTAGCCTTGATTGTATGACTGCGTGACTTGAGTATTTTCCTAGTATCAAATAATTTTCTCACGTATTGGACTTTCAAGGGTAGTAAATGTTGAATGGTCTCATTTTTATCCTGTTTTGTGGTCACTACCATATAAAAAGACCTAAAACATTGGCTTATGTTTATACTGACATTATCTTTCATTTTCTTATCCCCCCAAAGACTAATACATCAGATCAGAAAATAGAACACAATTAAACGAAAAGAATATCAAAAGAAAAGGATTTAATAGGTCAGACCTCTACTCTGTCTGGATCAATATCAACATCTGTTATTCTTTCCACGTTTTGCTCCAATATCTGCCTCTTGGCATCATTTTCACCAATTGCACCATTCATGTCATCATTTTTTGATGTTGAACTTTGGCTAAGAATATTGGAAGGAGCCCACTCCAAGTATAGTGGAGCATCCCTACATTGAATTGTATATGAAACAATTAAATAACCTTCAATTAATCAAGACTGTAAAGGTTTTCATTTGTAGATTTTCTTTTATATTGGAAAAGGGAGAGAGGCTGCTTTAACCAAGATTACTAATCCAATCAAGAGAAAAAAGTATAATAGTGATTGTATGAGGCCTCTTGGGGTTACTTTTCAGTCCCAACCAATCAGTTAATATAAGTAAAAACAAAAAAAGTTACATTACAGTGTTAATTTGTTTTCCTATTCTTCCACAATTGGACCCCAAGAGTTAGGCATACTGTACATAGGAAAGAGTTATAGTGGGGGTGAGGAAATGATAGCGATACAGAGGATGGGACATTATTTTGCGAATTCTTGGTATTGGCAATTCTGTGTGTACGTGTGTGTGAGGGGGTTGGGGAGCTCTGCGGCTAGAGGTGAGACAACATGTTAGGTGATTTTGGGAGACTGGACAAATTGCCATAACCAATCTCATTCGTCTAGCATTCAGAACATGTAATCACTTTGATACAGACCTGGGATTGGCTTTAACACAGCTTGCACATATTGTTATTTCTCTAATGTCTATGATTCTATTTATTTTTCTCTTATGCTTAATGCCTCACACGCTCCACACTCTGTGTGTAAGAAGAATGAGCTCTGACAAAAACCACTCTCACATAATGCTTTCATTTTCCAAACACCCAAGAGAAAAAAAAAATCTTACTTATAACGCTTGTAAGCTAAACCTCTAAAAGCTGCTCGAGCTTCCGCTGGTTCGAGGAAAACAACCTGAAATATCATTTCCAAATAACTCAATACTAGTCACAAATATAATTAAACAATAAACAGGTAATGTAATGGTGACAGTAATAGTTTCTCCAATCCATCACTGCTGAAAAAACATGAAAGGTAAGCAACATACCAGCAGTATAATCAGATTCCCATACAACAGAAAAATTACAGTCAGTGTCATCGAAAGAACAAAATATGTAGGATCAAAAGGTCCACAAATGAAAAATTATAAACCCTTTTGTTCCTTAGTAAAAATATTGCATTTAAAATGCAAAAGTAAAAGGTGTATAATTTACAAGCATAAGATTGTTATTTGCTATTGGATATTTTGGGATATATGCTTGTTTCATACCCACATACTCTGAAGTAAGAAATACTAATAAAACTAAATAAAAAAAAAAAAAAAAAAAAAAANAAAAAAAAAAAAAAAAAAAAAAAAAAACATGTATTAGAAACAGGGACAGAAACTAGGGCCTACGACAGTATAGTTTGTAGCAAATAATCCAACATAAATTGCAGAGGCACATCACAAACATCAAAAAGGTCGAGAAAGGAGGAGAAAATATACCAGTGCCAATGTCTTTGTTGGAGGGAGAATTATTTTATCCAAACTACCAAATTTCCCAAACATCTTTGCAAGTTCATTTTCTGTAGAACCATAAGGCAAGTTCTTCACCAAAAGCACATGATTACTTCTTTTTAAGCCATCTATTTTGTTATTAGCAAGTTCTTCCAAGGCCTCGACATTTACACCAGCATTTTTAAATGCATTTTTTGTTTCTGAAATCACTTGAGTCTCTCCCAGAGCAATACGTACAGCAAGATCGTCCGCTTCTCCGTCAAGTAAATCACTTTTATCTACACCATATTTCCGTGCAATGTTTTCCACAATCTATTATCGTCAAGACACCATTAGAAATATAAACAAGGAAACTCAAGAACACAAAACACAAGATTACAAAAACAGAAACAATTTTAGAAAGAAAAATCAACAATAATGTTAATTCCGTCACTCATCAAAGTCAAAAAAGAAACGAAAAGGATCCAGGAATAAAGATTCTATTCTCAAAAAAATATATGTATGCATCAGAGAATGGGAAACGTCATTGCAATTTCTCCAACATCCCATGCCTCCAAAATAAGAAATGATACTCATACAACCATGTATGATATTTTATAGAAATGGAACTTATTACAAAGACAAAATGTACAACCATAAGAAGGTTCGAACTAAAGCACAAAACTTGACAAAAAGTCATTTTAAAAACCCAAACTTTATGGATGCCAGCAATAGCAATTCCATGGAAATAACCATTAGCACACTAATGTGATGCCATAATAATGACCCATCCCAAGTTAAGGGGTAGACAGAGAGGCAATCCTAAAAATAAGAGATATGTCCTCCAATCAGTGAATTGGTAGATTGCTTATTGTCACATCACAATGTTCTTTGTCAAATCCTAAAAACCTAATAAGCAGAAACTAATCCAGAGTATGAGGAGAAACCCAGTGCTCACCAAGAACCATCCAAAAAGCTTATCCCATGAGAATAATTGCCAACAGAGTATTTCAGAACTAGAGCAGCACAGACACATAAGGGGCAACACAATGGTGAAAAATTGAAATCTAACCAGAAAAGGTTGTTTTCTTATTAAAATTACGATAACCATCATTCAGAATTTTAAATTACAGTTGCCTATTCAGCCATTCAACAGAAACTGATGAAGTAGAATCATGAATTGCAGTTTAATAAGTTTCAAGAGACATACTGTATCAGGGCGCATGAACAGACTATTCCACGCTCTAGTATCTCCACTAGCTTCATTTGCTTTCCTTTTTTCCTCTCTCTGTTTTTTGAGGGTTTTGGAGCTTTGGTCCTTCAAAACATTGTTCCTATAAGAAAATTGCAAACCATAAACTATTGAACTGGTGTAAAAAGAATGAGATCCCAACTCATACCGAAAGATTTATGTTTTACTTACTCTTGATTCTCTGAATGTCTTTGTAAGGCTGGCATAACATGCAACAATCTTCCTTGAAAGATTGAATTGTCTAACTCTTTCAAAGCCCTGATAAAAAATTATCACAGTCATGTAAACTATCACCAAAAAACAATTTTACTAACACCGATGACAAGTAGTAACAACTACATTTCAGAGGCCAGAGAATCAATACTGCCAACCTACATAAGATTTATTGCAGAAAAGAAATGAAATGGCTTAACTTGACCAATTAAAAGAATATCCTAAATCATCAAATGACCTACCATGAACTAAAAGAATAGTAGCTACAACAAAACAATAGTTGGTCTAATATAAAAAATAAAAATAAAAAAGGCAAGACAATAACTTCTAGGCACCCAATTGTTACCTGTCTGCAAATTCTGGAGCTGTATAAAGAATATATGCTATTCCTTTGGATCGTTTTGTATCTTTATCAACAACTAGATGAACCTGTGAGATAGTACCAATGTGATTGAAATGTTCTTCCAGTTCCTCCTCACTGTGAAAGACCAAAACAATGATTTAAACCAACATATAAAATAAGAATATTAAGTTCAAGTGAACCACAAAAACCACAGATAAATACTAGTAATGCAGATGATTCAACTTGATTAATTAAGCTAGTTTTTCTTTGGAAAGCAAGCAATTGGAAACAGTGCCAAAATAATATCACCCACGTATCCAAAAGAAAGTTCAAGAAAAAAGAGAGAAGATATATGTAAGGATATAAGTACGTGGTCGTGTATGGCAGATTACGGACAAACAACCGACAGGACTCAAAAACTCCTTTCACGTCTTCTGTTTTTGATAATTGGCCCCCATGCTCAGTCACATTTACTTGAGATTTTTCATGGGTAACCTTCTCTCTACTAGTATCTTCTTTGCCCTCTACGTCTACCTCTCGAGAATCATTTCTTGGATGACTTATATTTTCATCTTCGTTAACATCACTATTATCATCTTTGTCATCATTGTCATCAGATGAGGCATCGGTATCATTATTGTCGTCATCATCTTTATCACTACTTTCAGAATCAGACCACTCTTTCGTCACCCTACTCTTAAAATAATCCATATCTGAAATGACCTCGTCACGTTCAGGCTCAAGTGACTTGCCGCTGGGTTCGGAAATATCAAGAAATCCATCTTCCAATGAGCCACTGTCATCAGTTGAAACTGATGCACCTTCATTATCCTTATTTGAGACTCCTCGGTTGTTGTCAACACTGGTCAAACCGGAGGTATCATTTGCCCACATCTTAGAGTTAACCCGAGGCTGCATGACCTGAAGAAAATCTTGAAGCTGCGGGTCATCAACATCCACACCATTCTTCAAATTTTCTTTCCTGCCCTTAGCTCTAGCAGGTTTCCCCACATCCGGCACAGTCTCTTTGTCGTTTTTCTTCTTCGAATGGCGACTCCATGGACGAGGAAGATTTTCATCTCCAAGTTTTCGAGCTACCTGCTTGATTAATGAGAAGAACATTGTAAAACACCTTTCATGGCTTCCAGTTTCAGCACCACAAATTTGAACAAAAAAAACAACATAGTAAAACATATAAGAAAAAATTAGCACAAATAACATACCTCACATGTAATTTTAGATGTGCGAAGGAAAGAATTATTGAAATATCGAATGGCTTCATGAGCTTCATTTTCTGTTCGATACCCTATAAACGCAAATTGGCGACTCTTACCGTCTCTGAATTAAAAACCAAGTCAAAACCAAATAGAACAGTTACAATTTAAATTTTAATAAGGATAGAACGATTCTATGAGAGAAAGAGTAGTATATTACTTGGTACGCATGAGCTTGACGTCAGTGATTATTCCTTTCTCAGAAAAGAATTCCCGTAGTTCATCCTCCGCAACATGTTTGGGAAGATTCTTCACGCAAATCCTCGACCTATACAAACAATCGTAATGACGCGAGCATTTTAAGATAGAATATGAATTAGTAGCAAGTGTTCACTTACATGACTGCGGTTGCACTTTGAAACAGTAATCAAGCAAGGGTTACAACTATTCAAAATTCAGGGAAGGGGATGATCTTGTCCTCTTGTTAACCCTAAAATGTGCGCGCCTCTTTAATCTGGTTTTTTGAATGTGAGAGTGCGGTGTTTTGTTTGTGAAAGGTTTTCGGGCTTGCTGGTGTCTGCCACACTATACCCCGGACGATTTCTTTTATTTTCTTTATTCTTTACAGTTTAAAACTTTCCAATACCTTTTAAATAATTTTTATAAAATATGATTTTCATAGGCTAAAATGTATAATTTTTAAAGATATAATTCTATTCCTTTAAAATATGTAAAATTCAGTTTTGATACTTTTAAATTTTGTTTACTTTTTATTCATTAATTTCAAAATGCATAACTTTTTATCCTCTAAATGTTATTTAATAATGTTTTTTTCTTAAATTGCTGCCTTTTTTATCCATGAATGTTATTTTTAACTTAATTTCCATTCATAGAGTGTTACCTAAACTACTTATAACCTTGCTACATTTGAATATTAGAGATATCAAATAGAGAAAAAATTAAAAAAATAAAACTTGTTGTACCATATTGTAATAAATACATTTAAGTATAATCACATGTTGGAAATCAATTTTACCAAATCTATTTCTTTGGAAAATTAATTTTAGGAAGGTTTACTCGAACTTTACACGTGCAGTGTGTGAGTAGGTTTTTCACTAATTTTTTTAAACTATCATACAAAGTTAAAAAGACATTTTACAAAAATTCTTGTTTGATCACTTTACAATAAAAATATAAATCAATACTTTTTGATAAAAATGTTAATAAATATTATTCTTAATTATTATTATTATTATTATTATTATAAAGTTAAAATAAATATTTTTTATGATTTTATTGTAAATAAATTTTATATTTATTTTGCAAATATATGTCTTGTTTTAAAAATATTCATATGGAAAAATTATGTGTACTGTTTTAGAAATATTTTTTAATAATTATGTTAATAAAGTAGATCCGTTTTTATCCACGAATTGTTTGAGGAAAATTAATTTAAAAAAATCTTAAAAACTTATTTAGTAAATTGGATTTTTTGTTTCAAATATTTCTAAATAATTAAAAATATTTAAAATGTCATAGAAAAATATTAAAATATAAAAGTTATAAATAAATAAAGACATTTTTTTATCTATAATTTAAACATGAATTATATCTCAAGGATATTGTAAATAATTTTTCTTTTAATTTTTGTATATATAATTTAAACTTAGATTGGTCGACTTGAGTTAACTCAGACCTAAATTGAGTTTATTAAATTCAGTCTCAGTCAAGTCGATTTGATCTTGTTCGGTTGAGATAAGTTAACCAGACCAAAGTCTGATCAAGTAAACTTAAGTCTAAGTCAAGCTAAGTTAGGATGTGGTCATGTTCAATCAAGTCAAATCCAATTTGATCATGCCTAACTCGAGTAGGGTTCGGCGTGAGACCGAGATAATCTCAACCAAATTTGAACAAGTTAAGTTGAGCTAGTAGTTTAACAAGACATTGGATCAAGACCATGTCAAACTAAGTTAGATTGATTCCACATTAAGTCAATCCGAATTTACCAAACCTAGGTCGAATCAAATTAACTCGAAATCCAAATTGATCCAAACTACAAGATATAAATTTAAGAATGTGAAGAATTTGAAATTCTTTTCTCATAAGCAAACTAATTACTTTAATTTTTGTTGCATATATTTTTCCTGGAAAATAAAGCCTTAAAACCATTTTTATTCTAAAGAGAAGGAGACTGATGTACTCCCACTAAAATGAAAAGTTACATACTTGAATAACTACCTATATCCACTCATTCTTTTACTCTCTTTTTTTTTCAATTTTTAAATGAAATTAATTTTAACATTTTTTATCATTCCTAAATGTAATATTCCCGAAACATTATTCCTGCAATGCAAAATATACCGTCAGCCAAGAGATATGTGAAAGAATTGCAATTTCTGCTTTCCATATTGTTGCATGAAAATATAGTTGTAGGTCAAATAGAATTCATATTTGCCGAGGGATTTAAAGAAGCCTAGCAAACAATGATACAAAATTTACTACTTATAAAATGTATATACAACAACATCTTGCCATTAAAACGTGTTGAAAAACCATTGGCAAACCCTATCTTCACAATGGTAGCCAATGTAATAGTGTGGAGGTATCGGCTATATATCTAAGTTATGTAATCTCAATGTACAAGCTGTACAGTAATTATACGAGTTTTCATCATAAGGGCAACGAATATCTGTTCTTCACTTTCACATGCATCACAGAGCCTTTTGATCAAGCCTCTCGTTCCAATTTAGGCAGCGAATCAAGCTATGGAACCAATCACCCGTTTGGTCAAACTTGTTAACAGTTGGAAGGGGATGTTGACTCATAGATATTCGGACAGAATCACCTCTCGAGAGTTGCTGCCTTCTCTTCCCATCAAATGAAACCCAGGCATTACTTCTTGCATCGTCTGGAATCTGTTATGAATAAACCCTATTTAAGTATGCAACTCACATCCTTTTACTTAACCTTAAATTATTGAACACAAACGAACGCCTAAGTATATTCCTCATGTATCCTTTTTTCTAATACAAGCCGGTGATGCAACTCAACTTAGCTCAAAAAGGGAAAACATTTGACATTAGAGACACATCATACGCCACGAAATAACATCTAATCTGTTAGGAAGGAGAGGAAGATTAACTTCACCTTTAATTCTAATTGTGCAGAATCTGGAAGTATAACTGGCCTAAATGAAAGTGAATGTGGGCAGATTGGAGTAAATAGTATGCAAGGAACATTTGGATGGACCTGCAAGTATTCTTCTGAGATTAGATTAAAACATCAAGCAAAATAATTATGAATTCTAGTATAAACTAAAGCTGGTCCATGTATTGTACTAACACGGGGACACCATACCATTAGAAGATGTACATATATCACATCTGAGAATTTCTATGACAAAAAACATACAAGATTATTTCTACGTTTCTGTTAGGACACAACCTCCTATTACAAAGGTCTATCATAGAAGGAACAAGGAAAAAGGAAAATACAGCTGCTTGTTTGTTAGGATATATGATGATAGGATAGATGGGTTTAGGAGTAAGTGTGTTTAGGAGTAAGTGTGTGGGGGTGTCGGTTAAAAAAGGAGAAATGGGTCAGAGCAGCTATAAATAGAGCTAATGTAACATTGCAGGGGGGATTTGAATAGACTTTGTGTAGAGTCATACTTTTTAGTTTGTAGAGAGGGGTTATGCCCTCAACCAGGGAAGTTATGCTCCCAACCCTTTCTTGTAAAAGGAGTACTTTCACAGTAAATAATACAGACAAACTCATTCTTTCTTTACTGTTTTCTATCTACTGTTACTATTCTTGCAAGATTCCAAATCCAAGAACCTAACAATTGGTCCGACCTGCCGGATAGCAGTGGGGTGAAGGATCAAGAAGCTGCCAAAAACGGGAGAACCTGCCGTTTCGAAGTGGGGGCGCCGGATTCCAAAACCTATTGCTTCGGGAAGCTGTTGGAATCAAGAAGTAGTCAAGAAACTACTGTATCGAGACGCGATGGAAATTGCGGTTGATAGAAGGAAGGCACAGATAGTGGCGCTGCGACAAGAGTATGCAGCATTATGCCAAGATTATGCAGCAATAAGCCAAGATTTACAAGAAATTTTGAGAATGTTGAGTGGGCAAACCAGCAACCAGGACCAAGCCTCCGTCAACGAGAACAAAAGGAGACAAGAGGAGAACATGGGAGAGGGAGCAGGAGAACGCCACGAAGTGCAACCCAGCGGGAAGAAAAAAATAGAACTGCCCACTTTTGAAGGGTTAAATCCGTGTGGGTGGGTCTCGAAGGCAGAGAAGTTCTTCGAGTTACAAGGTGTGGCAGAGGAGGAAAGGGTGCGCTTAGTGGAATTCAGTATGGAGGGCAGCGCTCACTACTGGTTCAAAGCTTGGAAGGAGAAAGCAAAGAATCGTTCATGGGATGGTTTGAAGGGAGCCCTTGTGATAAGGTTTGGAACCTATGTTGAACGGATGTCGGCTTGGGGACGAACGAGCGGTGAGGTGACACGGTCCGAGGCCGATCACTATAACCCAGGCCGATCGAGAGTGACCGAGCGGTCGGTCGGATCAGAACAGGAGAGGACTGCTGGACCCAACGGGAGAGGACTGACAAAGCCGAACGTGACAGGACGGTCTGACCGGAACGGCAAAGCACTACAAGCTCCGGGCCCAAGAGGACTGAAGGAACCGAACAGTTCGGAAGCGAACTAAAGAGAACTGCCGTCTCCAGACGTGAAAGGATGGGAGGAACCAAACGGTCTTACACTGACAGTCAAAGGCCGAATGATTTTACACTTAAAACGGTCTCCTAGTCATTGGCAAAACGGTCTTACAATTACATTCAAAGGCCGAACGGTCTTACAGTCCAAACAATCTCGCAGTAATTGGCCGAAAGGGCTTACAATTAGAATGAAGGCTAAGGAGGGAAAAGTGGATGGAAGAATCAATGGCCGAGAGAGAAGAATGGATTTTGTTAAGAGGTGGACCTGCGAACAAAAGAAGGGCCTTGCCGTTTGTGAGGCACCTGCAGAGGGGAGAGAACTTTTTGAAGCTTTGAAAGACATCGAAGACCATTTCTTCAGGGATTATATTTCGGGAAAAGAGGTGACCAGAATGCTGAAAGCTAATAAAATCCAAGAAGAATGGAAGTCATTGCAGGAAGAATTGTCACCACCTAAGCCTCCCAACATGAATTGATGGGCAGTACCTAGTGGATTCTCTTCAGATGAAAACGAGATAATGAAGAGGAGCCAAGTGACTCGGTTTTTTTCGGTTCCAACCTTAAGGACAAGGTTGTTCTGCAAAGGGGTGTAATGTTAGGATATATGATGATAGGATAGATGGGTTTAGGAGTAAGTGTGTGGGGGTGTTGGTTAAAAAGGGGAAGTGAGTCGGAGCAGCTATAAATAGAGCTAATGTAACATTGCAGGGGGGATTTGAATAGACTTTGTGTAGAGTCAGACTTTTTTAGTTTGTAGAGAGGGGTTATGCCCTCAACCAGGGAGGTTATGCTCCCAACCCTTTCCTGTAAAAAGAGTACTTTCACAGTGAATAATACAGACAAACCCATTCTCTTTATTGTTTTCTATCTATTGTTATTGTTCTTGCTAGGTTCCAAACCCACGAACCTAATATTATTTTAATCAGAACAGCTGTTAAATTTGTTATTAGTTATATAGTTATGTGTGGGGTAGTTGTGTATATGTATGTGTTTGCGGGTTAGCGTGGAGGATAGGAAGATATAACTTTGTTGTGGGAGGTTGTTGGACCCTCTAAGTGTCATTGATTGTGTTGTAAACTTTTATGTTGCATGTTCTATACGAATTCTCGTTTTTCCATCTAAGAATTCTTTCCTATTAGAGTTTGCCAATCCAGTTTTGTTAGAAATGTGGTTAAGATAGTATTAGATATTGTTAATTACATTATTACGTGTTAGTTTTAAATGTAATGAGCTTAGACTCATGTCTTTGCATTTGTAATGAGCATAGACTCGTCTCTTTGTATTTTCCTATTTATATGTGCTCAACAAACATTAGGGATTCATCCTATGTCTCTTTCTAGTTTATTTTAACATAGTATTAGGGCTATAGGTTAGAGCATATTCTATCAAAGTTTGTTGTTTATTGAGTCTATTGTTTCACCCACTATTGGATTGCTATCGAACCACCATTAAATGTCCTAACATGAGGGATGGAGTGTTAGAAGTCTCACATGGACTAAAGATAAGACCAATTTACAATATATAAGTGGATGCAAAACTTACCTTATAAGCTAGTTTTGTAACATTGAGAACAAGGTGAATTTTGATGGGCCAAGTATTGTTAGGACACAAACTCCAATTACAAAGGTCTATTAAAGAAGGAACAAGTATAATGGGTAATACAACTGTTTGTTTTAATTAAAATAGATGTAAAATCTGTTAGTAGTTATATAGGTGTGTGTGGTGGTAGTTGTGTATATATGTGTTTGTGGGTTAAGGTGGAGGATAGGAAAATATAGCTTTGCTCTAGGAGGTTTTTTGACCCTTAATGTGTTGGTGATTGTGTTGTAAACTTTTTGTATGTTGCAAGTTCTATACAAATTATCTTTTTTCCATCTAAGATGACTTCAAATCTTATCTTGGCAAGGCTTGTTGAGCCTATCATGCACCTTCTATCCGGTCACTATTGGACCACCCACACATATGCAGTCTCTTGTTTGAGATGTCCAATCGTGTGGGGAGAGAAGGTGTTGGAGATGTCTCATCGAATAGAGATATGACTAAATTATAGTATATAAGTTGATGAAAAGTGTTGGAAGTTCTACATCGACTAGACATACGGCCAATTTATAATATATAAGTAGGTACAAACCTCACCTTACAAGCTAATTTTGTGGGGTTGAGTTAGGCTTAAAAGCCTACTTCTTAACATAATATCAGAGCTATGCTTAAACTTAAAGACTACTTCTTATCAAAAAGTTTACATTGCAAGTCAATTTTGTATGGTAATGTCTACTTTCTCTAAAGGTCTATAAATAGTTTCCCTTTGGGAGGTGTTAAGGATCTAACCTTTTGGTATTGAAAGTCTTTGACTTTGGTGGCAGGGAATGCCATGTGTGAAAGAAAGCTTTTTCCTTTGTATACATAGTTCTTTTATAGCTAATAATCTTTATCTTGTTTTTCTGGTCTTTGTTTCAAGGTGCCAAACACTGCCGCAAAACAACCTTCCACAATTATTCGTATTACCTACCACCCCAACACCAAGAAAGCCCAAACCACACCAAGATCCACATCATAAACAAAGTCCATCCGCAAAAGGCTATTACGCCCCACAATAATAGAAAAGACTCAAACACCCTACACCACTGCATCACACGAGCACTTCCGCTGCCATCACTAGCACCATCGCTACTGTTATCATCATCGCTTCTCTAAAGGAAGAAGAGAGGGAGAACATTGCAGGGAAAGAAGAAGATAGAAAATGCGGGAAAAGACTTGTTCTGGAATGTATTTCATGTGTTCTGGAAATCTCTTTTCATGAGTATTCTCTACTGAGTATTTTCTGTTTAGAATAATTAACAGGTGTCGAACATGTACTAATTTCTTGTAATTTTGGTCCTTTTAAGACCAACACCATGAATGAAAATGGAAGAAAAGAAAGTTATTGAGCTTTTATTAATTTTATTCTTTACTTTTCCTTTCCTTTTCTGATTTCTTCATATCAGTTTCCAATACACTAATTCAAATTTCATTAATAATTCTTCACGCATTGTCTTGAAGAGGAATAACTGTTTACTTCATGACATCAAAAGGAGTGATTTACTCTTACCACATGTATTCAGTGTTTTTAGTTTACATGTGTGATAAGTTACAATTGAAGTGTAAATTAGAGTGTATTATCTTTGGGTGACAAGGTAAATGTAATTACTGATGACATCAGAAGGAACCCTATTTTACGAAAGCAAGGAATAAAAAGAAAACACTGTTCACATATTTATTTCACCCAAGGGAAAATTTTGAAAGAAGAAAATGAAATACAAATAAAAATGTTTAGATATTGAATGCTGCGACTCATTCAGCATTGTGTACCAAAATTTGCAAAACAGGAAAAAAAGAATTTAAACTCAAGCAATTTTACCACCACATTGTTACATTATAAAGAATCTCATGCAGTTATCTTTTAAGATAAAAATTTTAGTCCCCTTTAAACTCCAAATCCCTGATTTTGGTCACCTATTCTTTTTTCTGTGCTTTGACTCTTCACATTTTAAAAAATCTGCCATTTCCATCTAATCCTCAAATTTGCACATGTTTTATTCGTTTTTATTTCGGTTCAATAGAACCCTAACTTAACATTTCATTTAAGATACCTGCAAAATAACTTAATTAACATATAAAAAATGAAAGTAATAAATGTATGTGAAGTTGAAAATTAGACGAAAATTGTAGGTTTTCTAAAATTTGCTGACCAAAATTGCAAGAAATGATACTGGAAAACCAAGATCACTAAGAAGAAATTAAATGGGATGAAAGTTGTAATTTAGCCTATCTTCTAAGTTGCCACCTATAGTGCAATGCTGTAAAATATGGAATACACAGCATATTCAAAGTCTACCACTCGAGCAGAGAAAGCATCGCAGAGAAGCTTAGGTCAAAAGCAAGAATATCAAATCAACGTATCTAATGATGATTCCATTGTGAGTAAAAGTGTAAAACTCTCAAAAGCTTACCATGGAACCTCCAGCAGCAGTAGAGTAGGCTGTACTTCCTGTTGGGGTGGCCACGATAACTCCATCACCTTGTACCTGAAGGTATGCCAAGGATTAATAGAAGTGTTTTGACATATGAAATTTCAAATATTTACTATTCTCATCATAGAATATGTTATAATTATAATTATAGAAACAAGGAATTGATCCTATATAATGAAGAATGTCTAGATTATATAAGTATCATTAGGAATGTTTTCATTTATTCTCGTATCATATCTTTGTCATTAAGGGATAACAAATCTCTATTGTATTGATTCCTTTTTCTCAACATACACAAAGCATCCATGCTGCATTGGAAACACCCAATTTGGTTTTAGCTCAATGTTTCTCCCTTTCCTAGAGTTTAACAAAATATAACAAAAGAAAAAGAATAGATATTCAGAAGGCAATAAAGACAAAATAAAACTCACTTTGGTTATAAGTCGATCATGTTCATAGCATTCAATCTTTGAAAGGTAAGGATTGGAGCCCCGGTCAACCACAACCTCATTGAGGATGTCAAATACTTTCCCTGGCATAGCTTTACCTTTATGAAAAATTTCACACCGGAGACGCATTCTGAGAGTAATATACACACCATCTCGTGTATTATTTCCATGGATGACTTGTCGTAAGTCTTGTTTGTAATCATCAAACTGCAGAAGAGCAATACAAAAGTCAAAAAATGGAAATAAAGCTATGTAATGTATCTGTGTATATTATTTATAGTGAAATAAGTAATGAATTCGGAAAGCTTACATCATGAGAAGTTAGAAAACCAAGGGAGCCTAGGTTAAATGACACAATAGGGGGAACCGCTTCTCTGAAAAGATTTGATGCATGCAATATAACGCCATCTCCACCCAAGCATGCCACAAAGTCTACTTTTTCATGTAGATCACTGAATCAAACATACTGTATATGTTAAAAAAAAGAAGAAGAATGAAAGTAACACTTTTTTAGGAACAGAAAAAACTGCTCTGAAGCTATTCACAACAATTTACAAATGCCAGCACCTGGTATCTTGACTGTAGAAGGTCTGAACAAATCCAAAGCCTGGAATTCTAGCAAATACGTCATGTACATCAGGTTCCACAAGAACATTCATTTTCTCTTGGCGATGAAGAAAAGTGGCAACCTATAGATTATATATAAAAACTATTGAAAAAGTATGTAGTGAAATTGGTTATAGAAGTCCACAATAAATATTCAATCAACATTTGAATTGAAAACAGACCAAATGCACTTATACTATTCAAAGTCCAAAACCACTCCAGTCTCATGTTCCCTAACAGATTTTATTCCTAAATTCCTCCAAGTCTTTTATTACACAAGGAAGTAGAATTAAAATCCTTTTCGGTCCATTCTTTATTATTGAAAATCTATATCATGCCATCCCCAAAACACTGTGGGGCAAAAATTTCAGTATCCTATTTTCTATATTTTACATCTAAATTTTGTTCTTTTAATTAACCAGTATTTTTTATCCATCCAATTTTCTATATTCGAACAAAATGTTATAGTTTTGGAAAATTATCTGTAATCATTATCAAGGAATTCAAAATATTTGCTGCTTGAATAATTAATAAATAATAAAAATCTACCAATCATAAATAATCGTTTATCATAATGAGCATATATAAAAGAACTCAACCTTAAACGAGTCAAAATCTTAAATGAAATCTCATACGACACAAGCTTGTAATGAAAACCCATACAAGAATCTATAAATATCTGTTACATATTTATTATAATGATATAAAACTATATACATTAATTACCAAAACAATATAACCTATAATTATAAAATATTTTTTTATATTTATTTACCGGAATTATTAAATAGTCAAGCATAGGAGTAATTTCTCAAGCTAGGCTTGTTTCTTTAAATATGTTTCATTGCTATCTTAAATCAGTTTATTTACTACATGAGAAAGACCAAGCCCAAGCCTCCTGCTAAAAGGCTAAGCACCACCACAATCCAACAAATGGTTCTTCAGATTAATGGTGGAGATGAGTATATAAGGTTTACCAATGATAGAATAGAACTAGAGGCATAGAAGATGGAAAACAATGCCAATGATTATCATGTTCAATGTTAAATCTTTTTGCAAAAATGTTGTTTCTAAACACTAATATGAAGATCATTTCTTTGAACCACTTTCATGCTTTCTGCAGTCTAAGAAAATCCTTACCATTTTTGCTTCTTCCATTAGTTCATCTCCAAGTTTTTTTAACAATAATACATTCTTCGGCATAGACTTCCACATAAGCATCTGCTGCTGGGTGCTAGGATGAGTGAAAGCCAAAGAAGATTCGGTCACTTTTTCTCTGGTACAAGAAAATCCATCTGTTCGAACTAGGAACATCTCAGCCTTCTTTCTTGATTGCACTCTTACAACTCCTGTTGAAGAAGCACACATATCTCCTTCGATGGATCCCAAGTCATCATCATTTAAGGCTAACCTATCTTTAACCATACGATCTTCAATCCTTTGAGAGTTAGCTGCGACATTATCAAAATTATTCTTCACAGTGTTGGAACCATTGCCGTTAGTCATGTATTCATGGTCACTAAATCCATTTATTGTTGTCCTAACAGAACTAGAAGTACTCCTGTTCCTTAACTTCCTATTGCCATCAACTGTAATCTGGGACTTTCTAGATGGATAGTCCACATGGGCTGATCCATTTGAACTTTCTGGACCTACTATTTTAGGTATGGGATTATCACTACTGCTGACACCCACACCTCCCTGTTGTTTTGTTATATTCATGTTCCTCTGTTGCAGAGAGCCTTCCAACCTTCTACTCTGATAATTGACATAAGAGGGCGGTGAGATCTTCCGGCTTGCCAAAAATTTTGACATCTCTCTTTTGGAAAAGATATCACAAGGAGGAAGTTGAGATTTTAAAGGGTTAATTTTGCTGAAGTCACTTGGAAAAGATCCTTCCTCATTAGCACCAGTTGCTTCTGATAATTCCCTGTTATCAGTAGAAACTTCACTCAAGACTGTAGTACCTTCTGCTTCACCGTTATACTTCTTTTGAGAGGTGCTTTTGTCAAATGCACCAACAGAACTACGTGTTGAGTTCAAATTCTCGGACAATGAATTGAAATCTTTTTCCAGGGAGGATCTCTCTGCAGTTATTGAAGAATCCAGAAGTCTAGCAGACCCGATTGTATAACGTGATAACATGTCATAGGGTGTAACTGGTGGATTAGAAACAATCTGTGATGAAGATCGAGTCATGTACTGCCTCCATCGGGAGACCATGGCAGATGTTCTTAAAACTCCTTCCTTGCTGTGAAGATAGATAGGCCTTTTGCTGCCATTTAAAACATAAGATGCAAACCTCACAACCTGCTCCATTGTAGGTGCAGTCCTAGCTTCAACAGGGATTTTAACCAATTCAATTCTTCCAGATGAAA
Organism: Vigna radiata var. radiata; assembly: GCF_000741045.1. Classification (NCBI taxonomy): domain Eukaryota; kingdom Viridiplantae; phylum Streptophyta; class Magnoliopsida; order Fabales; family Fabaceae; genus Vigna; species Vigna radiata. The sequence continues at coordinate 27,407,012 of NC_028356.1, forward strand.
TGGCATCATGTAAAGCTGCTTGATAGAAGTTGTCTTTCACAGTCTCTGCTCTAAGATCTATGATGGTTTTATATCCTTTATCCAGTAACCACTTCAGGCCTTCTTCTGTTACCTGACCACCAGTGCAAAAGACTGCTTCTGTGTCTTTGGTTTCCATGTCCTCTTTAGAAGCAGATAAATATACAGGATTCCAATTTGAAAATAGCATGTGACAAGGAAAACCCTCCCCACGAGGAAAACCAGAATCATAGCAGACATTCTTCAGTCTTTGAAGTTTCCTCCATACATTTAAGCTTCGATCATCATCAAGTTCTAAATAGTTTTCGAGAGCTACATGCAAGCTCTCACAACACCTTTTCATCTCACTCCTAAAAAGGGCTAGTGGGGGGAGCTTATCATCTGTTGTGCTGACATCTGCAGCACGAAAGGAATTCATAATTGAGGATCTTCCAGAAAGAATATCCTCCCTTCCTTTGTTCACAAGGGATACCATGCATCCAAGAACAGAAACTATTTTGTCTTCTAGTTGAGGTTTCTCATCTGATGGAACCTCATATGAAACACTACACTCACCAGTCAATGGGTTACATAATGCATCCATTAATGCAGAATGAAGCCTTTCTGAATTCCTAAAGATCCTACAAAACGCCTCAACTTCAGCAATATCACCTGGAACTGGACCCATCCAAGACAACCGTGATGTATCATTGGATTGGAAGGAATTCAAATTCTATAAAGAAAAGTATCAAAAACAAGTTTGAAAGATGGATGTCAGTCCATGACATGAATAACAGGAGTTAAATCATCAATGCATGTAAATTGAAATATTAAACGAAAGAAAAACAAAGAAGAACAAGATGACACACACTAACAACAAGATGCTAAAGCACACATTCAAAAAAAAAAAAAAACAAAAAAAAAAAATTGGACCTCAATAGTAAATTGAAGAGTTTTCGGTTTAGATTTTAGGTAAGGCAGTGTAAAACGACCTACCCATGCAAGTACATAGCGAGGAGTTTTTTGACATTAAGGGTACATAATTTAGTTTTAGATTTTCGGTACACAATCAATTCTACCATGAGCAGTGTTGATATTCAGAGAAGTAAAAGTTTTAGTTTTCAGTTTATAAGAATTGATTTTATGTGTGCAACATACCAAAAACACTTTTATTTTACACTTGTAAAGATATAGTACTTTACTTCCTAACTGAACAAATTCTTGTACAAGGTATTTGGTTAGAGGAAAATGGAAGGGAGAGAAAGGGAGGAGTTTTTTAATACCTTTCTTGTTTGATTCAATTTTCAGGAAGAGGGGAGGGAAGCAAAATCTACTGAACAATTTACAAGAGAGGTGATTTAAAACATTTCAAGTTTATTTACAAAAAAATATTTTTATTCATATTTCGAAATCGAAAATTATAAAATATGAAAGTAAATTAGTTTTTGAAACTTTTTATATTCTGTGCTCCAAACAAGAAAATGAATACTTTCCCTCCTCTCCTCTTAACTAAACAGGATATCTTATCAAAATCTCTCCTCTTCCTTCCATTTCCTCTCACTCCCCAACACTCACTTTTAAAAATTCATTTCCAAAAGCAAATTGGTTCTTTCAAAACCAATTCTTTAACTTATTTCAAAATTAATTCTATTAAAATTTAAAAACAAACACACTCTTTACTGCATGTGAACCAACATCAAAGTAAAACTGAGCTCCGTATCTAAGCTTCTTATACACAGAACACTTATTTAAAGAACTAAACTAAACTCAGATGCAGTTCCCTAACTGTTTAAGTAATGTTCTCCCATCGAAATTGAAGTTTCTTGAAAACAGCACCACAAGACTTCGTTTACATATGCTTTGTCATTTCCCAGAACATACATTTCAAAACAGGCAATACAAGCCACACCGATTTCTTAGCTAAACATCACACCGGACAATAATTAACAAAAGAATATAGCATTATTTAAATTCTCCATCATGTAGAAAGCATCATCTACCCTCAAATACACTCTCACATCAAACACAATATTTTACAATAAAATCTAAGCCACCGAGCGCCGTAATCGACATAAAGAAAAAGAAAAAGGGCTTGTCTGACAACATATTGACTCTACCAGGCACAACTAATAAAAAAATTTAAGAAACTATATTAAAATAATTTCAAAAGGACATTTCCACTTGCATCACCATTGTTCTAATTATTTTTTCATAACCATTATCAAATTTCAGTACTCGCATCAGAATTGCTAATTCGAGTAAATCAACTTAAAGAAAAGCTGAAAGTAGTGTATCATAAGCTGAAAAAAGAAAAAAAAGTTGCAAAAGAGAAACAGTTACGAACCGGAGAGTCGAGACCGAAGCTGAAGGAAAAAGAGTTGGAAAGTTGGGCGCTGATGACCAAGTTGAAGTGTCTACGGAGCTTTCTTCCCTTCCTCTGAAACTCCAGGCCCAGGCCCAGGCCCAAGAACGACGGAGGAGGCTTGAAGAAACAATGATACGAAGGTGACAGAGCCGCGGCCATGTCCGCCGAGAATGCCATGTCGATGCATGCTACCATCGGAGTTCGCCACGATCTTCCAAAATAAGAATATTGTGTATGTATTTTTTAAATAATAATTAAAATATAAAAAAATCTGTTCCTTTGTTTTATTATTATATTTGTATGAATATTTGCGTGTGGGAAAAGGGATAATGAGATGGAAAATGAAAAAATTGTGGCTGGAAAATGGCGGAGGATAATAATAATTTTGGTGGTGGAGGCAACATGTCCGGTCTATGGACATTTACCGTTTGTGCTTGAATCTTGATGTGATGCGATGCTTATTATATGGATTTTACCTGTTTTTCTTTATCATTATTATCCATTTTCCTTTCTCAGATTTCATTGGGCCAGGTCATCAGACAACATCTACTTTATCTCACTCTTGTTTTATTTTACATATAAGCTAACTGTATTTTTTTCTACTTTAGATTGGTTTTTTTATAGTTTAATTAGCTGATTTTAATTTGTATATTTAGAAAATAGATAAGTTTTGCCTTATAGTTTTAATGGTTTATATACCGTCTACATAAACAAACAATATTAGAATATGTTGAAAGAAATTTTTTAATTCTTTGTTTAAATTAAAAGATGGATTTTAAAGACGGTAAAATAATGAGCTTGAAAAAAACAAAGAGTGAAAAGTAAAATGGTTTGAATTAAGAGATGGAGAATGGAAAGTGAAAAGAAACAAATAAAGAAAAGATGTAAACTATTTGATACATATAATTGATAGAACATATTTTAATTGATGATATTGTAATATTACTCTTTTTCTCTTTGCTTAAAATTATTTTAGAATAAAATTTATTAATTTAAAATAAAACATTAGTAATTATTTAAAATAAAAAAAATAATTGTTATAATTAATTTAAAATAAGAGTGTAATATTATTACTTATTTATTATTTTTGTCGGAGAAACTCTCAACACATATACTTTTCTTTTCTTTTCGATTTATTTATTCAGTTTATAGTTTAGTTTTTGACCTACAAAAAGTGTTTTAACGTTCAAGTCAGTTTCTGAATGATAGAACATGCAATGAATTTATCTTACCTACTTCATTGATAACGCTCTTATTTACAGTTGTTCTGATGGGCCAAGTCTCACTTTTGGGTTTTGGCGAGGCCCAATTCCCCTAAACCCTTTCTATCATAGAGATAATGAGTTAATTAAAGTAAATCATGCTTATTTAATGCTTGCTTCACGAGTAACCTTCGTTTTATTCTTCATTGGTCCTTTATCTTGGATGCTAACATTAAGCTACATGGTTCAACCTATTTCTTAGTTTTACCTTCATGGTTATTTTAGTAATCGGTTATACAGTCTTTTGTTTTATGTCACGGTCCTGTGTCAGTACTAAATGTGTGCATTGTCCATATAGTGTATTGTCCCCCTCAAGCCCACAAAGATGTGACGAAATGTGTCTTTGAAGGGACATAATGCTCTAGAGAATGTGCTTTATGTGTCATTTTTTTGGCCTTTAAATGGTTGTGGATCCAACAACTAAGATTAAGCATCTGTTGGGTTCTTACACAGGTTGAATACTTATAAATAGCAAAGGTGTTTGAAGAAGAATTTTGTTATTCTTCAATGTTGTCTGATAGTTTGTTTTTTATCAACTAAGAGAAAAAATCATTCTTTAAGGTGATGATGTCTTCTAGCTTTAGTTATGACATCTAAGGAGTTTTTAAGTCGCTCAGACAAGGGTATCCTGACGAAGAAATTGTAATAGTGTTGGGTTCAACCGACTATGAAAGCTTCATACTCAACCTGGTTGTTGGATAATTTAAAATTGAAATATAAGGGTTGTTTTATCTTTATGCCTCTAGGCCTTTCGACTAAACTTTGACCAGACTGAAGGTGTTATTTTAAAGAGTTATGTTTGGTAATGGGGCTAACTTACTTTGGCCCTGACCCTATGATGTGAATCCAACCAATGATGGGGATGTGCCACTTTGCTGCAATTTTTAAGTAATTAGTTTGTTTAATTAATGGTCAAATCCTTTGTAAAATTGGATGACTAAATTATGTTTTGGAATAATCAATTAATGAGTTTTATTTTGGTTTTATTTCAAGTTTTAATAAGGGTCCAATTGGAAACTTAGTCATGAGTCTTTGGGAGACCAAAATGATGCATAACTGAATGCTTTTATGTGACTTTTTGGTTACCACAATTTTTAGTTACAAACAACCATCAACTTAGTGAGATCATTATTAGCTTAGTGGGATAATTATTAGCTTATAAGTGGAATGTAATTATGATTTTTTATTTATTTTGATGGTTTAAACTTCTATAGAAGTTGAACCATTGTGATCAAATAAATATGAATTGAGTTTTATTCAAAAATATTAGTTTTATTTCTTTTACCTTAGTGAGATTAATTCTCTTAAGTTCTTGAGTGATTCAAGAACCCTTTTGTATCAAAGGTTTTCTCTATTCTTTGTGTGTTTCCTACCTTGGAAAGAGTGATTCGTTCCTTCCACCTTTCATATTCATCTTTTGCCTTTTTCTTCACCACAATTCAGAAAACTAGTTCTGCCCAAATTTCTTGCTTATTAGCATTCCAACCTAGATAGATCTGTAAAAAATAAATGAATCCACCCCTTTGGATTCTCATCATATGGTATTAGAGCTTCAACTCTGACTTTGGAATGGTGATGGAAACTTTCTATACAAGGTGTTTAATCGAAGGCTACCCTTGTTTAGTTGCAAATGATTATGAAAGTGCCAACAATGTTATGAGCCAAAGATTGGTGGAGAAACTCCACTTACCGATAAGCTCTCATCCGAATCAAGCATGGATCAAATTCACTACAGGATAATGTGTGTAAGAAGTATTATGTGATATCACTCCCATGGAATCTTATCCTCTTCTTTTAGGATGGTTATGACTTCATTTTAAAACATTCAATCTGAAGTGTTAAGAAACACTAGAAATGGGGGTTGAATAGTGTTCCCGTAAATCTTTTCCAAAGTTGATGTTTGAACAAGGTGGATGGAAATGGATGATCGTCATGATCAACTTGGTTATTATGCTACAAACGTTGTTCTGATAAATGCATTTATGATCTCGATATTTATCTTGTCTCCATAGCATTTAGGAGAGGTGACTCTTAGAGAAGGTGAGTGTTAACAAGTGTGCATGTCAAGGTATTGCTTACAACATAAGATAAACGCTTGTAAATCTAAAACATACACACAAACATCTTGTATTGGTTCACTCAACTAAGCTAAGTTCAGTTCTCCTTTAAGATAACTTAAAGGGTTTCACTAGATTTTCAAATGAAGTACATATGAATATTCTTACCACTTATGGTTATACTAGTCAACCTTAGTAAACTTGATTATTGTGACTAGTACCACCCACTCTTGGTTGCACAATATTATTCACCACTCCTGGTTGGTAAGACAAAATCGTCTATAGGACTAATATGTCTAAATGCTTTCATGTTTTGAAGTTTAATCAAATAACATTAAACGACATAAGAATCTGAAAATGTTAGAAGAATAGGATAGGCAAAAACATAACTATTAGGTTCAAAATCCTTAGTTGACGAGCAACATAGGAAATCCTTAGGAAAACACTTAGGAAACATAAAACAACTAAGTTAAAATATCTAGACCCAATACTAAACGACTCACAAGTCAAAACGTCTATGAGAGTTGTGTTAAACACTTAAGCAATATTATACCAAAATGATAAACAATTAAACTCTCATAAAGATAAGGATGTTGAAATATCGATACAAGTTTTTTTTTTTCAAAACCCTTAAGTGTCTCAATCAATATTTCAAAAACATGAAAAAGAAATAACCTAATAAACGTTCTTGCTCTAAAAAGTGAATATCACAAAAAACATTTACAATAGAATAGACGATACCATGAGCTAAACCCTTTACTTCGTAAACAATGAATTTCGCACTCAACGCTTGGTATCTTAGAAGAAAAGCTTAATTGATAAACTCTACGTCAACAATAGAAAATGTAGAAAGCAGTTTCTTGTTCCGAACAAAAATTAAATGTCATTAAATGTTTAACGTTCAAAAACAACTAAAGTGATAAAAGATAAGACGTATCTACTGCATGCAAAATCTACTCTATTCTATGCAGATGACCTACTACATGCATCCACCTGCTCTATTCAAAGTATATCAGAAGTGGACGTTAGAGACAAAGAAGACATTCACGAAATGTTCTCATAAGAAGTCGTGTCTGGAAGATAGTACGACCTATTTCTAGCAAAGTACTGAAAAAGAAAACCTGCTTTGATAAGTTGACTTTAACCAACGACTACTTCACACGCATGACATAGAAGACACAAGATTCAAGGCTAAGAGCTCAGTCTAATGGATATCTTTTGAATAACCTTTAAATAGAAGATCATCCAAAGAAAGAATCAAGAGCATAACTTATAACGAGAATATCAATACTACGAAAAAACGTTTAGAAGAAAAACACAGAGAAGTTCAAGCAAAAAGAGAATATCTAAGAAGATAAAAAGAAAAGTCGAGCAATACTTCCAAGCTTCACTATAATACTTTCTTACTATTGTAAGAAGAGAGAAAAAAGAAAAAGGAGAAAAACCCAACAAGTCTATATATTGTATTGTATTGAGTATATATCCTCTCTAAGAGTAATAGTCTAAACGAATTGTAAGCAATCAGTTGATTGCAATTCTAAAGATAATTAAAACACTTGTTGTATAACTCAAGAGAGTTAAGGAAATCTAGACAATGTATCAAAGGAAATCTAGACAATGTGTGTGTGTGTATGTGTGTGTGTCTGTGTGTATGTGTGTGTGTATGTGTGTGTGTGTGTGTTTGTGTGTCTCAATGTGTGTGTATCTGTGTGTGTGTGTCTTTGTGTGTGTGTGTGGGTGGGTGGGTGTGTGTCTATGTATGTCTTTGTGTGTATGTCTTTGTCTGTGTGAGTGGGTGGGTGGGTGGATTTGTGTCTGTGAGTGTGTGTGTGTGTGTGCGTGTGTATGTGTGTGTGTGTGTTTGTGTCTTTGTGTGTGTGTGTGTATGTGTGCGTGTGTTTGTGTATGTGTGTGCGTGTGAGTGTGTTTGTGTGTGAGGGGGGGTGGGTGAGTGGGTGTGCGTGTGTCTTTGTGTTTGTTTGTGTGTGTGTGTGTCTTTATGTGTATGTGTTTTTGTGTGTGTGTGGGTGGGTGGGTGTGTGTGTGCGTCTGTGGGTGTGTGTGTGTCTTTGTGTGTGTCTGTGTGTTTGTGTGTGTGTGTTTGTGTATATGTGTGTGGGGTGGGTGGTGTGTGTGTGTTTGTGTGTGTGTGTGGGTGTCTATGTGTGTGTGTGTCTGTCTGTGTGCTTGTGTGTGTGGGTCTCTGTGTGGGTCTCTTTGTCTATGTGTATCAACTTGTCTAGGGTAATGAAAGGTTATTCGCTAACTAGGGATACTAGAAGTGGTGAAGAATATTGCACAACCAAGAGTGAGTGAAACTTAACTAGGCTGTGTATCAAGGGATACTAGGAGTTCCTAAAGATACCAAGTGTGGTGATAATACTCATTTGTAATCTTGTTGAAGATTACAGTGGAACCCTCCAAGGATTAAGGAGACTGGATGTAGCTTAGTTGGAGTGAACTAGTATAAAACCCCCCCTTCTATCATTTTTCAGGTACTTCACTATTATCCCTAGATGATCCTAGTATCCTCCAAATACAATGTCTAGTTGAGTTTAACCCATTCCTGGCTGTCATTGTCAACCTAGTAACCATCGTTATTGTGACCATCACTGAGTTTCACCTACTCCTAGTTGTGCAATATTCTTCACCATTTCTGGTATCCCTAAACACTCCCAATATCCTCCATATACACTGTCTAGTTGAGTTTAACCCACTCTTGGTTGTCATTGTCAACCCAGTAGCCACCGTTATTGTGACCTTGACTAGGTTTCACCTATTCTTGGTTGTGTAGTATTCTTCATCACTTTTGGTATCCCTAGACACTCCTAGATCCTCTAGATATACTTGTCGAGTTAAGTTTCACTCACTCTTATTTTCCACTAGACACACTCGTCTAGCTACCGTTTAACTCCATAAGGGTTAAACGTTAGAGTTTCACCCATTCTTGGTTTCAACTAGACACACATTTCTAGTTACCTTTTAAGTTATCAAAGTTAAACGTAAAGTGTGTCAATACCCAATTGGGTAAATAAAATTCATCATAAAAATAAATAGATAAAAAAGAATAAAAAATAAAAAAATACTATTCGTGCCCTTAAATTAACTTTTTATCCCTTATCCCAAGGCCTAAAATAATCCAATAATTTTTTACTTTCTCACCACCCTATTTTTCTTCTCACACCTCACTTTCCACATCACTTTCCATATCACCCTCCACATCATATACCTTTTTCATATACTTTTTTCACCTTCTTTTTATATTTTTTTTATATACTAATTTTTCTAATTATTCCACTTACCTTTTTTTTTTAAATTATATTTTATCTACTATCTTCTTCACCAACCTTTTTATTATTGGATTAAATATATTTTTACCCCTCAAGTATCAAGCATTTTTGGGTTTCGTCCCTCTTCCAAACTTTGCTTCACTTTATCCTTTTCCTTAAGAAACTCTTATTTTTAGTCCTCCAAAAACAACGAAGTTAAATTTTATTTAAGATGGCTCACGGTGTGTCACATATGATGTTAGCTTTCATGGTAATTTTGTGCTACATTTCTCATTAAGGACTTTCTCCTCTTAATCTCAACCTCTGATCGACGGGTCGTCCCCTCTTCCTTCGTCTCCTACTAGTGGCAAATTGTCTCCCTCTACACCGACCAGACCGGCACCAACATTGCCTACTCTATCTCCATCGTCGGCGAGTACACCAACCTCCTTTACTCCAACAACACCCACCTCACGCGCCTATCCTTGTAGAAGGTCATCACAACTGTCGTCCATGCCAAACCCTTCCCGCAATGGGATCTACCTGATCACCGAGGACATCACCATGGAGGACTTCTGTAGTCATGTTACAATTTTTCTCATTCTTTGTTTGAAAAGTGGCAGGGCCTTTCTGTTGTTACTCTTTCCTGGCCACTAGAGTATTTGTGCAATAGACAAGTTTTAAATTAAGATTCTCATTCTAGCTTAATAGAGTAGGGACAATTATGAAATCAGATACTCACAAAACCCATTCTAATCAAATTACTTGAGAAATGAAACAAAAGTGTTAGCTTCATCTTCAAGCCATCAATTTGATTCACATGAGTGAGAAGCCAACTACATAATAAAAGCTTCAAATAAATAATAACATGGTGCAAGCTTTGATGAAAATCCATTAATAAAAAAGAAGAAATTCAGAAAGAACGAAATATATTATAGAAATGGTAAGCAAAAGAGAGTAGAGCAAGCAAAACAAACCAGAACTCGAAGCTAAGTTCGAATTCAAAGAAGCAGCATTAACGAATCTCTCTTCCTCGTATTCCCTATCATCCATTGGAAGCTCAAACCTGCAAACAGGGCAAGAATTTCTAGAGCTCAACCAAGGAACAATGCATTCTCCATGATACTAATGCTTGCACGGTAACCTCTTCGCGACCTCCCCAACACCTAACAAATCCCTACATACAGCGCACACCACAGTTTAACTCTCAGACACAATCTTCACCATCGACAAGGCTTCCACTGCCGACTTTGACACCGGCGGTGCTCCTCTCCTGCCTCCGCCATCGATCTTCGCCAACGTCTGCAGCAACGCCTCGTACTCCGCTGCATCGATGTAATCCTCTAAATTCCTGACGTAGAGGTTGGATTCCGGCGCCCTGAGGCGGAACTCAATGGAATTTTCCTCTAGGCCCATCAGAATTTATGCCCAATCCAAGATCCGGTTCCATATGCTCCTCATTCGTCAAATCCCTAATTCGAAGATGAAGTAGCTTGCGCCTTCTCCTTCTCAAATCCTCATCATCTCCATGCGGATCCTCGTTGCCGGAGTGATCCTTTGCCTCCTAATGCTCCTTAAACTCCTCGTCACCAAAGTTCAACATGATTATCACCTCTTGGCAAAGATTGTGGGTCAAAGACGGAATCTTTAACTCCTAGAGAATGTGAATTTTGGCAATTTTTTTCAATTTCAAGATGGGTGAGAGAGAAATTTGTGATTTTCTCTCATTGTGAATCTGAAATGTGAAATGTGAATCTGATAGAGATTATGATAATGTGTTATGAAATGTGTTGAACGGTAGTCGCGATGACCTCTTGCACGGATAGGCGCGTGAGGTGGGTGCAGTGCGAGTAGAGAAGGTCGACGTACTTGCCAGCAATGGAGATGGAGTGGGATATGTTGGCGCCAGTCTGGTTGGTGTAGAGGGAGACAGTTTGCCACCAGTAGAAGACGAAAGGAAATGGTGCAGCCCGGGGACCGGAGGCGGAGATTGAGAGGAGGAAATCCTTAATGAGAAACGTGGCACACAATTACCATGAAAGCTGGCATCATACGTGCCACACTATTAGCCACCTCAGATAAAATTTAAGGTCGTTGTTTTTGGAGGACTAAAAATTAGAGTTTCTTAAGGGAAATGATCAAAGTGAAGCAAAGTTTGGAAGATGGACGAAACTAAAAGACGCTTGATACTCAAGGGACTAAAAATATATTTAAATCCTTTATTATTTCCTTCATCCATTTTCACCATCTACTTTTCCACCCCATTTTTATATTAATTTCTCTTACTGATTTTTATTTATTTCATTCACTTTTCTAAATAATATTTCATTCACAATATTCTTTTATTATTTTCTTCATCCATTTTTTCCATCTATTTTTCCACTTCACTTTTATATTAATTTCTCACACTAACTTTTATTTATTCCATTCACTTTTCTATATTGTATTTTATCTACCACCTTCTCCACCGACTTTTTTTTTTTTATTATTTCCTTCACTCATTTTCTTCATCTACTATTTCCACTCACATTTTATATTTTTCTTCACAACTTTCTCCAACTAATTTCTCCATTAATATTTTTTATTATTTCCTCCATCTACTTTCTTCATATAATTGCTCCACCCTCTTTTTATATTAATTCTTTTACTTATTTTCCACACAACTTATTTTATTCACTTTTTTTATTATATTTTATTTCATCTAATTTCTCCACCCACCTTTTATATTATTTCTTTCACTTATTTTCCACATTAACTTTTACTATTTACTTTTTTTATTATATTTTATGTCACCAAATTTCTCCACCCATTTTTTATATTATTTCTTTTACTTATTTTTCACATTAACCTTTTCTATTTTTCTCACTAACTTTTTTAAATTATATTTTATTCACCACTTTCATCATCATAAGTCTATAAATACCCATACACTCTTCACTCCATTCTTACACACACACACACACACAACATACACATACCCACACTTCTTCTCTTCCACCCTATCACTTTCAACAATACACATTTCTTTTCCTCCACACCATCACTATTTTCCTATTATCACTTCAATTTAATCACTCTTACCATATTATCTTCATTTCCTATTTTCCTTCTTCCTACTCCATCATCGTCAAACACTTCAACACATCTCTTCTCCTCCATATCACCGTCTTCATTCCCAAAAACCTTATTGTGACTTACTTCTGGGTTGGACTATCCTTGTTTTCTCCATCCATGTTCTTATTCCTTCACCTTTTATTTTTTTAGCTTGAATTATTTTGTTAAATTTTGTTTTTATTTGATTTTTACATTTCCATAATTGTTTTTACTATCTTTTATTCTACATTTTCATTTATAGATCATTTTCTTATTTTTAATAAAAATAATCATAAAATTTTCGATTATCATGTCAAGTCTCAAATTTGCTTGATAATTAAATAAATAAAAATTAAAAATAGTTTCTTGCAAATAAATGTAAACATTCGTGTGATCCTTTTTATCATCGTAATTTTTCTCAATCAAATCAATTATGTTAAAAATCATAAAAGAAATGCAAAACTTTTCAAAATTACAAAACTAATTTTATCTATCTCATTGTCCATGTCATGACATTTTTCAAGATAATATAAAAATACAAAAAAAAAATCATAAAATATCTAAAAGTAAAAAATATATCATACTTTCCAAATGAAAGCCAGAACTACGTAATCCTTGATTTTCCATCATAAATGAAAATACGTCAAAACGAGGTCAATCTTTATCGGGTTCACTTTCCAAAAATCCAAAATTTTCCATGATCATTCCTATACAAATTTCCAAATAATTTCTCCAATAATTATCCAAACAAATTTTCAAAAGCACTACCTACCCTTGATTTCTCACATGAGAATACGTAAGAGCAAGGTTAATACTTGTCAGGTTTCCTAAAAATAAAAAATATTTGTTTTCCTTTGTGTTGTCTTGTATTTTTATTTTCGGGAAAAATAACTATTTTGAAAACCACATTAATTTTATACATTTAATTAAAGGTACAACCTTTGGGCAGGCGTTGTAGGGTGTTAATACCTTTCCTACGAGTAACCGACTCCCGAATTCAAAAATCTGATTTCGTAGACCATGTCTTATTTTTATAGTTTTTCTGTAGTTTCCTAGAATAAACTATGGTGGCAACTCCTAAACTATGATTTTCAAAGTTTTATTTTATTTTTAAAAGTTTTGCCGTCTCCGTTGTTGCGATTCCGGTTGCGAAAAAGTGTTTCAATTATCTTCATAATTTACAATCAAAAGATTGGTTACAAGTCCTTAAATGATAACTCTCGCATAAATGATATGTGTTCAATACAAATCAATTTAATAGACTCACATAAACAGAACCAATGTAATCATTACATTGACCAATTCCAACAAAAGTACAACATTATAAAGGACTTTGTCTTCTAATGGGTAACTTGTCAGGCTTGATTGGTGGGGGTTCAGATTGTTGTGTCATTTCCTCAGTAGGTGGTTGGGATGGTTGTGTAATTTCCTCAGTTGGTTGTTGGGGTGGTGGTTGGGATGGTCCTGGTAGGTCTGTTTGATGTTGAGTAGGGCATTTATTTCTCTTATGTCCAACTTGACGANAAATACTACATTTCTTCCGGTGGCCACCTTTGGTCATCTGGGTCTCATCCCTTCTTAGCTCCCATTGCTCCAACCTTCTCTTCTTCTTTGGTCTGCCAGGTAANTTTNTGTTGAATNNTGGGAGGACGTCTACGTAGGGTNTTCTTTCCCATAACAGGTGGTCGTTCACTGGAAATATGATGGAGGCATATGCTTCTTCATACNTTGATCGTCTGAACCAAATGGGTACATAGTTTTCTGGATCTAAATTTAGGAACTTCATGGCTGCAATTGCATGNCAGCATGGGATCCCAGTAAGAAGCCATTTNCNGCACGTANAANCTTGGATGTCCAGGTTAACNGCAAACTTGTTTGTAATCTGTGCATAATGCCTAACTTCAAATATTTTTTCAGCAGACCAACTGTCATTAAGCCNTAAATGAATAGAAGTTAAGAAATATTTGATGAATAACNATCANCCTACCATAAGATCCAATTTGAAATGAAAAGCATACCTAGGGATCCAATNTTTTGATAAATTGGCCTCTTTTGTAAGTCTCTTTCTAATCTTGGGGCAGATATCAAAGTCCATATTACATGATTTCATTCTATTGGTTGCCCATCTTTTCATGAGGAAAACTCTAATTTCTTCAAGCATGGTTATAATGGGCTTTCCTCGTGCCTCAAGAATCACACTATTAAAACCTTCACTCATGTTATTGGTTAGAGTATCACAAACTGACCTACCTGTAAATCTAGATCTTGACCAATATCTGTTACAAGCAAGATAAATCATTGTTATATNCACTGTACAAGTGATCAATGTATTCATAATGTATAAATAATACCTTGGCGCGATAACAATTAGATATTTGTAAGCCNCTTCATTCACTTCCTTCATATTTAGCATCTCTTTTTCCCAAGCTTGGGGATATGTACTTGCANCAGCTTTCCACATTAGATTCTTCAACTTTTGGCCAGAGAACTTCTTCCTAAAATTTGCATACATGTGTCGCATGCAAAATCTATGCTCTGCCTTAGGTAAAAGTTGTTCAATAGCTGACAGCAAACCCTATTTATAACAGAGACCAATTTGAACATTTTTAATTGAAAATAGGGATCAAATTGAACAATGTAATTGAAAACATGGACCAAATTGAACATTTTAATTGTAAATAGGGACCAAATACAATATGAATTGTACAATTATTATTATGAAACATAATAGAAAACTGCACGTACCTTTTGTTGATCAGACATAAAAGTGCATGCATTGCCAACTTCAGTACCCCCAAGGTCTTCTATCAACAACTCTAGAAACCATGACCAACTGTCTTTGTTCTCAACTT
>NC_028356.1:27423311-27433990 GCF_000741045.1 Vigna radiata var. radiata
TCATCCATGTCCTCCTCCTCCAAATGAACTTCTTCAACGTCAACTTCTTCCTCCACATGAACCTCTCTCTGTTCATCATCCATGTCCTCCTCCTCATTATGGATGTCATCATTCAACCCCTCCCTACCTAAACTTCCTTGACACAGCAAAAGAACTTGGTCTTGTTGTTGTTCACTTGGTTCTATATCAACCAACTCTGGTTCATCATCCACACCGTGAACCACATACAACTTAACTTCCCCTAACCGTTTGGCAATGCCTACCATGTTCATTGCACTTTTATCATCCTCCAACTTAAGTAGCATATTATCGATGCAATAAAATATGTCTCTCACATTCAAATACCCCAATTCTTTAACAGCATCTATTGCTTCGAAATAACTCCATCTGTCAGGGTCCACACTCCAATATGTCTTTTCCCCACCAACATATTCAATAGGATATTGGCATACTAGGGTCCCACCATGGTGGACCACAACATTAAACCTCTCCTCAGACATCTCAAAAGAAACCCTACAAAAGTAACTGTTATGGGCATGTGACCACTATAGAAACGCTANTGTTAACATNTGACCACATTATCAAAATCACGTATCATACGTTACACAACAATGCCCCATATAAATTTCAAACATTGTTACAAAACCTGTAACTTTTCCAAAATCAAACACTGAAACGAAAAAATTTGGGGTTTTACACTCTTCAACAACAAAACCTAGAAATTAATATGCTACAAAAGGAACGAACAAGAAATCAAACCTGATTTTGCAGATAGGATTTCCCAATGATGCTTGCTTCCGATTACAAAAGCAAGTTACTGGTGTCGAATGCCAATCTTGTTCTTCTCAAGTTGCAGAAGTTCTTCTTCCCAAATTCAACCACTTCTCAATCTCGCAACTTTCACAATTTCCCTCCCAAATACCTAACTTTAATTTTATTACCATATTAATTAAAAATTTAATTTAAAAAAATCCTAATTGTAACGACTAGAAAGGATGCCCAGTCAGCAAAAAACTGACACTTCACTTAGCAGTTGCAGAGCTGGACACTTTGCCGTTAACAATTTTAACGGAGTTAATGAAAAGGACCAAATTGAACATTAAATTCGTTCTTTGGGACGAAATTGAACACAAATTCAACTCAGGGACCAAAACGAATTTTCTGAACCAAAATTGGGACCAAAAAGAGCTTTTAACCATAAGATAATACACACTAAGAATAACATCACTCTAGATTTGTTAAGGAACCTCACCATGGATTAAAATTGTGAGTTGTTTCAACAAGACGTCTATTATTGTGCTTAACCACCCTATTTTGTTGTGGTGTATCAGCACATGAGGTTTAATGAAGAATGTCATGAGAAAGCATAAAAGAATGAGAAGGATATTCCAAATAACCTCATGTTAAGCATCATTATGAACTTTTACATTTGAGCTATGTTGACACCCTAAATGAAAAGGATACTTACATGCATTATCACTATGCAAAGTTTGTCCATTATGAGACATAACCCTAAATGGAATACTAAGTTTGACATAACAAGACTTGGTCCCCAAATGTCATAACTAAATAAGACAAAAGAAGATGAAGCACATTATGTGACACTTGAAGGAAAAACTATGACTGTTTCCTTAATTGCCACGACTGATACAAAAAACTTGATAGCTTAGATAAACCTCAAACAAGTTGTTATATTTTGACAAGGTTAGGATGACCAAACTAAGCATGAACAAGAGAGGAAGAGTCCATTACTGAACCAACATGTGTAGATGTTCATAAATGATAAAGACCATGAGACTCATATTCAATGCAAATTATTTGTTCCAAACTATGGTCCTGTAAATAGACATAATCTTTGGTAAAGGAGATAATACAATCAAGAGAATGAGTGAGATGACTAATGGATATTAAGTTAAATGAAGACCTAAGGACATGAAAAACATTATCAATTGATAGAGAAGGAAGAAGATGAATAATATCAACACAATGTTAGGAAACTCTAGATCTGTTGGCCATGGTAATAAAAGCTAAGTAACCCGAGGTAGGTAAAGAATGGAAAAAAGATTTATTACTAGTAATATTATCTGTGTTCAAAACCCAATAGACATTAGAATTGGGGTGAGTGCGATCATCAAAAGGTGTACTTGTGTGTGAATTAGAAATAATAGATGTAAAATTATGATGATTCTCATGACATTTAAATACAATAAACATCAAAGTTAGAGTGATTGCGATCAACAAAAGGTGTACTTATGTGTGAATTAAAAATAATAGATATAAGATTATGATAATTCTCATGACATTTAAATACAATAGACTATCTCAAAGGATCAAATGACATACAAATAGCAATAAAAAGATACCATAGAAACTTAAAAAATGAAAATAATTATAGGAAGGAGGAAATAACCCTAAAAATAACCCTATAAATACGGAAAGAATGTAACAAGACAAGTCAAACGATAATAGTCATTGTCAAAGAAGTCATTGGACCCATGCCACACACAACAGAAAAAAAAAAATAACAATAGTAACAAGTATAATTATATAAAGACATTTTATTTATTATGATATATAATAATATAATTTCATTATGATGAATTTTGTTTATCAACATAGATTAAAATTTAAAAGATAAAATATTTTTCTAAATTCAAATTATAATTTAATTTTTCTTCCATGTACAATTTTGTTGAAATGATATATTATAATTTTTATTAGTATATAAAAAAATTCCTTAGAATTTAGAAAAAGAAAATAAAGATTTCAATTGTCATAAATTTTTTATTTATGTATAATTGTATAATATTTTGCATAATTTTTTATTTTAACATGATTGTTATTTGATATTCTAATTTAAAATTTATATATAATTATAATTTTTTTTCAAATATTTAACTTTGAAGAAAAAAAAACTTGCATTATATATTAAATATTTAGTAAATATTATGTTTCTTTTGCTGTGATTTTATTTTTTTTATAAAATATTAATTAATTGATATTAAAAAAATAAAAAAGTAAGTACAAACAAAGGTATAATTATACCCTTTAACGGGTAGGGAAGAGAATCAGATAAAAATCTTATTTGTTACTAAGAATATGGAGATGAATTTTTATTTTTGAGATGAGAAAGAGATAATAAAACAGACATAATTGATTGACCTATACTAAGCTGTCCTGATGTTCCCTTCGTTAGCTGACCAAGGTTGAGTTTTCTTCTTTTATCTTTATGTTTTGAAACCAGGACATGACATATTCTTGTTTCTATTCACTGCGTGCTACTTCGAGTTCGGTATTTATCTATAAGGCTTTGCCTTCCTGACAAATCTTCTTCATAACTAACAACCTGCATTTTACAAAAGTAAATGAGATTCACCAAGTGCACTCAAATAGACATTAGTAAGTAGCAAGTGTAAAAGGTAACCAATTCTTGTTCCAGGGAGAGACTGGTATATGTAACAATAAATGTTTAAACAAAAAAGAAGTCACAAACAAGACAGTACTTGAAAAAAATTGAAGAGTAAAAGCAGTAGCCAATGTTCAAAATATAACCTGAGATTCTGTCTGTGTTTCACTAAAACCATCGTATATTCCTGCTGGTCTGTCTTGAGAAGCCTCCCCATCATCTTCCTTTCTGTCATTTCTATAAGAATATATGCTCTCAGTACTGATTCAAAGAAAGGTGAAAAAATTATATGCATTCTCGTATATTTTACTTTGTCACCAAAATAGACAAGAGTTTGAACTTTATTATCACACTTTCACACTAAATAAAACTAGTTGTATATTGTTAAATATTAAGAGAAAATATATTGCGAGGTCCTTGGCCAATTCCAGGATCTACATAATTATGGTAATAAAAAAACTAAGATATCTATAATGATTCTTTTATTTATTACGAATACTTTATAATCATCCCTATTTAGCATAACTTCCAATCTCCATGTGATGGAGTACTATATGATATTTGCATGAAAACGTTGAGAGAAGAATTGCTAAGTGGTTGAAATTTATAAGAAATCATAAAATTGTGAATCCCATTCTTATTTAACCAGTAGAAACACAGCCCAGCGTATGTCCACAATTTTATGATACTAAATAATAATTCAAAATTAATTATTATAATAAAATTGATTAAAAAATCTATCTAAAAATTATATTAAACTTATAAAAATTTGTTACATAAAAATAATATACGAATAAAAACATATATTTCAAATTTTGGTAATTGTTATAATTATTTACTTTTAATCTTTATGGGTAATGAAACTTAAAAAACAGATATAAGGATACAAAGGGTTAAAAAAAGTGTATATCAAAAAATGGTTACCAGATTCAATCCCCATTATTAATTCTTATAGATAAACATAGTGTTCATTAGATTCTAATCAATAAAGAGATCAAATAGGTCATATGAAGGCCGTGGACATAAAACAATCTAATTCTGACAGAAAGATTATGTGGCGACATGAGAACAATATGATAACCTTTAAATGGGAACTAAAGAGCTAACCTGTTTAACCAGTGTTTAGATAACCCAAAAACGGTATGGGGATTGGAATTATCTTCACCAAGGACTGAAAGATCAGACGGGTAAATCTATACTACCATCAAGGATAACTACTCCCAAAAATAAATTAAGGAAATTATAAAACAGAACATCTATGAAATTGATAACACTTTAAGGATACACCTCTCTCACACCCTGTATGTGCTGGGGACCTCTGACCATGCATCTTTGTGAGAAGAAGAAAACGAAGAAGTTGAGCAGGAATACTTTGGCCATGAGCACAGTAAAACAAATTTAATGAAATATCAACATAACAAAAAAAGCAGCTCTAGTACCTTACTAGTCTGCTCTAACAAGTCTTCAATTGCAGCAGCAACATCAGGAACAGTACGACAAACCTCTCCACCATCTATTAGCGTATTGTCTTCAGAAAAATTCTTTCCATAGGCATGAATACCTGAATTTGATGCCGAAGGCATCTTGTTGGATAGGCAAGGTTCTTCTACAAGTCTTGCCTTTTTGCTATAAACACTTGGTTTCTTAAAATTGGTCTCATGATTACCAACTCCACAACCCACATTTTTATCTGTGATGCCTCTCAAAATTTGTGATTGGCTTGACAATTGCGAGGGCATGTCACTTATCATTTGAGCAGCCTGGGTAGGAAATTGACTCACGGTGCAAAGTCCTGCCTCTCGATCTTGAGCGGTTACTTCTTTTGGTAAAAATTGATCAACGGCAACAACCCCATTCTGAAAAATAAAAGGTTGCATGTAGACAAGGACAATTTTAGTAAATAATACATAACATAGAAAATGCATGTAGACATTCATGAAAAAACAAATTGTCAATGCTTTAACATATATTGAAGCTCCCACTGCCCTGTACACGGTCACCATAAATAATATTACCTGTTTGACGCATTCAAATATCCATTCGCATGTAACTGACTGAATCCCCCATTTACGAGCACCATCATACTTGGGTCCATTGGTGAATTTACACAACAAATGCGTAACCTTCTTATGCAACTTCTCCCCAAATTTAGCTCCTAGTACAAAACACAAGTTTCTTAGGAGATTTCTGTCTTTCTCCTCATACTGTGAAACACAAAACCTGAATCTTTCAAATCCAGGCAAGGGAACATGGCAGGGAAGTGGAGAATAAAGAATGTGACTACCAACATCCAGCAAGGATCCAGCCTTCAAGAAAAATAATCAAAGTATAAATAGGTGTAAACCAACATATTCTCAAAGAATCCAGGTTTTAACAGAAAAAGGAATCATCATACATAATGCTAATAGAAGTATATACGCCACTATGGACCCCTCACAAATATTTAGTTCCAAACTCAAGATATCTTATCCTAACATGAACGGGTGTGTTGGAGATCACATATTGATTAGAGATAGATATGACCAAATTATAGTATATAAAAACTTCACATTATAAATTAATTTTATAGGATTGAGTTAGTCTTATAGTTTACTTTTTAAGATTCTTTCGTTTGTGATAACAAATGATACCAAAGATCAGAAAAAGAAAGGTGTAACCCCAATTTCAGCATTTAAATTCAGAAGAATATAAGGAAAAGAATACATGCATGGATCACGTGTGATTGAAGTGTTGAATTTTTGCAGTTATATAAAAATGGAACCAACTTTCCATCGTTATTTTATTCTTGTGAATATCACTTTTGATATAATAACTTGGGACACATGGACCAAGACTAGTTTGGGTTTTCACCTTCAATCCATCCAAATTATTCAATATTTAAATCAAGAACTTTAGCCCAACAAGAACCAAGACTAATAAAGCTTACCTCCAAACAAGATCGTATCCAGTGACTGGAAACAGACAAACTCTTCGAATCACCAGTCAACATGGGTGTTACACCATGACACTCAACAGTATAGTGGACAATCTGTTCTGCTTGCCCACTTATTACCTCTCCTCCCCCTTGACTTATCCATTGAACAATCTCACCTCTCTGAAAAAAGTGATCGAAACTAAAATTACACAATATCCATGAACATATATATGCATATATATGTGGTTAAACATCACATTTATGATTACTTATAAAACAACTTTAACTTTGGAAACCAGAAAAAAGAAAACATTGATATAATTATAACAATAAGAAAATCCTATATAATCAAGAATATATAGATTATATATGTATTACGGCAAGATTATATTTATATGTGTATCATATCTTTCTTCTCAATATAAATACCATGTTGGAACCCGTTTCAGTTCAATGTCTCTCTTTCCTATAGTTTAACACGTAAAAAACAGTAAATAGCTAGGTCATATCAAAATAGATGATTCAGATATCAGGCACACAAAAAATGAAGAGCCCAAGCACCAAAAGGTTGTGATTGAAATAGTTACTATGGTATTAGATTATCTTAGTAATTTATTTAAATTAGTCTACAAAGCATATAAGAAATCACCTATAGCATGTAATCTAGGGTGTGTTCCTTGTTGCCCCTTTCTTCTAAAGCCAAAAGGTTAAGTTTTGGCACAGGGTAGGGTATATTTGTGCATCCACACTAACAAGAACAAGGGATTCATGTGAGGCGGCATGTTTAATGTAAGAGCAGTCAGGTTCCTTCACCAATCAACTTACTTTTTTGGATAATTGGTTCATGTCTCTATGATTCCAAATTTATCATTAACAAAGACTGGTACACCATTAAGCTCAATTTGATGACTAACTACTTGACACTGCATTAAGTAACCTTAACTAATGCTTGAGGTCCGTGGAAAAATAAACTTCATTCGGACTGATATATCTAAAAAACAGAAGGGTTTATTTGGTTAATTGAAATGTTGCATTTGTTTCCTAATTGTCATGAACCAACTACCCAAAAGCTTAAATTGTTAAGTGAAGTAACGCAAATAGTTTATGTTATAATGAAATCAACTGTTACAGATTTCTACATAATTAGGCGTTACATAATCTAGGAAATTAGGATGATTGGTTCCTAATTATGAGGTACATTTATTATAATTGATTATGTATTATGCTATAAATAAATGTGTGGTTTGCATTAGACACACAATTCATTAATAACATACAATTCTATATGCTATTAGAGTCAGGTTCTTCTACGTTGTCTTTGCCGCTCGCCGATGGCCAATGGCCATCGAGAACCACAAATTTTTTTTCTTTCAACACTTTGTCCGAGGACCTCAGTCGTGCTCTCCTAATTTCAGTTTGTGCCTCTTTTACTGTTATCCGTTGTCTTTGCTAACCTTCGGTCATAATGTGTCTCCTGTAACCACCACGATTGATACCGGCTTCTTCCGGCAACCACCGAGCTTCATTCTCCACTCCAACTCAGTCGACCGTGCTCCAACCCGGTCAACCATGCTCCAACCCGATCAATCATGCTCCAACTAGGCTACCTCACCCCAGTGGTGCTTTTTAGCCCATTTCCAATACTTTTTTCCATGGCTTCCATTGTCGTTCCTACTGATTTTATCAACTCTGATAATCAGCTAGCTAACATGTTCACCAAGTCCCTTAGGGAGAGTGTTAGAATAAAATCATCTGTTATAGATTTCTAGGGAATTAGGCGTTGCATAATCTAAGAAATTATTAGGTATATTTATTATAATTGATTATGTATTATGATATAAATACATGTTGGGTAGTCTGCATTAGACACATAATTCATTTAAAACATATACAATTCTATAATTTATTTTATTGCATCTCTAACATGTCATTAAAGCATAAAACCAACTATTATTAGAAGAATAGGGATAGCATGAATTGAGCTCAACTACTTTGTTCATAAATCCTTTGACAATTAATATCATGTCATGAAATAACTATCCCCAAAGCTTAAATAGTGATGTAAACGTGCATGAATGTTTATGCCTATTAAGATCATAATGACTTACCTTTTCTTCAGGAAACAAATTTGAAAAACAAAACAGTTTCCCTCTGAAAACATTTGCTGATTTTTCATATTGAACACTGAAGTCATGCTGGCTCATTCCTTGTGTGCTCAATTTATTATCAGGAAGTTGATTTTGCAACATTGTTCTACAATTTGCTTTACGGAATGAGTGACCATTTATATCCATATCTTTTATCTGTTCTTTTCTTTTCTCTAAAGATTCTGGCTTCACATTTTCAAAGTCCACCTGGTGCGAGCTTTGATGACAGCTGGAGCTTTTACTGTGATCCATAGATGTGCTTTCTGTTACAGCTTTTACCAAGCTTGCTGAGTTTAAGAAATAAATAAGCGAACAAATAAAGCATGAATTCAATAAAATCAAGTTTATAAATTATTTAATAAAATCTAATAAATTAACTAAAAAGTGCTCTCCAGCTTGAACAAGATAGAGAGATAATAGACACCGACTACAAAAGCGATTATGCACATCATAATACCAGACCTTTTGGCTGAAGTAGATCATACGCAATGTGTCTCCTAAGCACTGGGACTTCTTTCTTTTTATGGTCACAATCTTCAAGCCATGAGGTTTTAACAACATAAATTACACCTAAAGCAGCGAGACTCCTCACATCCTTCTTTTCCCTTGAAAAACACAATGCATGTGAAGACAGATCAGAAAAGAAAAGGAAAAACGAAAAAAAGGTTTGCAAAACATTTGACACTGATACAGGTAACAATCTAAAAAGTAATTTTCGTGAAACTATCAAGAAACATAAACATGAAATGCACCCATAAAGATTCTTCATAATATCAAAGTATTCTTACATTTCAGTAGGATTCCCAACTACTATGTGTGTCAATTTGTCATTAAAAGACATATACCGGGAGCCTCCACCTTTGCGCACAATATTAATTAGTTTCCGCATTTCTAAAGCTTCAAAACCAACTAGTAATATTCTGCACTCTGATAAGTACAGGTCATTATCATCAGATTCAGAATCATCAGCAACAATATTGTCAAGGTTCAATTCACCACTGGTCTGCAATGGAGGTTCAGCATCTGCCTCCTTAGCAAATATACGGGTTTGTGAATCTGAGGACATAAACTCAGATGGCATAGCTTCATGATCTCTGTCCCTGAACTCAGCACAAGAAACTTGCACATTTGAATCTGTAGTACCTGAGGATGCCGCAGATTGCAATTTCCCAATATCCTTTTCTTGGCTATGTTGCATTGTTAAGTCCCTAGTTACTTTATGTGAAGATACAGATCCATGCTGAACAGGGAAGAACTCCTCATTCAGACATGCTATCCAAGAAAAGAAATACAATAAATAGATGATGAAAGTCAAATACAATGAGTGGCATTCAAAGTTTAGAGATGAGATGGAATGAGAAAGGAGAGAGGATATTTCACAGGGCTCTAAATAATTGTATAGTAACACAAACAATAACTTCAAATTCCTACTGGCCGAGTAAAGATTCATTTGCTCCTCCTAAGATATTGGTCAAATCACATTGACCCCCATATATAAATAGATCAAATTGCTCCTCCAAAAATATGCATTATTGTACCACAAATTAGATCACATGCACAAGTCCATTCTTATAAACTTCAAACTCAAGATGTCTAGTCCTTATGGTAAGGGAGGCTGAAAATCTCACATTGACCAGTGACATGGCCAAAATAGTGTATATATGGGTACAGGGTACATACATCATTTTGATGTTGAGTTGGCCTAAACCCAAATTCTGAGACTACTATATCACAATAACATTATATTTTAACATATGGCATTCTACTATTCAATTTCAAACCTAAAAAGTAGTACAACATCATTATAGCATAGAAGTTACCTCTCCGAGCAATTGATTGATCAAACCATTTCTTTATCACAATATGAATGTGGCCCCATCGTTTTGCTACCTTATACTTGTCACCTTGTGGAGCGTAAGAACAGTCAAGAACACAAATATCCACCAAGTTTAAATAAGTATAAGATATCCTTGAGCTCATGTACTGGGCATAGAAGATCTCACAGAAAAAGACAAGAACAACCTTCTAAACTTTTACACCACTAACAAGTAGAAGAACACCTAAGCCTCTAAGCTATCACATTTGAAGAGACAGAAAAAGCACGACACAGAATAGGGTGCCAAAAAGTATTTCACATACACAAACTTGTGTTATCAAAAGGTTCACTAATGCAGGTGAAACAAAATTTCACCAAGCCAGCTGGTGTTGAAAA
>NC_028356.1:27435096-27441578 GCF_000741045.1 Vigna radiata var. radiata
TAGAAGGAAACAGGTTAGGAATTGGTGTTAGTTAGTTAGTTGGTTGGGAGGGCCATTATAAGAAGGCAGGGAGGACTTCTGTCAGACAGTTTTTTGGATAATTTTGTAGATTGAACTTTGGCTCTTTGTGAAGGGAAAACCCTTGGAGGAGAGAGTGCTCTCCTATCTTTGTATTCTTTGGTTACAATAATAATACTGCTCTGTTTCTAGTAATTTGGTGAGTGAGTGTGCATTTTTTAGTGATAGATAGATTTCTTGACCAAAGAAGTCTATCACTAGTCTTTTCCATGACACTGAAAACCAACTTTTTATCAATTAGCACCCAAGCACTTGAAAACTCACCCTTAAAAACTAGCCACTAAGGGGAGAGAACCAAACATTTAAATATTTCACTTGAGTATCCCGTAATACTCAATATGGGATGTAAGTAACCCCATAATATCCAAGTCCCTATTAGAAACACATAAGTTTTTGGCATTTTGGCAGAACTACTGAAAAATAATGTAAGATATGTTCTCTACTCAAATAATAGATGAATATTTTGCATGTCCAAAATATACACAATCATTTACAACAACTATGAGAAGGATATCTCAGAAATCAAATGTGTGCAATTCTTTGTCAATTCCGCAGAGTATTTTCCACCATTTTGTAAAATAAGCTTCTCCATCTCTTTACGAACATCTGAAAAAAATCTCAAACTCATGAGCATCCAACAAAGAAGCATTCTATTATGACCAATACTAGTGGATAGCTAAGTTACAACCTGCAGGAATTCCAGTAACACAAATCTTTAACCCAGAGAAAGGAAGGACCTTGTATGACTCTTGAGGAACAACACGATGCTCCTCTGAGCATTGTTTTAGCCATTCATACGTGACTATTGGTTTCTTCAATTCATTCAAAGCCCACTGCCAAACATAAAGAAATGTATTAGATAGTAAAGCATGAACATAAGTTCAATATGACAATTAAAACCTCCACAAAGATTGAATAAGACAGAATAACTGATTTTTTGAATTATTACAACTTAAAATACAAGTTGCATATTCAGAGAAGCCAGGTGAGCTTTTAGTATCGGCACATTTGCATAATCAAATGGCCATCTAGATGCATTGTAGGGAAATAGACAAAGCAACTCAATAGATAGGCCAAGAAAGAAACTGCACATATGAGCTCTATTAAGAACCATTTACCCACCAACAGTTTGGAAGTTAAACCATGCACAAAACATAGTGCCAAACAATAATTTATATTGTACTCCATATATTAACTACTGGACCGTGACCACAGAAAAGAGCATTAGTTGAATTCATTGCAAACTATAATAATATAATTTCTATTTATTGTAATAGTAGTGGTCTATAGGAATATATCTCTGGTTTAAAGGAAGCAAAATATCCCCAATTTAGGTATAGTTAATGCAATAAGCCTATATAAATTTACATTTTAATGTAATAAACACATACAATTTCATCTTAATTAAGCCTATGTTTTTCTCTCTCTTTTAACAAGTCTATTTTGCATCTAATTATTGTTGTTAAGTCTATTGGACCACCCCTGATTGGGTCATCATTGAACGAGTTGCTGATGCTGAATGTTGCAGATTTCATGCTCAAGATGTCTAATAAACATGAGGAGGGTGTTGGCAATTTCATATCAACTAGTGATATGGCTAAATTAATGCGTGTAAGTGGGTGACAATCTTGACTGTCGAAACTGGTTTTGTAAAGTTAAATTAAACCTAAATCATAATACAAGTTGGTGTAAGATTTTCTATCTAATTTTAATAGTACTCTGTCAAAATATATTTTAGAAAATTTTAGATATTATTCTCATGTATTTAATTTGTTATATTTTCTATATCTTGCTATTATTACTAGTATAACAAACCCACAATTATAGGGATTTGTTAGAATAGGCTACTTTTATTTCTTAAAATATACACTAAGCTCTTGTATATATATCCAATGTATGTGAGGAGACAAATAATGAGAAATATATTCTCTCTCCTAAATTTAAGATGGTATCAAAACTCCCCATCCTTGAGAGCCTCTGACCGTGTGATTTGATTGCAGCCTTCATTGCTGCCCAACTGTTACGTTTCTGACTAAGAAACCTAATGAACCACGACCACGGCAGGCAGAAAAGATAATGAAAGAATGAAATTCTCTTATTAATGATAATAAAACTCTTTGAATAAACAAAAGTAAACAAAGATAATTGGGAGCATAACCTCCCTAGTATGGGAGCATAACCTCCCTCCCAGGCTGTAGCTACAGCCCCCTGTCAGCAACTCAACAATAAAAAACATAACCCTAACAATAGAATCTAGCTCTATTTATATTAATTATTTCCCACCCATCTTATACTGAATATTTTCCTAGAATACATATTTATTTAATATAAATATCTTATATTGAATATTTCTCTACAATATATCTTTATTTATTATAAATGTCTTATAATGAATATTTCCCTAGAATATATCTTTATTTACTATAAATATTTCCCACCCATCTTCACAGTTATCCGTTAGGATAGTAACTCTTCAACCGATCGGTTAAAACTCTTCTCCCTGCCCTCCTACCGTTCGGCATGCTTCCCCCTGCCTCCTACCGTTCGGCTCCCCTGCCTACTATCGTTCGACTCCCTGCCTCCTATCCTATCACCCTATATCCTATCAATAAACCCCGCTGCAGAACAACCTTGTCCTCAAGGTTGGAACTGGGAAGCTTGATCTCATGGCTCCTCTTCAATTCAAGTCTGGAGGCTTGGGTGGTGGCAAGTCCTCCTCCTCTTCATCCTCCGTCAAAATAATCATTCGTAGACTCCTTTCTGGGCAATGATGGCCTGGACCAAACGGTACCCCACATCGAAAACACCTTCCCTCCTCTTTCCGTTTCAGGAATTCTGAATAAGGCAAATTCTTGGTGTTTCTCCCATTATTATCACTACCCTCCTTCTGTACTGACCCCACAGTCTCGGCGACTCCCAATCGGCCTGGGTTATAGTGATTGGCTTCGGACCGCTCGGCGACTTCCGATCGGCTTGGGTTAAAGCAATTGGCCTCGAACCGTGTCTCCTTACCACCCGTTCATTCCCAAGACGATGGGTTCTTTGTCACACTCCAGTTCCCAGCCTTTGCCCCACCCTGGGCCTCCTTGACATCCCTTGCAATTCTCATGGCGTCATCAATTCTTACGGGTCAAGCATCCCCACTTGATTACGAATTCCCTCTTGTAACCTTGCCATAAAGTACCCCATCAGATGTTCTTCAGACACTCATTTCATCTAACCCACCAAGATTTCAAAATCTTGGATGTATTCTTCCACGGATCCTGATTGCTTACTAGTAGCCAATCTCTCGAAGACTGATCCCATGTTTCTTTCTCCGAATTGGATCACCAATGCCCCCTTTAAACCCGCCCACAAACGGTTCCTGGCCTTCTCCCTCCAAATTCTGAACTAGTATCTGGCACTTCCCTCCATACTGATGTAGGCTATGCGCACCTTCTCTTCCTCTGACCCCCCTTGTAGTTCAAAAAATTTCTCAGCTCTATTGATCCAATTCAACGGATCAATTCCTTCAAAAATAGGTAACTCTACCCTTTTCCTCCAATTTGGTTGCTCCTACAGGCGTCCACCCTCTCTTCCTCCAGCGTCTTCCTCTTACCTCCTTTTGTTCTCATTAATAGAAGCTTGACTACCATCCGAATGTTGGTCACCCTCGTTGTGGTCTCGACCACCCAATATCCTCATGATTTCTTGCATATCTTGGCACATTGCTGCTGTCTCAACCTTCAATCCATCAATCGCAATTTCCATCGTTTCCAGCCTCTCCTCCACGACGTTCTTTCTTCCCTCCATCTCGCCTTTCACTGCTCTCAACAAGATCCAGCAGGTCGAACCAATTGTTACGTTTCTGAGTAAGAAACCAAATGAACCACGATCACAGCAAGCGAAAAAGATAATGAAAGAATGAAATTCTCTTATTAAAGATAATAAAACTCTCTAAATAAACAAAAGTAAACAAGGATAATTGGGAGCATAACCTCCCTTACAGGACTGTAGCCACAACCGCCTGTCAACAACTCAATAATCAAAAACATAACCCAAACAATAGAATCTAGCTCTATTTATATTAATTATTTCCCGCCCATCTTATACTGAATATTTCCCTAGAATATATCTTTATTTAATATAAATATCTTATACTAAATATTTCCCTAGAATATATCTTTATTTACTATAAATATTTTGCCACCCATCTTCACTACTACCAGTTAGGATAGTAACTCTTCAACCTATTGGTTACAGCTCTTCCCCCTGCCTCCTACAGTTCAGCTCCCTTGCCTCCCACCTTTTGGCTCCCTTGCCTCCCACCGTTCGGCTCCCCTGCATACTACCATTCGCCTCCCTGCCTCCTATCCTATCACCTTATATCCAATCACCAACCCTAGAGTTTCATTGCAAACTTCATTCCTATATGATCTCAAAGACTATTGTAATTAGAGAAGATATCTTTAGAATCTTCCTAATAAGAGAAAATAGATATTCAATCTTCTATTTTAGTTTGTTCTCCCAGTTTCCTTATTTCCTTTTTTAGGAGAATTAGATTGTTACAAATAAAGGATATGTGAATGTATTTTCAATCAATTCTGAATAATAAAATTTAGTATTATTTTCTATTTGGTATCAAGAGCTTCCGATCTTGGAACTCCGTTCCGCTGCACAGTCACACCGTCGTTGCTATCAGACCACTGCCATTGTCGCCATCACCGGTTGGGGTCGTTGATAGAGCAAAAAGGTGCGCCTAACTCCGGCGACCATAAACGCCGTTGCACAGTCGCCGTCGCCGTTGCCGCTGTCCAACCACCGCCGTTGCCGTCACCGGTTGGGGTCGTTGATAGGGTAGAAAGGTGCGCCCAACTCCGACGACCACAATGCCGGAAGTCGCTCCATGATAGGAGCCGCCATGCGCCTCCACCGTCGCCGGCGCGTGTAGCCCACACGCCCACCTCCGGTGAGACCCACTTGCCGCCGCCGCCACAGAAAGGGTTGTCGGAGACTCCTGAGTCTGTTCCTAGGGTCGGTGATGACCAGTTTTGCCTATATTTAAGTAGATCTGAATTTTAAATTCGGCTCTCTTTTTCTGAGTGTGACCCACTTGCCGCTGCTGCCACAAACAGAGGCGTCGAAGCCTCCTGAGTCTGTTCCTAGGGTTTGTGACAACCCGTTTGACTTTTTCTTGAGTAGATCTGGGTTTTTAAGTTTTGCTCCTTTTTTTTTTCGGTGTGACCCATACATCGTCATCGTCTTGGAAACTCCTCGTTGCGTTCTACAGGATGTCTGAAGTAAAAATTATTCCTTTGAAAGCAATGGATGAATTAATGAGTAAGTCCTCTGGATCATGCACTCTGTCCATAAAAGGTAAGATTTGTCTCAATACTGTTGATCATGTGTCTCAAGGTATTTGGATCCTTGATTCGAGTGCAACTGATCATATGACACCTTTTAATGTGTCCTTTGACTCATGGTAAAAGAAATAAAGAACAACATATTATAGTTGCGAATGGTCAGGGTATACCTATATGCGGCTCTAGGAATATAATTTTGGACTCATCTATTTTATTGAAGGATGTTTTACATGTTCCACAATTAGCTAACAATCTTATCTCTGTGCAAAAACTCACAAAGGATTTAAATTCCTCAGTAACATTTTTCTCCAAATTATAGTGTTTTTGAGGACCTTACCACGGGGAAGACAATTTTAACTGCTAAGGAGCAGAGTGGGTTGTATTTTTTAGAGTTTGACGACCAAAACAACACGAAAATCATGAGTCAACAAGCAACATCTGAGACGTGGGCAAAATCTCAAATATGGTTACATCATCAAAGGCTTGGGCATCCTTCATTCAGTCTTATCAAGTCCTTATTTCCCTACTTGTTTACCAAAGAATCTGTTGAGTCTTTTAATTGTAATATTTGTCAATTTTCAAAACATCATCGTGCATCTTATCCTATTAGTCATAAAAAGAGTATTTCTCCATTTGATTTAATTCATTCTAATGTTTGGGGTCCTGTCATAGATTCTATTTCTGGAGCTAGATGGTTCGTTACCTTTATTAACGATTGTACCCCGTGTCACATGGACATACCTTATGAAAAATAAATCCGAAGTTTTTCAAATTTTTGTTAATTTTTTCCATCTTGTCCAAAATCAATTTGGAAATAATATCAAAAGAATTAGGTCTGATAATAGTACTGAATATGTGAATCATGAATTTCTCAATTTTTTGTCTCATAATAGTATTGTTCATGAACTAACCTGTGTTAATACCTGATAGGTTCCTGTATTGGGAACCTAATTGCAACCCTCACTTTCACTCCAAGAAACACAGAAAGAATGGGAAAACTGAATGTTATTCACAGAAGAATGTCTGTACAGATAGAACACAGAGGCATAACCCTCTTCAACA
>NC_028356.1:27441978-27446719 GCF_000741045.1 Vigna radiata var. radiata
TTCATCATCAACCTTGTCCCCAAGGTTGAAATCAGGGTACTGTTCCTTGATTGTTATTTCATCTT
Organism: Vigna radiata var. radiata; assembly: GCF_000741045.1. NCBI lineage: Eukaryota > Viridiplantae > Streptophyta > Magnoliopsida > Fabales > Fabaceae > Vigna > Vigna radiata. Next base: position 27,442,044 of record NC_028356.1, read on the forward strand.
CCCAGGTGGCCCCTTCTGGCCCTCCTCGTTGCCATTCGACCAACAGCTGCTGCACACTTCTTCCTTCTTCGGTCCTCTGCCTTCTTCCCAAAATTTTCATGGGCCAAAACAAGGGCCCCTCTGCCTGCAGGTCCGGTGGTAACTCCCTGTCCACCTGGTGTTCTCCTATTGCCTTTTTCACCTGTGAAACATGGAACACATGATGTATTCGAGCTGTCTCTGGCAACTGCAGTTTACAGGCTGCCTCCCCCACCATCTGAATTATCCGGAATGGCCCAAAGTATCTGGCTGATAGCTTTGGGTGGAGTCTGGTAGGCATCGAGGATTGCCTATGGGGTCATATCTTCAAATAAACCCAGTCCCCTACTTCCACGTTCGCAACCTTCCTCTTTTTATTAGCTTGTCGCACCATGAGATCTTGCGCGCGCTCAAGATGGAACCTCAATTGTTTCAAAGCTTCGTCCCTGGTTTGAAGCTCTTGATTCACGGCCTCCACTAGAGATTCACCAGGAATGAATCTGTGCAAGGAGGGAGGTGCTCGCCCGTAAACAGCCTCAAAAGGGGTGCATCGGATAGCCCCTTGATAGCACGTGTTATACCAAAACTCCGCCCACGATAACACAGTCATCCACCCTTTCGGCTGCTCTGAACATAAACACCTGAGATATCCCTCTAACACCCGGTTCACCACCTCTGTCTGCCCGTCCATCTCCGGGTGATACGCGGTGCTCATTTTTAACTGCGTCCCTTGGCTTTGGAACAATTCATTCCAAAACATGCTTAAGAACAAGGGGTCTCTGTCGATCACGATGGATTTTGGAATCCCATGCAATCGTACTACTTCTCTTAGAAAAATCTCAGCCATCGTCCTTGCCGAATAAGGATGCTTGAGTGGTATGAAATGGGCATACTTGCTCAGCCGTTCCACCACCACCAAAATAGCGTCGTACCCCTAAGACTTAGGCAGCCGCACCACGAAATCCATGCTAAGCTCTTCCCATATTGCGTTTGGAATGGGCAAGGGTTGTAATAATCCTTGCGGTGATGACGCTAAATACTTGTGTTGTTGGCACACAAGACATTTAGCCACAAACTCTGTAATGTCTTTTTTCATCCCCACCCAAAATAAGGACTGAGCTATCCTCCGATACGTCCGGTAAACTCCTGAATGACCCCCCGTCTGCGTTTGGTGAAACTCTGCCATCAATCTTGGTAGCCACGAAGACTNTGCCGANNACACCAACCTCCCCTTGTAGTGCAGTCTTCCGTGTTCTATCGTGTATGCTGGGTGAGAATTTGGGTCCACCTCTATCTCTTCTATCACCTTACGTAGTTTCTCGTCCTTGGCTACCTCCTTCATTACTTCTTCGAAATCTTGCCAGTAGGGCCTGGCTATCACCGACAACTCCTTATCTTCGTCGTTCACCCCCTCATCTCTTCAGGACAACGCATCTGCCACTCAGTTGGTAGTCCCCACCTTATATACAATTTCAAAATCGTATCCCAGCAATTTAGCTATCCAATTTTGTTGATTCTGTGTTGTGATCTGCTGCTCCAAGAGATACCGGAGGCTCCTCTAGTCCGTGTGGACTATGAATCTCTATCCCAGAAGATAACACGGACTATGAATCTCTATCCCAGAAGATAAGGACGCCAGTGCTGGATCGCTAATACCAGAGCCATCAACTCTTTTTCATAAATGGACTTGCTGAGAGCTCCTTCAGATAAGGCCTTGCTGAAAAAGGCTATCGGCTTCCTCCCATGCATCAATACAGCAACCCCTTTGCCCGACGCATCACACTCAATGTGAAAGGGTTGCTGAAAATTTGGGAGGGACAATATTGGGGCTGTCGTGACGGTTGTCTTCAGCGTTTGCCATGCTTCCTCTGCTTTCTCATTCCAGGAAAACCCCCCTTTTTCTCAATAGATCCGTTAGAGGCCTGGCAATTTTGCCGTAGTCCCTAATGAACCTTCGATAATACCCCGACAAACCCAAAAATCCCCTCAAACTCTTCACTGTTTTTGGCCGTTCCCAGTCCACCACCGCCTTTATCTTTTCATCATCCATCTCCACGCCGTTGTGAGAGATAATGTGTCCCAAGTATTTGACTTGGGTTTGCCCGAACTCACACTTCCTCCGATTGGCCACCCATCGATCCCGTCTCAGTGTTGACAGGACTTTCCCGACATGCTCCAGGTGCTCCTCCCAGGTTCGACTGTAGACCAGTATATCGTCAAAGAATACGAGCACAAACTTCCGCAAATAGGGCTTGAAGAGATGGTTCATAGTGCTCTGGAATGTTGTCGGCGCGTTGGTGAGCCCGAAAGGCATCACGACGAACTCGTAATGTCCCTGGTGTGTGCGGAATGCTGTCTTCTCGATATCCTTCTCGGCCATGCGGATTTGGTGGTACCCGGCCTTCAAGTCTACCTTAGAAAAATAGGAAGCCCCCCCCCAACTCGTCCAACAGCTCCTCTATCACCGGTATGGGGAACTTATCCGGCATCGTCGCTCTATTCAGGGCTCTGTAGTCTATGCAGAAACGCCAGCTGCCATCTTTTTTCTTGACTAAAATTAATGGGCTGGAGTACGGGCTATGACTCGGACGGATCACCCCCGATCGAAGCATCTCCGAAACTTGCTGCTCGATCTCATCTTTCATTACATGTGGGTATCGATATGGCCTGACATTGATCGGACCCGTTCCCTCTTTAAGGTGTATTTGATGCACTGTCTCCCTGCTAGGTGGCAACCCCTCAAACTCAGTGAACACCATGTCATGTTGTTCTAGTAAACCCCCCATCTGCTGCTTTTGTTTTTCAGTGAGGCCTGAACACTTTGGGCTGCTGGGATGGGTCTCGCACAAGCCCAACTCCCAGACCAAAAAACATGTTGCCACCTCATCTATTTTTTTTAAAGCTCCGGGGCCCACCACCCTCCTCTCTAAAGTGGGATCCCCTTGTACTGTTATTCTCTTATCTCCTTGTCTGTACTTCATCATCAACACTCTCCAGTCCACCGTCACCTCCCCAAGCTTCGCTAACCACTCTACCCCTAAGATGACCTCCACCCCTCCGAGCTCGAAGATGTAAAAACGTTCCACAACTTGAGCCTCCCCTATCTCCAACGCTACCTTTTCGCAACAGCCACTGATTCTCTTCCTCTGCCCATCCCCTAGACTCACCAAATACGACTGTGTTTTTGTCACCGTCATCCGCAATTCCTCCACCACCCGTCGCTCAATGAAATTGTGGCTCGCACCACTATCAATTAAAATTAATACCTCTCTTTGCCCGATTTGTCCTCGTAACTTCATTGTCTTTGGTGTCGTCTGCCCGCCAGCGGACAGCGCCGACAACTCCATCGTCGCGAGGTTCGTCTCTGTCACTTCTTCGCCTTCGACCTCTTCCTCTTCCTCTACCACAATTAGCATTTTAAGACCCCTCTCTGGGCAGCGATGGCCGGGGATGGCCGGGGCTGAAGGGTCCGCCGCATCTGAAACAACGACCCTCTTCCCTCCGGGTAAGGTAGATTACGAACATTTCGATCACCTCCGCCGCTAGTACCCTGCCCCTTATTCCGTCCTTGGGTCGCGTCTTGATTAATAGACCCCACACTTTCCGCCGTTCCTCCTCGCACCATCGCCTCTCGGTTTGGGTCAACTCGCGTCACCGAACCCGACGCCTTCCCCCAAGAATTTTGATTCTTGGATAACCACCCTCCTCCGATCTTCGTGCACAATTTCTCCACATCCCTCGCCACTCGCATGGCGGTCATCAAATCCGGTGGGTCATGTGGCCGGACATGATCGCCCACCTCTTCCCTTAGACCGGACAGGAAATACCCCATGATCTGCTCCTCGGGTATCTGGGTCGTCTGCCCCACCAGAACTTCAAAGTCGCGAATGTACTCCTCCACCGGTCCCGACTGTCGTATGGTTGACAGCCTTTCATACACCGTTCCTCGTGTTCCTCCTCCAAAACGAATGCCCAGAGCTCTCTTCAACCCATCCCAAGAAAGGTTCTTGGTTTTCTCTCGCCAGAATCAAAACCAGCTTCCGGCGTAGCCATCCATACTGATAAAGGCCAGTTCCAGTTTCTCCCCCTCCGCCACCTTCTGTATTTCGAAAAATTTCTCCGCTCTGCCTATCCATACCCAAGGTTCGCCCCCCTCAAAGACTGGTAATTCGACTCACTTCCTCCATTGGCTCATACCCCCTTGGTTACCGTCTCCATTTCTTCCCCCTCCGCCGCTTGGATCACCACCATTATCGTTCACCGACGACTCACTCTCCCTCTATTGCTTCCCGTGGTTATTGTGTTGACGTTCTCCAAGCGCCTTCAAGATTGCCTGGACGTCCTGGCGTATCGCCGCCGTCTCTTGTCGCAACGCCTCCGTATCAGCTTTCGTCTCGGCAATTGCCCCTTCGACCGCCTCTAAGTGCCCTTCGACTACCACCATTCTTCCCTCCATCTCTACGTGCGATAACACTCCGATTGGGGATCCGGCAGGTCGGACCAAATGATAGGTTCCTGAATTGGGAACCTAATTGCAACCCTCACTTTCACTCCAAGAAACATAGAAAGAATGGGAAAACTGAATGTTATTCACAGAAGAATGTCTGTACAGATAGAACACAGAGGCATAACCCTCTTCAACAGGTAAGTACCCGTTA
>NC_028356.1:27447174-27545014 GCF_000741045.1 Vigna radiata var. radiata
CTGTTCCAAAAAATTACTGGGGAGAAGCTGTGTTAACTGCCACATATCTCATCAACAGGTTACCCACTCGTATCTTAAATGGCATTAGTCCTATAAAGTCTCTATTGTCTTTTGTTCCTTCTTCCCTACTAACGAGTCTACCTAGTCGAGTCTTTGAATGTGTTGTTTTTGTTCACTCTCATCATCCTAACCATGGTAAATTAGATCCCAAAGCTCTTAAATGTGTCTTTATTGGGTATCCTTCTAATAAAAAAGGGTACAAATGTTATCATCCTTAGATTCGTCGCATCTTTATCACCATGGATGTCACCTTTCATGAGGAGTGAGTACCAAAGACCGTGGAAGAACTAGAACAGAACCTAAGCTCTAGATACCATATGAAATAGTGAAGAGATGAGGAGAAATCTCCCTTGTGTATCTTTGCATACACATAGGGTAATGTATTTATAATAATAAGAATGTGGGCTAAGCCCAAATACAAATGAATATGCAAAAATAACATAATAAGCATAGGGTCTATGTTTCCCTAATTAACATAAACACAACTTAATATCTAACACACGTCATCCCCATTTGCTAACTAACTTCTCACTCCTTCCCCACTTGACCCCACTTCCTTTCTCCTGGTATAAACATTCCATGTTTTGGGCCTAACTACCCCGTCTATAATTGTTCCTTGTTGAGTAACAGGCCCATGTTCATTTCTCATTGTATGAGCCCTATTTGGAGTCCGATCACTTTCTAATGTAGAAAAAATCTAGTTATACCACCTTCATTTAGGTAATATGTCATTCAATTACCTGGAAATTATGTTTCACAAATTATTTCGAAAAATTGACCAGCAAATGTTTCATTGTGATACTTTTAAATTTGCAAAGCACAAGCATGTTGAGTTTCCCTCTAGTAATAATAGAAAGACTGTTTCCTTTGTATTAATAATAGTGGATGTAGGAGGCCCTCTAGTATTCCTAATCTATCTAGGGCCCATTGGTTTTTCATATTCATTGATGATTTTGCTCGAGTGTCATGGGTATTTCTCTTGAAGCAAAAAAGTGAAATGAGCCAAGTTTTCAAAACATTCGTCCAAATGATTAAAAATCAGTTTGAAACAACTATTAGAAGAGTCCACTTAAATAATGCCAAAGATTTTTTCAACCAAACGCTATCCTCCTTCAATGGAAAAATGTCAAGTATTAAGGTGGCTCTTTCAGTTAACCTTAGCATGCACAACTACATACAATTCCCCTTGTTCATTGCATGTGTGGTACTGTGATGCTTGTAAGGAAGGGGTGATAATAAGATGCAAGATAGAATATACACATAAGCTAATAGGGAAGAGGAATAAAACGCAATATAAAATGATAGAAAGAAAAATCCACCTACTAGCAACAACATTTACTCAATAACATGTGTTTGTGCGTGATATAATTAAGAATAAACTAGAAATATGGGATAAAAACTTGTACCAGACCTTGTACTTCCTGGCTAAAACATTTTTCACAATGACAAAGTTCAAATCCAACGATGTTTTAGTGTGTAGAACTCCCCCCATTTCTGCCACTAACTCTTCTATCTTAACCTGCAAGATCACATACATTAAACATTGCCAATTGAGATTAAAAATAATGAAGAAGAATCATATGAGAAGACAACAAACAATAAAAAAATCTTATCCCACTTGGTGAGGTTAGCAACAAGGATCACATGATGCCATCAAGCTCAATTAAAGAAAAAATTCACCCGAATTTTATTCAACATGAGATCCTTCGTCACAATTTTCTTCTATTACCTTGGTTACCCTATCCCCTTGTTCACAAGGGTAAAATCTATAAAATCTACTCTTCTCACTCATGCTTCTAGTAACCTTCTTTGCACATGTCTAAGCCACTTTAAGAAAAAAAAAGTCCATCTTTCACTTAATTGGTGTTAAAATCTGTTTTAGCTGTATTTTCTGTCAGAATCTTTGTTTTCTATTAGTCGTATTTTTTTCCTTATTTAGCAGATTATAATTATTGTGAATAATGGGGATATCCCTGAATCATAAGGATCCAGTTGTCTAGGAGCTATTATTAGGCTTCCTAAAATAGTTTTCTAGCCTTGTATATATGGATTGTATTCTCAGCATAATAAAATATATGATTTTATCCTAAATTATGAGATGATATCAGAGCTCTCAAATTCTGGGAGCCACGTCTGACTACGCCCACCAAAACCCTAGACGACAGCCTTCATTGCTGTCACAAATGAAAAAGAAGCACCTTAAGCACACTAGTAACAACTTTTTAACGAAGAATAAGAAAGCCAAAAACAAGAAAGAGAATGAAAACATCAAAATATAAAAAGTTAAAATTAAATGAAAAGGAAGGGAAGGGCAGACAAAATATGAATTGAAATACATACCTACTTAACTACAAATAGTAACAATATTTAAATCAAAGGTTGCTTATAGTCAAGAAACCTTTCATACTTCTGATTCTTTTTATTTTCCTTTTTCCGTTCAAGAATGTTCAAGGAAAAAGAGACACGTTGTAGTTCATGGGAATGCTGACAAAGAAAGAGAACTAGAAGGGCTGTTGTCAAAAAAGAATATATGATCACATCCTTCTGCCGCTATCCAATTGAGTATACCTCTGACTTTGGTTGTTGAGATTGTAAGTGTTCACATTAGCCCCTCACTTTACAAAACTTTCCCTCTAGTCCCTGACTATACAAAATGAAGTAAAGTTTTATTCATCTTAACCCCTAATGACAATGGGAAAAAACCTAATGAAGAAGAAAAGATAACAAAATTTTGAAACATTTCTCATGTTCAGGGATTGAATTGGATGGAGAGATTTTCAAAGACGGGGTAAATAAATAGTCCTCACAATCATAACCACCAAAACGATGATTTACAATGAAAATAGGAGCACACAATCGTGGACAACAACGAAAATACCTTCTCTTCCGTATCAAAGCCAGATGCAAGTACTTTGACGCCGTCCATGGCAAGGCAACAAGTGAAGCCTTGTTTAGGCAAAGGCCTTCCACCTTTGGCACACGAAAGAACACATCTAGGACCTGTTGAAAAATAAAGAAGAAACAAAGCTCACGAACAACACCAATTTCAATTTCAACTACATAAACCAACACAAAGGCACACTTATAAAGAGTGTGTGGACTCATTAAGTGGTTTTGAACTACTACTTGATCCGAACTAATGTATGAAACTTATTTAAATTTTAAAATGAACAAAAAAAGAATTAATAACACTTGATTATGTGCCACGTGAAGATTGAGAAAGACAATGGAAGAGTTTCTCGTATATCACCACTGAAACCTAGAACTTCCATGGTCTAACACAGACATTACAATCCAGACAAGTTCAATTAACAATAGAAGGCAAATTCAAACACAAAATCGAAGGAAAATAGAAACGGAAAATTACCGAGCAACTTGCAGCCCTTGGATTTGAGATCATCGAACTTCTCCTGCGAAACAGAGAGTGGAATCAAAAAAGAAAGAGCAAAAAATGAACGAGAGCAGAGTGAGTAACTACTTACGTGTTTACTGGAAGCAATGATGTGGTAATCGTCGGGGCCGTTACGGGAGGGATCGCAGCAGAGGTGGAGTTGAGCACCGTTATCTTTAACGGCATCGTGCAGCGCGTCGAAGACTTCCGGCGGCACGAGGTTTCGCGACATGAACACATTGGCGCCTTGGAATGCTTTCATCTTCAACGTCTTCGTCTTCAACATCTTCGTCGACTTCGCCTTCGTTTTCGTAAGAGAGGAGAACTACGGAGAGAAGATGAAGAAGTAGAAGAATTTTGGGTGAGAGAGATTTGATTTGTGGAGTAAATTTGGATGGAGAAGAAAGGGAAAGAGCGAGTATACAAAAACGCGGGAATGTGAAATCAGACTGAGGATGTGAGTTGCTGATGTGCTTGGATGGAGTAAAGAGTGATTAACAGACGGTGGGATCATTAACTCAGTCAGGACCCTATATCAATGGTCAGATGGCTATATCCACTTCAATTATTTTTAAAAAGATAAATTCTTTCGCAAAATTTTTCTTACAACATTTTTAATATTACTTATGTTATTATATAATTAATTCAAAATTATTCTAAATTTAATAATAATTATTATAAACACTAACCTAACGACAATAATATTAAAATATTATTAAAAAAATATTATGAAAATATCATTATCTTTTTAAAAATATATATTATAAATTTTAATGAAATTTGAAAATTTTAAATTATTTATTATGATAAACAAAATTTAACTCAATAAATTTTATAGTTCAAATTTTAAATAACATATGAAAAAAAAATAACATCAATTTCTCCCAAACTATATTTAAGAATCCAAGCATATTAAAAAAAATTATTTAAATAAAAAATAAATAAATAGCGAAAGAGAACTTAAGAGTGCGCTTCAAGAGGGACTGAAGTTTGATAACGGTGGATACTCCGGTTCGTAAGTGCATAATGCTTCACCTTCGCAATGCAAGAATGTTCTCCTTCGCCAAAGCACTGAAACATTTTAAATCATTAACAAACGAAGCAAAAATGAAAAAAAAAAAAAAAGGAAACTGTGTTCGCAATATAATGTTACCTTGTTTATGGAGGGTTCGCAACATATAATGTTATCTTGTTTATGAAGGCTTGGAGTTCGAGCATAGGAGTGGCGCGGAGGCTTCGCATTCGATAAAGGAGTGGCGTGGAGCCTTCAAAGTCACATTTTGTGTACACAAGAAGAAGAACGAATGGAGAGTCGTAAACGGAAAAACGAAAAATGGAAAAGGGAGATAAAGGAGATGACAACGCTCGCGTTAAGGAGAAGAGTGGAGGCTATGGAGATGGAGAAGAATAGACAAAAAAGAAGAAGATGGCTATGGCGTTCCCGATGAAGGCTTTCGCGATATCATAAAATTTTCCGGTGAAGACGTATGTATAGCTGCGTCAAAATGGGTTTAAAGCAATTGTTGCAAGCAAAGATAATGCAAAGTAATGGTTTGGGTTTTGAAGAAAATATTGTAAGCTTAAATAATTACCTTACCGAAATTTTCAGTAACTTCAAAAAAATTAAATATATGATGTTTGAATTACTTGTAATTATTATTTTTTAAATAATTTTTTAATAGAATAATTAAAATAGTTCTTGTTTGAACAAAGTAATTAAATTTCTCATTTAAAAAAATCATTACAAAAAGTATTAGTTAAATTTAAATATTAAAATAATATTTAACATTTTTTATATGAATATATGTGTAATATATTAAATAGAATTCTTAGATTCGTGCATCTCATAGGGTTTGATTCTTGTATATGAGTAAAAAAAAAAGTCTACAAAAGAAAACAAAAACTCACATAAGAAAATGTTCATAGGTCTAAAAGAGTAACAAAAGATAAAATAGTCAATATAAAATTGGAAGTCGACTAAAGTTGATTTGGATTGAAGATCAAATCAAGTTAATTTGACGGTTAAACAGAGTTGATCCTTGTTGAAGGTCAAGCTGACATGACCAAGATCAAAGGAACTAAAAGAGACCAGAATTGGTTGACAGAAAGTCAAAGTTGGAGTCGAATCTAACTGGCCAAAGAGTTAAGTCTACTTTACTTGAAGGTCGAACAGGTGATTAGGATCTAAGATTGAGGTAAGTCTTCCTAAATCGAAAATTGACTTGAAGTTTGTTAAATTTTTATCACAAATATACAAAGAAAAAGATTAAATATGCAACATATTGGACTACAATAAATCATAGTCATGAACATTATAAGTACCCTGTATTAATATGTTTTAAAACGTGACAAAATATTTTTAGAAGGAACTCAATTGTGCTTTTGATGGAAACCTCCTTGGTTAGGTAAAAGCTATGAGATGTGCATGTAGGAGTGTTTCCTTGGATGAATGATGCGGAAATGTGGTGGTAAATGGTCCAAAGATGATGAGCTAACGTATGGATGGGGTAGAAGCTCAAAGCCTCTAGGAGATATGATGGTGGTGGTGGTGGTGGTGGTGGTGGTTGTGTAGTGTTTGGTGGCTCCAAGAGAGGTTATGTCAACTCAAGGAGGAAGGTGACTAGAAAGGCCTCTAGGGTTGTTCTAGTCTTGATCAAGGAAGAGTATGGTCATATTTTGGCAGCATAACATTACTTAATTCCAAGATGAAATACAAGGGTGGAGACATCTCTATTTATAGGCCAAAGGTGTCTCCTTCTAACCCTAAAAGCATTATCTCTCACCTTTGCTCTCATTAGCCAAAAATAAGGCCTTCTAACCTTTCCAATGATGGGAGGACATGTGGCTATTCACAAAACACAGTCTTCTCCATTCCTAGAGTGCCATGTGGCCATTACTAAAAGTAAATCCTCTCCACTCCTAGGGTGCCATGTGACTACCTTTTAAAAAGCAAATCATCTACAATGGAAGCATGACACATGGCACACACTTTCCACTTGGTTTGGATATCTAACATAGGAAAAATCCTATGCTACTTAGGCCTTCATACAAGCCGTAATAAAACCTACACTACATGACCAAATACAAGGCCTAAATAAACCTACATCACTCTTTAATCCATGCTCCGTGATGGCTCCAAAGGTGGCCCACAAGGTAGAGTTGATGTCATCTTCATGGATGGCTTCCACTCTCTTAAAAGTGTTTGATCATGGCTAGGAGATTTTCCATCATTCCCTCCCTCTTGAAAAGGCAAACTTCCTTATCTTATTTGGAGGTTTGTGTGCTTCTCCACCAAGGTCAAATACTCATTTTATAACACAAGTTAGAACAAATGTTACAATAGTGAGTAAATGAAGAATATAGCTCCTAACAATGATACACCTTAAATTGAATGAATGATCAAGGCCTTTGAGAGTAGGAGCATCTTTGAAGCTTTTATTTGTCTTGTGTTGGATGTATATATTTGAAAGACTATATCCATTCCAACACAAGAGTTAATTTTTAGGGATATGCCATCATACCCTCCCTTTTGAAAAACATTTGCCCTCAAATCTTCTTGTTCTTTTATGACAAAACCTTTTTTCTTATTATTGGTTAATTTGTGTATCTTTCCACCAAGATCAAAAATCCATATGCAAGTGTCATCAAACTCAAAACCCATAATCTTATGAGCCACAAACAACATGTATCTAGATGAAAGATTTAAATAAGACCTTCTGCTAATTTTAAAATAATTTAATTGAAAACTTTGAAGGTCTAGTCCACCAAATTGTTTGTGTTTACTTTGAGTTATTGTATCCTATAAGGTAACATCAACTCAAAGTTTGATTCGGAAAAATTTGAGCAGTTAAAAATAATGGGAGGTGAAAAAGAAGGTGAAGTTTTCAAAAGTAAAAGTTAGATTCATGAAAGATGGTTGGATGTATTGAGAAAAGTTCAAGGATTGGAAAATTGTCTCCATCATCGTAGTCTCAATATCTTATTTTACTCTCTTTTCTTTCTCATTCCTTTCTTTTATCTTTTTCTCTTCATACTCTCTTCTTCTTTCCTCCTCCTTTTTCTCTCTTCTTACTTGCTCCTCATTCTCTCTTTTCTCATGCTCCTCATTCTTTCTTTGTTTTTTCTCTTTTTTCTTATGCTCCTCATTCTCTCTTTTTTCTTTCTTCCTTCTTTTGTCTTCTTCTCTTCTTCTCTTAATCTTCCTTAAATTCTTTTGGACTTTTTCTTGTTTTTTATTAAGAATTCTAAGGTAGCAAGACATTATTTTCTATCAACTCTTTCTTTCTTTTCTATCTCTCTCAATTGTTCATCCCTTCTTCTTTGAATCTCTCTTTTTCTCCTGTAACTCAAGAGTTTTCTCACTTTTTTTTTTCAAACTCATCTTCTCTTTCAAAGAACCCTTCTACACTTTTTAGAAAAGTTTTTTTTCTTTTAATGAGTTCTCCCATCTCACATATTTCTCTTGGTCTATTATAAGGAAAGAAGGAACAAATTTTCTTCTCATGCATGCTCTCAAGTCACACTAATCTTTAATTGGAAATTTTCTACCTTTCTCAACCTTAGATTGTCTTTGATTCCACCATTCACTTGCATGTCGTACAAGCCTAGAGATACATAAACTAAGTATATGATATTTACCATGCCTAACTAGGAATGGATGAAGTTCTTCTATTCTTTTCTCCCATGCTTGGTACAATAATGCACTTATTCTCACCAAAGAATGTAAGGCTACTCTTAATTGTATAATGTAGCTCATCCTTGCCATTACTTAAATGCAAGCTACGGTAAAAACTCATTTGTTTTAAAAGAATTTTGAAAAATAATTTTCAAAAAAAATCCTAGACATTTTTAAGATTTAAAAAATGGCTTATGAAAATAAACTTAATATTTCAAATAAAATTCCTTGAGAGACTTAAGGCGAAAAGAGAAGCTTAAGTTCACTTCCAGAAAAGAGAGGCGAATCACTATGAATTGCTTAGAAACTATGTCTTTCCTAGCCAAAGTTTACCTCAAGTTCTTTTGTACCAAAGTTCTCAAAGGGATTTATAATTGAAATAAAAGTTGACACACACTAGACTATGACAATTAAGGAAAGCAATTCAAGATAATCTATGCGGCCTAATGGTAAAGTTAGAAGAAACTTTGGTTCCCTCACACTTACCAACTACAAAACACAATATTAATCAAAGTCCAATGATCAAAGAAAATACACATAAATCTCTCTTTCTTTCCAAGTGTATACTCTCTTGTTTTGTGTTTAGACCAAGACTTCAAGCTTCCCTTCAAGGCCTCCTTCACCTTTGGATGTACCCCACTGTTTTGGGTTGTTATCCCAATGATCCTCACGTTTTTTTTACCATTCAAAGACCTACACCACAAGTTAACACTACTAAAGCCAAAAGAAGTCCAAGGAAAAATCGGGAAAAGGTCTAAAATGAATAAAGACTCTTCAAAAAGAGTTTTACTTTAACAAAACCATGAATGTTTAAAAGATAATCAAGCAATTAAATGGTAAGAAAGAAAAGTTAACACAAGAAAGGAGTTACCTAAAGAAAGGAACTAGAATAGATCGCAAAAACCAAAAACTATTAGAAAATCATAAGGTATTTTTGTCCTTAAGCAAGCTAGATCAAATGGTGCACTAAGGAAACCTTTTTTAGATCATCATGGATGCTGGAACAACAGCTTGGGGACATCAAAATTAGCTCCAAATCAACATCAAAGTGTTCATACAAAAGTTGGTTAAAGATGATACATTCATGTGCTTTTACTTTTTGCTTTTGCTTTTTGTATTTTTTGTCTACTTTTCTTTTGTACCTTTTGTCTTTTTTTTTTTTTTTTTTGAATTTTTTAGCACAAACACATACCAAATTTATAGCACCAAACTAAAGACAACCCATTAAAATCAAATATAACATGAAACACAAAAAAGTGACATAATGGAAACCTAACTTTGAGGTTGTTCATGATCTAAGAACAAGTATGAACTCAAATATATAAAATAAAAGCAATGAAAGACACAAATACAAATCAGTTTTTGGACATGACCTCAACATATATTTTTGATGACCTCAAAGAACGAAACATGACTCTAGACAACATGGATTGATTTGAAACTTAAAATGACTTAAGCAAACATATATTGACTAAACAAAATAGTAAGTAATGATTAAGAAAAACACAAAAAAGTAACCAAAACTACAAAAAACGAATTTGAAAACTCTAATGATAATATTCTGGTAGCTCTGACCTTTGTTGAGTGTTTTACTCATAACTTTCTCCACAGAACTCCAAATGAAATGATTTTTATTTTGTTGGAAACTAGACTCAAAGATCACAGTTGCTTCCTGTACCATCATAGCATTATATCTAAAATTAATAAAAATGGTGCTTTTCATTTTCGAATTTAAGTTCTAGATTGAATGATTCATAAATTTTCTGACTATACAATCTATATTTAAAAATCTTTCGAATTATGGTATCTATAATGAATAAAAGATTTGAAATATAAAATTTATATTTCGAATGATATAATTTGGAATACCTTCTAATACATTGTTCAATCAGAAATATAACATTTAGATAATTTGATCTAATCTGACTCTGCATTTTGAAGCACTCGTGATGTAGTATCTACATTGTTCACCTTTTCTTCTTTTAAAACCAATCTTCAATCGATGGTGTAGTATCTTTTGAACACAAATTCCATGTGGGGAGAACGACATTTATTTTGGATAGCTCACAGTGGTAGAGGACAATGTCGTTCTAGCGATAGCTAAGGCAGTGACTCTAGCAGCGGTGGTTCTCAATGGAGGTGACTCTTATAAAACCCAATTTTTAATTATTTTATTTAGTTGTTAGAACAAAGAACATGTTTCTAAGACCTTTCTAATTATTCAATCTTACATTTTATATCTCGTTAACACACTTTAATGCGTTCTTAAAAAACCCAAGTTCTAAGCTCATAATCCTATTTACCCTATCATGTTAGTTTAACAAGGATTGATTGATTGCACACTCACTGCAGATACACTACCTCGAGAGGAAGGCTTTTCTCACCCCTCATAATTTTTAAAATAACTATTTTTCCCTTTATGACATTTATATGGTGATTTCCAGATTTCCTATTCCAGAAAAAACAAATACAAATATTTCAAAAGTTTCCAGACCATGAAATGTTGTCCAGAACAAGCTTTTCAAAAAGGATTTTTCGAAACCCTACATAAATACGATTCCCTACTCCGTACTAGATGAAAAGGGATGAAAGGCTCTCATTTATGCTGAGACTCCCCTACTTTACTTACTAACAATATGGCGGGCACATTACAGATTGATCAATCTAAAAGGAGAGAAAAAAAAAAAAACTACGTTTCTTCCTATAAAATCTTCACCAAACCCTATGTTTTGTCCTCTTTCTCCGATCCCACTGTCAGCAACGTATCCCAAGCTTTCCTATAGGCCATAGGCAACACTACCGCTGATGTTGTCATCATCATTGCAAGAATCATGAACAAATAATGACAGAAAAACTGCATCAGAGAAGACACAGTGAAAACAATGACTGTAACAACACCGATGACGTGCTGCAGCGAGAAAGGATAGTTCAGTCTTTATGTTGTAATAATCGGAAAGCAGGAAGTAAAAGCCAGAGAGGAATAGTGAGAGACTTGAGTTATCGACATGGCTCATCAACCAATAAATCTACCTACATTTCAAGGAAATTAATTACAAAAATGGTAACAGTAAATAGGATATTAACTGATCTTGGGAGGGGGACAGCACCAAAAAATATATATAGGTAAAAAACTGTAAAGGTGAGATTCTGTTGAGTAAACATCCTAGTTGATATCACGTTAGCTTGACTGCTCAAGACCATGGAGAGAACTTGGCTGAATGTTTGATTTGGGGAGAACACCCGCAGACTGCTTTAGAGACCTAGTCTTGTCAACTCGTGTAAAAGCCGTCATCTTCCCAGGGCGAAAATGATTTCCTTCTAAACCCTGTTCAGGCCTTCTCTTTACTCTCTTCTTTACTAAAACATCTTCATCCCCGTCATCATCCAGAGAACCACTAGAACTTCCCTTTGCTTTTTCTTGTTTTGAACCATTCAAAGAAGGATTGTAAATCCGTGGAGCAGCAATTGTATTAGAAACTGCCTTGTTTACTGAAATGTGATTAAAACTGCTAGAGTCTGTAGCTAATCTCTCTCGCATGGGCTGTTGCGAAGTAATTGGATTAGCATCGAATCGAGCATTCTCATCTTGTCTAGGTGCAAATAACTTTTTCTTCTTAATTTTCTCCCGATCCTAACAATATGAGGAACCAGTAAGATAGAAAAAAAAAACTAAAAACATCATCGCCACAAATATCAAATCCTGATTGTCATGAGTACATACAAAGAACAGAAAGCAAGTTCACCAATTCTTCAGAAAAATTAAAAGACTACTGTTCCTATATAGTTACGCTACATAGGCATTTGCAGACTAGACTTATGGTCGTGAAAAAACTCTTAAATTTCCGAAACTGACAAGAAGGAAAGGGTTCTTCTTTTTAAAGAGATTTTAGAATATTACTACACAACATTAAAAGTTATTTCATTGCATAGGGGGATACCTTATGTCTGATGTGCAGTGCTCGGCGCCTCTCCTTTGACCTGCAAATTGCACGCTTGATCCCATGGTTGTCCATGTAACCAGTTGGCCATAATTCTGCAAGCTGAAGACAATGCATTCCAAAGTGAGAAATCTTTTTTATCTATACATAGATACAGGAGATTCTTCTTTTTCCTTTTTGTATACACATTTTTTTTTTCCATTTTACTCTTTAAATAACTATTATTTTAACTAAAATAATTATATTTTCATTTTTATCTTTTAAATAACAATTAATTTAAATTTAATTATTTTTAAATTAAAATAATTATTTTACTATTTTATTCTTTTAAATCACTATTTATTTAAATTCAGTTATATTTTTAAAATAAAATATCTACAATAAAAAAAGGACACGTGCACGTAGCACTTGTTTCCACTAGTAAAAATTAAAGATATTAACTTTGGCACAAGAAACTGCAATGCATATAAAATACAGTCACACAAAGTAACACAAGCTTCAGAAGAAACAGAATCAATAAATACGGAAGAATGGGAAAAAATGGCAATCAAGAAAATTTCCATCCATGGAAATACAACCGAAAATCCTTTTCTTTTCAAGGTTTCAAACATAGGTATCAATATAGACAGTGAAACCTCAATTTATAGCAGGATAGTGGATAGTACGATCATTGCTGTTTTATTTAAATTTATCAAACAAACATATTATTATTCATCATTATGTACATAATTACATACATAGCGCTAAACAAATATACTTGTAACCGATATTTCTTAGGCATATTTACAAATACTAATAACAATCAATCGCAAAGTAAACAAAAAAATGAAGGATCCAAAATTTCTTTTGTGGAAGATTAGACGCAAAAACAGATATGGGTGTTGCTGAAACAGTGCCTTAGAATGTTTCACAGGTTTGACAGCCCAGCAGAACAAAGACCGAGAAAAGAAAAGGGTTATTGTTAGGAAGTTAAAAGTATATGAGGAGAGGAAATTAAAGGCGGGAAAGGAGGATAGTTTGTAAGTAGAGAGAGAGTATAAATAAGAAACAGAATAGAGGGAGAAGGAGATTATCAGATATTTTCCTTTTGGATATAGACTGGACATTTTCCAGTAGAGGAAGGGAGGCTTCCTTGGGATATATAATTGTATTTCTCTTTATATACATTACAGATTCAATAATATACATACACATACTTTCATCTTTTGCTGTTTGATGTCCTGAACAAAGGAACCTAACAAGTTTGGTCCGACCTGTTGGATTTATATCAAAGGAGCAAACGAAGCGCGAGTGAAGAAGAATGCAGGGATGAGTGATGGCGATTGAGTCGAGAGTGGAAAAACTGAAGGCAGAGATGCGAGCGTTGACTCATGAGCTCCAGACGTTTAAATGCGCTCACGGACGACACTCTAGGAACCAGGATCAGAGCTCCGAAGGAAGTAGCGATTCCATCAAT
Organism: Vigna radiata var. radiata; assembly: GCF_000741045.1. NCBI lineage: Eukaryota > Viridiplantae > Streptophyta > Magnoliopsida > Fabales > Fabaceae > Vigna > Vigna radiata. Next base: position 27,460,695 of record NC_028356.1, read on the forward strand.
GTTGAACGCGAACGACGACTACCAGAGAGTTTGGAGGACGAAGCGGAAGAGGACAGAGGAGACGTGCAACGTAGCTGGATGTAGCGCGTTGAACTAACAACGTTCGAAGGAGTGGACCCCATGTGCTCGATCGCGAAGGCAGAGAAATTTTTCGATCCACAGAACGTGAAGGAGAGAGAGAAGATGAAGCTGGTATATATCTGTATGGAGAGAGGCGCGAGCTACTATTGGATCCACTCCTGGTGGAAGAAAACCAGACATCCGAATTGGAAGATGTTCACGGAAGCGCGGACGCGGAGGTTTGGCAAACTGAATCGAGGCACCATTTTTGAGAAGCTAGTGACAATGCGACAGAAGGGGAGCGACGGCGAATAGATACAAGAGTTTGAAATTTTGGTGGCACAAGCATCAGGCATGAGGAGAAATTGTTGGGATTTTTTTTTTTGATGGGTTGCAGGAGGAGTTGCGAAATTTAGTAAGGCCGCACGACCCACGAGATTTGTTAACGGCGATGGCACGAGCACGGGATGTGGAACGGGCGGGAATTATTCCATGCAGAAGTGGCGGAGTGGTAGGAAAAGGGGGTCCAATGTGGGGACAATACTCATCGAGCTCAGGGACAGTTGCGAGGATGGAAAAGTATCGGGGATCGTCGGAGGGGTTTATTAACACTGACGAAGGGCAGGGAATGAAGAAGGATGACGTTTCCAATAACTTAAGGAAGTGGAGGAAGCAGGTAAAATTGCCTACTTTTGAGAGGATTGATCCAAAGGGATGGATATCCAGTGCAGAGAAAGTTTTTGAGATCCAAAACGTGGCAGCAAGGGAAAAATTAAGATTGGCTTACACTAGCATGGGGGGTTGCAATCTATTGGCTTAGGGTTTGGAAAAATAAAACCAAGAATCCTTCTTGGATAGAGTTGACAGAGGCATTGATAAGGAGGTGTGGAGAAAGAGATAGAGGTTTTGTTTTGGAGAAGTTAGCTCAAACTGCAGAAGTTAGAGAAGCTGCTGCTGAGAAAGTTGTTAGTGTTGCTACCTAGGAAGTGGCAAAAGCTTATGTTTTTAGGGGAGGTAGTGGGGGAGGTTGTGATGTGTATGTCACAACAGTGAAGAAGGATGAAGATAGAGGAAAGAAAGCAGAATATGGAGGGAACAGGGTGACTATTATGGTTGGAAATAAAGTAGAAGATGCAGCTGTTTTGAGTGGGGAAAAGATATGGTTGTCACAAACATATAAAACACCATAATACCAATGGCAGGGATATTTCTTTGCAGTGATGCAATTTAACATAGGAAACAATTAGCTCAACATGATGATGATGAAGAAATTGGATGGTCAGATCAACAATTTCTACAAAAAAGGTTTTGGGGTTGGAAGAAGATAAAAGAATTCTTGATCATTCATCAGAAAATAGTTAAAATCCAGGCCCATGTAAGTGGTCACCAAGTCAGAAGGCAGTATAGAACAATCATATGGTCCATGGGAATTCTGAAAAAGAAGCAACTCTTAAAGGAGTCAACAATTCTTTCAGATAGACCACCACCCAAACCTCCAGACCTGAATTAGAGGGCAGTAACCAGTGGGTTCCCTTCATATGAAAACAGGATAATGAAGATGAGCCAGGAGATCCAGTTTCATGGTTCAAACCTTGAAGACAAGGTTGTTTTGCAGCGGGGTGTAATGTTAGGAAGTTAAAAGTATATGAGGAGAGGAAATTAAAGGCGGAAAAGGAGGATAGTTTGTTAGTAGAGTATAAATAAGAAACAGAATGGAGGGAGAAGGGGATTATCAGATATTTTCCTTTTGAGCATAGACTGGACATTTTCCGGTGGAGGAAGGGAAGCTTCCTTGGGACGTATAATTGTATTTCTCTTTATATACATTACAGATTCAATAATATACATACACATCCTTTCATCTTTTGCTGTTGCAAGTGTTATTGTGAGAAGAGAGTGTTCTGTTTGGTGTCCTGAACAAGTGAACCTAACAGTTATTGACAGAGAGAAGTGGAAACGTAGGAAAAATAAGGGTTATGGTTATATATGTTGTCAGAAAATGGTTAAAAAACCCTAAAGAATGTGTAGTTTTTGGGAAAAAGGGAAATTAACTAGTTTCACTGCAGACTGCAGTGGTGCCATTGTCCAGTGAAAACCTGTTTTTCTGCATCTATTGAATTTTACTGCGACTGTGCACTATTGATACCTATGGTCTCTAAAAACTTGGAAAGAAGGGATAAGAGATATTTTAAATAGTACTAATTAAGTAATTTTAATATAAACAAGGATATATTGAAAATAAAATAAACCAAATCAAACATAGAGAAAGTAGGTACTGAAATTAAAAAGAAAGGAAGATAAACATGGCGATAACACTAGCAATCTATTAACTCTGCTAGATCAATATTGAGAGGAAGACAGAAAATTTAACTACCTCAGCATACAACTTTCTGATTTGAGGACCGGCATTTTCATCTAAACCCTGGAACAATTGCAAACAAGATTCATTAAGGACAAATATCAACAAACCAAACAAGATCTTTCCCTCCGGTAATCATAAGAAAACCAAGATCAACAAAATAAATATTTAAAGCTCGAACTTCTGTACATCAACGAAAAGGTCATAGAGATCACAAATCCTGTCTTCCAATGCAGTGTCCATACAAAAAATCTTTTTAGTTGTTGCTTTTCCATCAGGACCCATTTCTTTTTCCCCAGATGCTCCAGCTTGCTGCTGTAACTGAAAGGAAGACATTAAAAAGCATCCCATATGAAATAACCAAAATATTTATTTATCAATCAAAAGCACCCTATTTCCTGAAAAATTGCAATCAAGATGCAATACAAACATGATAGGCCAATATATATAATGGAAAAAAGGAAAAAAGAAGGGGTGTGGAAAGTGAGGAAGTGCGTAGTGGGTTTGAAAGACCAAGCCCGTGTTGAAATGGTGAAAAGAGGGATCAGCTGGCTTCATTGGAAGAGGAAAAAGGATCGGGGGTAACAGAATGAACGCCTGGCAGCAGCAGAGGAGAGGAGAGAATGATACAGGAATCTCACATTATGAGAGAGATTTGGTATTTGGAGGAGGCGGATATTTTCTATTGGACATTATTGTGGCCAGGCTGAGTGAAGGAGTTGGTCCTTCTTCAGTAAAGGTTTTCTTTAATTTTGGCAAGCTACTCCATATTGTAAGGAACAGTGCTCCATTCCACCCTGCACTCATTTTCAATGTCTCTGGGATGCTATGTTTATTTTTCTATGGAATAGTAGAGTCAGCCCAGCGATTAATTTACCATCAGAATTATATCAGTTCCTTTCCAGTTCTTAATTTGGGTTCCTATCAAAACATCAAGAAATATTGCAAGAACAATAGGTCGATGGTTGAATTAAATAGCCAATATTTGTTAATGTATTAAAAGTACCATTATTTCCTGAAAAATTGCAATCAGATTAGAATGCAACCATAAAGAAATTTTGCAAGAAACTACATTGAGTGTCAGAATTACAAATTACAATTAATGAAATCCCTTTCCAGGTAAAATGACTCATCCGTAAGTAACTATGCCAAAATAAAGTTCTGCATATAAAACTCAAATGGACATATAAAGAAACATCCACAAGAATGAAAATATTACTGTCATATGGGGGAACCAAAACGGAGCTACATGAACCAGCTAAAAGAGTAACTTCTGAATGAGTGGAAAACGGAAAATATGACACGTTAAAGACAGTTTACAAATATTTGATTTTGTTAAGGAATAAATAGCAATGGTAACTGTAATAAACCTTCGATTCCATGGGTGGGGCCTGCATCTTAATCATCTGAACAACTTCCTTCTTTATCTGTTGAAACCTATCATCTTTCTCCTGCTTTGCAGACAAACCCATACTGATCATAATTTTTAAGTTTCTCTGTAGCAGGAAGACATTGCATGAGAATATAAGTTTCAATTCAAGCAATATTGGAAACTAAAACTACCTACATAATGATGTTCGTAGATATAAAATATAAATAAAGAGAAGAATAGTTGGAATATGATGACCAAATAACATAAATAAATAATAGGTGGCAAATTACAATTATTTGGATTGGATTGTGTTGAATATAGTGAAAACTATGTAAATGATTAATGTATCTAACAGATTGTTGAATGGAGTTCAAAGTTGAGTATGTTTAATACTGAAGGATAACTTGAAATGTAGTTATAGACACGACTTGAAAATTAGAGTCCACAATTGCTAAAAGATTAATTTTGTAGCAATGGGAATAAATACTTCTCTGTGAAAAATCACCAGCTTGGTTTCTACTGTTAGTGTTTAAAAGGAACATTTATGTGATTATAATAAATAAAGAGCATGAGCAGGTCCAGAACATTCTACAATTTTTTTCTAAAGCTCGAATAAGCTCTTTCTCACTGAGGCAATACAACTTTACTCTTCCTAAATTTGTTTCTACAGATAAAAAATGTGAGCTAGAAAAACTTCACAAACATGGTCAATTGCAATTAGTATGTGCTGAGTTTTAATTTATTTTGAAGGGATAATTACATATTTTTGTCCAGTTCATAAGAATTAAAAAAAAAAAAAAAAAAAAAAAAAAACTAGTATTTCTCAAAAACCAATCTATACCAATCTTGAACTAAAAATCCCTTCAGGAAGACCATCTGTCACTCTGAAATAAGCAAAAATGTCTAAAGATAACAAGTACTTCATTCCGGAAGGAAAACCGGGGATTAATTAAAATGAAAGTTGGCAAACTATCAATTAGAAATAAGACCTTCTTAGACACAGAAGTACACCATGTCAAGCAAGAAAAAACAAACAATCTTCATAAGGTCACAATGGGTCACGGATGTATTCAAAGCCTAAATATGGTAATGCATAATCACATCCAATAGATAAATGAACAATTGTATAGAAGTTCAGTATGGTGGACTCGACAGCAAGATATATGATTTGCGAGATACAATCTTTAGTTTCAATTTTTCATATTTTTAATATAAAGTTGGGGTTCAACAACTAACAGTGAAAAAGAAATCAGCCATCTATAAACGCATTGGGGGTATTGTGACCAAAAGCTGAAATAATACACACTAAAGGATTACCAATCATGTTTATCAAACTGAAATACCTTTAGAGTTCTAAGTTGAATCAAATGCCCAAGAATACTCATAAGACGGTTAATTAAATCCTTTGATACTTTCCCTTGGCTTGCCTGCTGCATCAAAAACATTTGGTTAATATTATTATGTGATAGATGTGCTCTACTCTATTAGGTTCAGTGAGGTTGAAATAATTCTTTCTTAGTGCTCTCCCTCCCTCCCTCTGTCTATTCTAAGAGAGTTCAAATTGAGAAGATTTCGAGAAAAAAAGTACTAAATTGTGCAGATCTAGAAGCACAAAGCATGACATCACAAAAATAAATTTTCCATTACTGCTAATCTAGCCACTTTAGCAAGTTTCAGCTTTATGTCTCTAGGCAATCTCCGTTTGACAGCCTGAGGTGTGTTATCACCCTCCTGGTTTTCCATAGTTGGTGGCCTTGCTGTATCATTATGAAAAAAAAAACATCTTCGCGTTAGCAACAAACTTCCCACACTGCTAATTTGAGAAATATAAACTTAAAATTTTTTTCTGAACTTACATTCCGTGACTATCTTCTCCAAATCTCGAATAGCTTTCTCAAGTGTTGTAATTTTTGGCCTAGCACTAGAACCATCTTTCTTGAGCACATGTTCAGATTTCTGCATAAAAGCTTCAATCAAGCTCTCAACTAATAAGGTATACGTTACAGACATAAAACAGTCCACTTTCACAAATTTTGTATTCAGAAGTTATAGTAATAGGAAAATGTTATTTCACCAAGTGCCTGCTACAAGGATAGTATAGTTTGCCAAAGCTTCAATTTAAATTTCTCTTAAAAATAAACCAACCCTGTATACCAATATGCCTTAAATAGAAATTATTTTAAATGAAAAAGAATATCCTACAACAGCCAAGGTAATGGGGAGTGTTGAATTTGACGCACACACAAAAAAAAGGGGAATCAGTAATGCATTTCTACTTATTAATTGTCACATGCTGTGAAATGTGGCACTGTTTAGATCCGAGTGCATGGTGAAAGTTGAATTCCACAATAAAAATAACAGTCAATGGCAGGTAGAACCAACGACCACCCAAAAACTTGTGTGAGATCTAAGTGTCTATCTCCTGAAATATTTTATCATCTGTTCCATAAGATAAATGTCTTCCTACACCCAATCAATATCCAAAACAGATTCTCCCATCTTTTCTAACCATATTGCTAGTATTGAAATGTTGGATGTGTCTAATCATTCAACGTGGGCTTTTGAAATCAGCTTATGGTTAAGTGGGTTGGGCTACGAGTCCCATCTTAAACCTATTTTCTCTTCCTACAATAGAACGCAAACAATGGATAAAGATTGATCTGAATCCACTATCTACACCTCACTCAAACCTATTTGTGTCCCCATGATCCATGTGCATCAGTTTGGAGTGAGATTCATGACCTCCATACCAATATGCCTTTATCGTATGTGATCTTTGATACTTCTTGCCACACAACAATTCGAGGAACACATCTTTGCTTATCTTTGGTAGCTTCATGTTGTCTAACATGATTTTAATGAGGTCCTTCCAATATCTGCAGATGCCATGCAACTTGAGAATCATAATTCTTTTATGACCCTAGGTTTGTATGGCTTGCCACAAGAATATGTTGTTTACTCATGATCAGATTTTGGGATCACCCGAGTAAACCCTACTATGACTTCAGCAAGAACCACAATCCTTTAAAATTAAATAAGGAAACACATACTTCATTTGCATGGTGCCTTACATCATAGAGGAATAGTTCTAGACGCTTTTGCATACATCATTCTAAAACACATCCAAAATGCAGACAATACCCCCACATTTACATGGGAAACCTCCTTGTTCACCCAATTTTGCCCAGGTATCTACCATGAGTCACTTGTTGCTACTACAATACCAGTTAACCAGCCTCATATGACTCTAACAGCATATGAAAACTTTAACAAATGGTATGAGACTAGCAAATCTACTAGTTACCCTCCTAGGTGGCACACTGTGGAAGTTCATCTACTTGTCTCTCTTAATCTTCTTCTCTTGGTCCTTGGGTCATGGACTCTAGTGCAACCTATTGTATTCGTTATTTTTTTTCTTTTAATACTACTTACAATTTGCATTTTATCATTGGTGTCAATTGTTTACAAACACAAGCTTTTTGCATTAACCCTACCCAACACCTCCCATCATGTCGCTTATTGTTCACTTTATTCCTCATGTCTCTAGTTGTCCTTTTAATTTATTGTTGCGACTTGCTTGATCAAATCTCAAACATTTATCTTCACCTTCGCTAAAAATGTGACTCACATGATCTTAACTATCTCTCTCACCACCATTGGTAAATGCATCTATAGTCTCTCCACTGATGGTTCATGAACAATTAGGATACTCTGGGTTGACAAAATTGAAGAAGATAGTGCAAAGTTTAAAACAATTGTCTAGTTTGAAGTGTAAATCATGTCAATTAGGAAAACATACTCGACAATCTTCTCCTTATATTCTTAATAAAGGAGTGTCATATCCTTTTTCATTAGTTCACTTCATTGTTAGGCTCATTCTCGTACTATTACTCTTTCTAGTTTTAAATATTTTCTTACCTTTATTGATAATTATGGTATATGTTCTAGGATTTGATTCAATAAGAATCGATTAAAAGTGTTTCCTATATTTAAAACCTTTTCTAATGAAATCAAAGCACAATTTTCTTATTCATGTGCTTTTCACTACAACAATTCCACGAATATTTGTCTCACCAATTTTATTACTTCATGGGCTCCAATGATATTTTCATCAAATTTCATGTCCTCATAGTCTTCTACAAAATGTAGTAGAACAGAGAAACAGATATCTTATTGAATCAAGTACCAAGTACCCCATTCTATCCCTTTTCCTCATTCTCCTTCATACAGTCAACCTACACACTTTTAGTACCACTTGTTTTGTATATTACCTCACCAAGTCAAGTTAAACTTTCTCCTTTACACATTCAAATGCGTCATCCTGGGATATCATCATCCTCGTATTGTTGTTTTTTTCCTGATCTTTAATAGCATTATGAGTCAACTAAGGTCTCTTTCTTTGTGTTTGTCCCATGCTACACACATGTTCCTTCTAACGAAAAATGCAGTCACTTTCACTACCAATGGTCATATCTCAGAAAATATACTTAAGAGATTCTAGAAGAAAAAAGGATGTCAAGTGTTAAGCCTATGGACACACCAATGGATCCATTTCTCAAACTTGTACTAGACCAAGGAGAATCATATTCTAAACATGGGAGATACAGACAGTTAGTAAGTATTAGAATAAGCTTTCTTAAGAAGTTGTTTTGAGTTGTGCCTAGAATCCTAGAGATGTCTTTACTTGTTTTCTACTCTACTCTCTTTCACTGTATCTCAGATTAATCTACAGTTTCTATATAAATATTGAGAACCTAAGAGAGACTTGCACAAGCTTCTCTAAAATATCTGCTCTCTCTTTTTGTTTTTCTCAAATACATACAAGTGCTTATTTGGTGGAGCAGTTTCATGCGCTTAGAATAGAGAAGCCTTTAATTTAAACCTGAATAAAAAAAATAAATAGCTATAAGTGCAGCAGACAATCTTTTTATTGGTATTCAATGTTTCATTAAATTTATCATACAGCAAATATAATAAAAACCACAAAGCANTTAGATAAACTTACTGGTGCACGTATAGCAATTTTTCCCACAGACAAGTTTAGATCTGGCAGTTCCCGGATGCAATTTTTATCTTTTGACCGACCTGTGTTTTCTACATTGTCAAGACTACTTGAGGATTTCCCAGGTTGGGATTTTGAATGTGCAGATAAATTTTTTTCATGGTACTTATGATCAGAAGTATCAACCAATCCACCTGCATCTTTAAATTTATCACCCGTGTTCTTAGATTGAGACACTTCAGTCTTCTGTTTATCAGCACCTTCTGCATCAAGAGGATCATTATTTGATACTTTTGAACAGACAGGGGGGTCCGAAACTGGTGTAGCATCAGCANTTTTCTTTTTCAAACTAATTCCAGAGACATCCATTTGCTTCTGAAATTTCAGGTCTTCATAATGTTCACTAGGTACGCCAACATTATTTGAGGAACTGAGCATATTTTTCACAGGTAATGATGCAGTCTTCACAACGGCACTCTTGCCCACTTTCACAAGTTTATTTGATACATGACCATCAATATTTTCTCCAGGATTCTTTGATATATCTTTTCGGCGCCTTTTCTTTGCTTGCTGGATTGGTAATGCTGGAGGTTCATTTCTTAGAAAGAACAAGAAAATGAACAAAATCAGGAATTTGTATGAATAACTAAAATGCTAAAGTATACAATTTAATAGATTTAAAATGTTGATACAACATGGGTAGAAAAATTCTCAGGAATAAAATCCAACCACAAGCCAGAAAAATAATGCTGTGAATATTCAACAATAACATACAACCTTCATTTCATAGTTGTCAATCTTAAATGTGTGTAGCAATCAACCCCAAAACTGCTATGGTGAGAAATACACTTGCTGAAACTGAGATACAAATTAAATACTTTATACAGCCCTTAAATAATTTAACAGCAATCCCATTTTTTCTATTATTTTACTATAATGAAAGCAATAATAGATAATAACACATACTAACAGTGCTATCAAAACTAGATCATGAAAAATATCAGTAACCCCAAAAATGCTTTATGAAAAAATATTGCAAGCCATATGTGTTATGGCTGAAGCATCGCAGACAAAACACAAAAATATAATTGTAAAGCTAAAATTAATGAAAGACAACCATATAATTAATAAAAATATTATGTCTAAAAATTCAAATAACAATAAAATTAAACCAAAACACCACCAAATTCAAGTTTAAAACTTAAAATAACAACAAAATATAAGATAAATGTCCTAAATTTCTCTTTATATTTTGGATGTTCATGAACTGCCTTGTTCAGTTGTCATTGGGGATGCTGGAAAATAGGTAATCAAATGTTTCATATATTCAGTGAATAATTATAGTGGAAAAGAAGAAAAGAAAAAATTTAGGGAGGGCAGATGGCACCGAATGAAGAGGAAGTACAAAGAAAAAAATAATAAAACAGGACTTGCAGTGGAGTTAGAGGTGACTGCAGCAGCAAGCAGCAAGCAGCAAGACAGTGACAGCAGGACAGTGGTGGTGGGACAGCGACAGCACTTGCACTGGAACCAGAGAAGGCTATGTGTGCAGTGCTTGAGGCTGAGATGGGGTGTGTTAAATTCATTTTCTGATGTAGTTATTTGGGTTTGGGTTGAGTTGTATGGTGCAACCCTTAGTTTTAAAAAGAAACACGATTGGACTGACCCAATAAGCATTAGTGAAAAATTAGAAACAAAAGAGAAATACAGTAGGGTTTTAAATGTGTAGGTTTGGTCGGGTTAGGTTGTCTAAAAAAAGGTTTGATACATTTTTTGGACAGCATTCACATGTAATTAATAATCATATTAACAAATATCCCATTGCCTAATTGGTGTACTCTAGTTTATGAATATTATTATATACAATTGGAGAGAACAAATCAATTCATGATTTATCTCGCTTATTCTTAAGGGAACCGAATAATGTTGTTAAAAATATTATCTTTAGTATTATATTTATCTTTTATCTTTAGTTAGTTTGTTTATATTTCTTATTTGTATTTTGGGTTTATCCCATATTTTTTCTGTGACACCCGGGCACTGACAAAGGCGGGGAGTGATTGCCGGTGCAAGAGGCATGGTGTAGGGGGCACGGACAAGGAGCTGCTCTTGGCAGGCTTCCAGTGGAAGGGGTACATGGACGAATCGAACATACACCGGAATGAGAGGGATCTAGAGACGGTATAGGTATGGGACTATATGGTTGAAGGATAGCTTAAAGGAATTGATTTGGCTACTCATATCACCAAAATGCATTTACTTTTCAGAAGCCTAACCCATACGAACTCCATGGTTAAGCATGCTTAGCCTGGAGAAATTCTGGGATGGGTGACCTTCCGGGAAGTTTTCCCAGAAAGTGTGCGAGTGAGGACAAAGCACACTAGAAAGTCTCGTGGTGATGTGTGGGGGCAGTCAATAGTCCCTGTAAGTTGTCGGGGCGTTATAGATGGTATCAGAGCCTAGCCTCTCCTAGTACGGTGTGGTTCGAAGACGAACCAGACGAAAGCTGGTGGGCATGTGACACCCGGGCACTGACGAAGGCGGGGAGTGATCGCCGGTGCAAGAGGCATGGTGCAGGGGGCACGAACAAGGAGCGGCTCCTGGCAGGCTTCTAGTGGAAGGGGTACATGGACGAATTGAACATACACCGGAATGAGAGGGATCTAGAGACTGTATAGGTATGAGACTATACGGTTGAAGGATAGCTTAAAGGAATTTATTTGGCTACTCATATCACCAAAATGCATTTACTTTTCGGAAGCCTAACCCATAAGAACTCCATGGTTAAGCGTGCTTAGCCTGGAGAAATTCTGGGATGGGTGACCTTCTGGGAAGTTTTCCCGGAAAGTGTGCAAGTGAGGACAAAGCACACTGGAAAGTCTCGTGGTGATGTGTGGGGGCAGTCAATAGTCCCTGTAAGTTGCCGGGGCGTTACATTTTCTATTACAAATAGAAGACCTATGTATATATACAAGTGAGATTAATCTTATATATAATTTTCACTATATTCAACTTGGTATTAGTACAGGTTGTCTGAGTCTCTTTCTACTTTGTCTTTGTTGCCACCGGTGATAGCCATCGATAGCCTTAACAATCTCATCTTTTTGAAATACTTCAATGAGTAATCATGTCTTTCTCAGTCTCAATATCAGGCTTGTAGTGCCTTCTTGAGTATTCCCGATAACAAGTTTCTTCTGTCTCGTATCATCTGCCCGATGTTGTCTGCCACCGTCCGCCGCCGGACCATCCACAATTGCTATTGGCCGTCCACCGTCCGCCGCCGGCCATCCACCGCCACTGCCGCCCATCCACTTCCGGTTGTCGGCCGTCCATTGCCACCACCGTCTGCCATCCACCTAACTTAAACCTTTATTTTCCCTTTCTATCCTCTACCAAAGACCCTAAAGGTCATATTCTAATCAAGGATCTACACATCCATGAAATCATCCCGGCCATTTCAAAATTCTATGAATTATATGAACTTGTATATGAAGAAAACAATTGATCAATCTTTACTCTTAGCATCTGCACATACAAAGAGGGATGAAGGTCTACCGTTTATATGGTTGTTGGATAACACTCAACAAAAATGCACACACATGTACATATAGATAGATTGATATAGACTAGTTGTGATCACTACTAACAGACTCAAAATATGACTGTGAATGGTATATGATCTCATTTCATGTTAAGACAATGCCACAAGCATAAATATAACTGATGGTCCCAAGATTATTCCACTGACTTTAGTATTATATCCATTACCTTAAAAAGAGAAAAGTGAAATCACTTCCAAAATTAAGCAATTTACAAAAATAAAGAGATAGACATAAAGACGGCAACCCAATCCATGAGACTCTCACCTACAAAAATTTGTGGAAGGAAGATCTACACAGACTTGGCCCTACAAGCAAAGAGGCTATTTCTAGGATTTGAACTGGTGACCTCCAGGCCACAAGGTGGCAACCTTAGTTTGCACTAAGGCTACTCCTCATAAAGAAAAGAAATTGAAATACACAGAAAATATTCAAAAAAAAAAATCACTCACATGCGTTCCAATTTCCCCCTATTTACAAAGAACCCATCATGCTTGATTGCAGAGTTATCAACCTCAAAATACTCATCCTGCAGAAAGAAGAGTTAAACTAATTAAAAAATATGAAAGGTGAAATGGTCACAATATAGGACAATGAAATTCCTGTTTTATCATCAATCAAAGGTCAAATAGTCATAATGTCATAACAAAGCAAAATGGTATAAAAGATACCAACCAATTCAGCATCATCAATGAAAGAGTCTTCTGTATCATACTGATCATCAGGAACATCAAGTAGATCCTCCTCATCACTACTATCCTTACCCTAAAAATGATTTGGTCTCATTATTCCCAACATGGAAAACAGATTGAAAAAACTAATAAAACTTACATATGCATCTATGATGTGAATTTACAGTATAAATCAATTCATTTTTGTACAGTGCATCCAGTAACACTATCGCATGAAGCAATACAACCATACCATGTAAAGGCGTTCAATCTTTTCTATTACAGCACTGAAACGATTTGGCTGAGGAGCACCTTGTTCTTCAGTCTTCTTAGGTTGTCCCTAGAATTGACAAGTTTATAAAAATAGTGAAGCACAAAAAAAACCACACACCACTAAAAGAGACAATATGCTGATTTCTACTGGTTTATTAATTCAAATAAATAAAATGTGGCGTAAAACAAGACAGAGACAATTAAAGGCTTGATCACCTTGTTTACAATAATTTCATGTCACAAATAAATAGATATATGATTTTGGATTTGCATCTAGGATACACATGTTCATGTTAAGTCAGCTAATCCGGGTAGAGGCAACATTTGACAATATTATACCATGCCAAAAGGCAAATTCAAACAGACATTATATCAATGTGCATAATGCAGTCAACCTTACAATTTTGATGTCAAATACAAGTACTTCCGACTTTTCCATTCAAAAATTTTTCCGTAAGAGAAGCACTGCAGCACAAACCATTCTCTTTGTACATTCAAACTAGCAAGTTTGAAGTCAAATACAAGTACTTCCAGGTGCAATTTGAGCACAACGAAACCCTTTCAAATAGTTTTTCCATAATAACAGTTATGCATTCAAACTACTAAATTTGAAGTCAAAGACAAGTATTTCCGAGTCCAATTCCACTTTACCGCAACAAAAACCTTTCAAATGATTTTCTATAAGAGCAGCACTGCTGGCACAAACGGTTATACATTCAAACTAGTAGAAATCAAATACAAGTACTTCCAAGGAGCAATTTGACTTTGTCACGGCTAAACCCTTTTAAATAATTTTCCGTAAGAGCAGTACCACGCGAAACAAACAGTTGTCGCCATGCATTCAAGCTAATAAATTGGAAATCTAATCCAAGTACTTCCAGGAGCAATTCAACTTTGCCATGACAAAAACCCTTTCAAATAATTTTGCATAAAGACAGTGTTACACAGCATACACCGTTGTCAAACACGGAGAAGAAACACGTATTTTTGACAGACAATTATTTAATTTTCAAAAGAGAAACCTAGATTGTTAGACAGAAACAACTTAAGGTCAGTCACGAAAGGTTTGGCAGAATCTGTTCCCAAAACCTAGCCATACCCAGACCTGTATTTCAGTGCCAAAGGGAAAAACAATCACCGCTCAGTAGAAAGCCACTCTTACAAATTACAATTAAAAAATATCATCCATAAACCACGGTAACTATCCTACACATTGCTATCTACTCACTGAATAACAATGTGTGTACACTGAAATTTCAGAACCACAGCAACACATACTCGTAACAATTCGGAACCTAAATGAAAATTAAAAAAAGAGACTAACCGGAGCGATTCTGGACTCGAGCACAGGGTTCCCATTGGGCAGGTGCTCTGGTGCGGAAGCGGGTCCCTTATTGTTAACCTTATTGGTGTCTTTCATCAGCTTCTTCCAGGACACTATGGTGGTCTCTCCCGGTCGAAGCTCCACTGTGAACATTTGCCTGTCACCTTTCTTCACGAAGGATGACGGAGCCCTCGCCGCCGACGACGAATCGCCGCCGCCAAGAGGAGCCGTATCCTCCGCCATCAAAGTGATTGCCGATTGGCGAATTTATCGGGCGTCGGTGCTTGTTTTCAGGGAGAATTGTTAGAGAGCGAGGAACATGCGGAAACGGAATGATAAGCCCTAAAATCTGGGAAGAAGAACAGAGACAGAGAACGAGAAGAGGAAGAGCTGAAGAAGCGAATTGGGATTGCGCGGGATTCAAAAAATGGAAATGGAGAAAGAGAGATAAAAATAAAAGAAAATATTATGACAAGAGAGATGAAAGAAAAGGTATTGTGGATGGGTTTTAAGTTTAACTGCAATTTCGACTCATTTGTAAAAAAATTTCCAGTCCTTTTCTTTTCCGGGCAAGCGACGGAGGCAAAAGGCATTTGGGGCGGGGAATGGTATCTGCGGGCCGCACGTTTGTTCAATGTAGTGTTTTTACTTTATGCACTCCTCATTTTTTTAATTTGTCTATTTTTGTTTGTTTTTGATTTTTTTATAACTCATTCAATCTCCAAAACTTTTATTGATACTTATTTTAAATATCGGATTTAGAGAGAATTGTTGGAGGTGAAGGTTTAATTTTGAGTCGAGCCCACTAAGAACCTGACTCACTCAGGTTGAATTCGTGGTGAGTCGGATTAACTCGCTAATCCACCTAATTTTTTTTTTTTATTGTTCTTGGATTATATTTGAAGTTTAAGATGATTTTGGATTGTGTTATATGTTTTTTATTTTGAATTGTCTTTGAAATTTAACATCATTTTGGATTGAAATTTATTTAGATTTGAATTAGAAAAAAAAATTGTTATTTTTTTGGAATTGAAAAAAAAAATTGTCATTAAGCGAGTCAGTGAGCCAACCCATTTAACTCACCAACATGTGGTGAATCAAGTCGGGTTCAAATTTTTTTCAGCTCGTTAATAATTGAGCTGGTTTAGGTTAACTCATTAAGTGACCAACCTGTGATTGGTTCGGTCGAGTTGGGCTGGGTGGTCTATTTTGATAACACTACATTTAATATTAACTTTGAAGTTATTTTTGGATTATGTAATTTTGAAGTTTTTGAATTGAACAATTTTAAAGTCTTTCAAATTGAGCAATTCATAATAGTAATTTCATATTGTCAAACCTTATTTTCCAGCTAATGTAATATAGTAAAAACTTTCAAATATAGTAAAAACTTTATTTTTCAGCTAATATAATATATGACAACTAAAGTGTGAAAACAAACCAGATAACTCATAAACCAGTGTTATGCTTACACGAACTTAATCCAAAATAGAAATGTAAAGATGGGAGAAATGAATATGAAATGCACGTACTTTTAAATCTAAAATGTAAGAATCTAAAATGCAAGAATCTAAAATGCAAGCATTATTTCCTTCTTATGACATATTCATATATGCACATACCATGCAAATGTTAATAATAATGAGTGGAAAATAGAAATTGATTAACCAATTATAATATGAAGATACACTTAATTGTGTCTAGCTTATTAAGGATAAAAAAATACATTATACCTGTTTGATGAAAGTTCTCTAAGAACAAAAATGTAAATTGTGGAGAATCTTGGAATCATGTATACTATATCCTAATAATGCAATCATACTCAATGCAATATTAGTTGGTCTTAAGAATGACTAATTGAAGCATAAACTAAACAGAGATAAAGAATTCCCAATTGGGTAAAATGCTAAAATTAAAATAAATTTTAAATTTAAGATTTTGATGTGCAAAAACAATAGTTAAAATCAAAAGATGGATGTAACCCTAGTTTATTCCAAGTGAGCTACGTCCAAGTCTTCTTTAAAAACTCTTAAAGGGTTCCACTATCTTTAAAAAGATACAACGAATTTCATCACTCCTAGTTTTACGAGTATAATCCGATCTGGTATAAAATAGTCAAGTTGACTATAATGTTTAACTCTCTTGAATTAAACAACCAAGTATTTTAAATCACTTCTGATTATCCAGAAACAATGGTTTTTTTTAAAAAACAAGTACATATAGAATCTTTCTTAGATAAGATATTTAAACATTACAAAGTATATATGGAAAACTTGTTACAAAGAATTTTCTTTATCAAAGAGCTAGACGATGCAATAGAATGACATCGTATGAGTATATGCAGTTATGATTGATTTCTTCTCTTCATGCAGTCTTCCTTATATAGGAAATTTCAAGAAAAATCTGTTACTCAAAAGCATTAACTTTGGTGTTACTTTGCCTTTATAAAGGCGACTGTGTAGCTTGTATCGATTGGGCAGACAGGAGGCTAATAGAAGTGTTGTCCACCCAACATGTTGCATAGATAACATTTTAGTTCGGGTTGGAGAATTGATCTTCCAAATGTAGATTTTTATGTTTTCGAAATGAAGGAGGGATTCTTCCATGGATTTGCTCCCATCTTTTTAGGCAGTCCATTTCTAAAATAGTCTGAAATAAAATTGATGTGTATGTTGGAACTTTATCAATGGAATTTGGTGATATTGTTGTGCATTTTAATGTTCTTGATGCAATGAAGTTTCGAGCTGAGGATCATTCTGTTTTTAAAGTTGATATTCTGGATGATGTTGTTGAGGAATATGCTGTTGAATTTGATTCTTTGCATGATAAAGAACATTCTTTTCTATCATGTCTGTATACATGCTATGAATTTGAGATTGAGTCTGAATCTATGATTGATGTTGATTTTGATATTGATGATTGTGAAGTTGATGTTGATGATGTATCTTCTGTTATGGATATGGATGTCGAATCTAATGAGATGGGTGTTGTGCCTTTGCATGTAAATTTCTTTAGAGTCAGACTGTGTTAACCTTTTTGTAGGAACCATAGATAAAACTATTGTAGGCACCCACTCCTGAGCTTAAACCGCTTCCAAAAAATCTTAAGTATGCATACTTGGAGGACGATGAAAAGTTGCCAGTGATCATTTCCACCTCCCTTGATGTTGTTCAAGAGGACAAGATGTTCAATGTGCTTAGGAAGCACAAGAAGGGTATTGGTTGGATCTTGGCTGATATTCCTTGTATTAGCCCATCCACTTGCATGCATAGAATTTTATTGGAGGATGGAGCAAAACCAGTTAGACAGCTGCAGAGAAGGAAAAACCCAATGATCTTGGATGTTATAAATAAGGAGGTGACCAAGCTTCTACAAGTTGGGATCATCTATCCTATCTCGGATAATCAGTGGGTGAGCCCGATCCATGTGGTTCCAAAGAAGACTAACCTCTTTGTGGTTCCTATAAGAGTACTGAACAATTGGAGAGTCTGTGTTAACTATAAGAGACTTAATTAAGCAATAAGGAAAGATCATTTCCCCATTCCTTTCATTGATCAAATGCTCAAACGACTAACATGTAAGTCTCATTATTATTTTCTTGATGGCTTTTCTAGATATTTCCAAATCCATATTGCTCCCAAGGATCAGGAATAGACCACATTCACCTGCCTCTTTGGCACTTTTACCTATAGGAGGATGCCTTTTGACCTATTCAACGCCCTTGGTACATTCCAGCGGTGCATGCCGAACATTTTCAGTGATTTTCTAGAGAGTTACATAAAGGTGTTTATAACGATTTCACTGTGTATGGATCCTCTTTTGATTCATGTTTAGACAGTTTGGATAGAGTTCTTCAAAGATATATTAAGACCAACATTGTTCTCAATTTTGAGAAATGTCACTTCATGGTAGAACAAGGTTCCGTTTTAGGGCATATAATTTCTAGTGAGGGTATTCAAGTATATCCTGCTAAAATGTCTGTTATTGCACAATTTCCTTACCCCTCTTACGTGCGAGAGGTGAGATCTTTTCGTGGGCATGCAGGTTTCTACAAGCTATTTATCAGATATTTCAGCAAGAAAGCCCTTCCTTTGTCTAAACTGCTGCAAAAGGATGTGGAGTTTGAATTTGATAATAATTGGAAGCAAGATTTTGACTGCCTCAAGGAAGCATTGACCACAACTTCAATAATTCAGTCACAAGATTGGACAACCCCATTTGAATTGATGCGCGATGCATCCAACTATGCACTGGGGGTTGTCTTGACACAAAAGATTGACAAGCTGCCAAGAGTGATATATTACGCTTGCAGGACTTTAGATGATGCCCAAGCAAATTACACAACCACTAAGAAAGAGCGGTTAACAATTGTTTTTGCTCTTGATAAGTTTAGATCTATTTGCTTGGTTTACCTATTATTGTGTTTACTAACCATGCAACTCTAAAGTTTCTCTTAAAGAAGGTTGAATCAAAGCTGAGGCTGATTCGGTGGATGCTCTTACTCCAAGAGTTTGATTTGTAAATCCAAGGCACGAGTGAAGCACAAAACCTAGTTGTAGACCATCTCAACCAAATTGAAAGAGCCGAGATGAAGCTGATGTGTTGCCCATTCAGGATGACTTTCCTGATGAGAGATTATTGACAATTTCGGTTTCTTATCCTATCCCTTGGTTTGCAAATATTGTAAATTTCTTAGTTGCTTCTATTTTTTCTCCATTAGCATCTCGAACTGAAATTGCTAAAATCAATAGTCATGTTAAGTACTATATATGGGACAACCCCTATTTTTGGAAGTTGTGTAGTGACTAGGTTACTAGGAGATGCATACCTGACCATGAGATTGAATCGGTCTTGTAGTTTTGTCATGCTTCCTCACCAGGTGGTCATTTGGGAATACAAAAAACAACTAGCAGGGTGCTTGATGCGGATTTTGGGCCCATTTTTAGGCAGATTTTGTAGATACTCATCTGATGGGACTGACTTATTACCTAGGTTTTAGTGCCCAACAACCACCACCCTTAACCCTCTCCTTCATTTTAACATTTTCGTTTTAGAAGGCTTGGACAGAGAAGAGAGCTCTTCTCTCTATTCATAGGTTTTTATTTTCGTCTACTTTCCTTCTGCTGTATTGAACTCGTTTTATATTCAATTGCACTTCCATTTTCAAGTTCATTTTTGCTCGCTTGCTTAATTTTGTTTTACAGTTTCATTTATGTGTTTCGTTTTTGTTCTCATCCACTGAATCAGTTACGTTTTTGTTGTGCTCTGGTTGCATTCCATTCGTTTTCATTTTGTTGTTTTAAATGAAAATTTAGCTTTCATTTCAGTTTTCGTTTTCTATTTGGGTTCCAATATTACGTTTTGACTCTGTTCTTATTGTGGTTTACTGAATTCAATTTCGTTTTGTTGTTTTAATTTTGTTTTGATGATAGCTTAATTTTGCTGGGTTGGACACTAGGGATGTTGCATTTGTTCATGAGATTATTATGCTTTAATTGTGATTCTGTTCTTGTATGCCCCGCATCATAATTCAATCTGTTTTGCACTTGCAATTAGGACACACATAGTGGACTAATTGGGTTTAATTCTCGCTTTGTTAATTCATTTGATGCAAAATCTATTAATTTTGGTGCACTGCATTTGCTTAATGCACATTTTATGAAAATGAGATTAGTCTTCGATTATTTGGTTAATTATATTAGATTAGGGATGAGAGGAACAATTAATTTTTGTTAATCTAGGATTGAAAACAAATGCAATTGAACCAGTGGCCAACTTGTCTTCATTTTGTGTTTTATTTCGTGTTTGAGTTACTTAATCTAGTTCGCATAAATTGTCCACATTCCCCTCCCCTACTACGTGTTTAATCTAATGACTGAACCAACAATTGATCTTTGAGAGACGACCTAGGAGTCACTTCCTAGTATATACTACACTTTAATTACATATGAATTTGATTCGGATACGGTCTCAATCACACCCCAATTTTGGGATACCATGATTATGATTGAAAAATTAAAATTTTTAAAATCATAATACCTATTTTTCTCGGATCTTATAGAAATGACATTGGTTTATGAGCAGTTTGGCTGTGATGGGATATGATTATATGATTTATCTTGTTCTGTATTTAAAATGAATATGTATTGTGTTATATGTTATGAAATTTCTGGTTGTTTACCCTTGCATATTTGTGGTTGTAGTTTCTACCTACGACGATCATACTTGTACAAGAATAGATGGTGTTGTAGATAAGACCGGATCGAAGTAGCTAACGAAAATTAGGACATTTAAGTTCAGGGTTGATTATTTAATTTTCATTGTTTAAAAGTTTTCAAACTTAGTAATTTTATATAAAAGTGACATTCCAAAAATTTTCGTTTTGTACAAACGACGTTTATCGTTATGGTTTTGCTTCCGCATTATAACTGAAGAAAACTTCAATTATATGAAATGAATGCTTTATGAAAATGATTTGAGAAAAAAAATTTATACTCGTGACATTGCATTATAATAGGGCTGGACAAAAATAACTTATCTGTACTGTACTGCAGTTAATTGTACTATATTATACTAAAAAACTGATCCACTTTTACTAAAAGTTCAGTATATTATTTTATGGTTCAGTTTTTAAAAACTGAACTTATAAAAATTTTGGTTCCATTAACTGTGAGAATTGTATCTACTCTTTCTTCTTCTCTAGTTTCCCGTTGAACAATTTCGTCTTGCCAAGAAAACATTATTTAATAATAAAAAAAATATTAATGAAAGAAACCGTTCACATAAAAAATTATTAATTTTTTAAAACAAAATTTTTTATCACTTTTTTATGTTTTTTCATCAATAAACATATATTACTTTTATTAATATTCATGTTTTTTTAGACAAACTGTTTTACTAAATATTTTTTTTATCAATAAACATATATCAATAAACAATCAAATTTAGTAAATATTAAAATACAACAGAAACATAACTAAATAAAAAAAACTTTCAAATAATTTATTTATTTGTTAGCAAATTCAACTCATGTTTGAAGATGTGTTTGAAAATATGATTCCACTACAGTCGCACTATTTTATTCTATTATTTTCTGAATTGTTTAAATATACTTTTCTATTTATCTGTTGAAAATAAATTGCTGTAAATGTTACAGGATTATATAAAATAGAATAAAAATAGAATAAAAAATTGAAAATAGTTATTGAAAACTTTGGAAGAAGAAAAATTGAAAAAACTTATTTTACAGGAAATAAAATAAAAAAATGACATCTCTTGTAATAATTTAAAAGATATAAAATTAATTAATTTGTTAGTAATAGAAAATATTAAAAAACTAAAATAAAAAATTTACATGGTTGAGAAGGGGTAAAAGAGTAAATAAAAAAAATGAGTGTCATCTGACAGGTAATTAGTACAATTCAGTTTAAAATTAATACAGTTCAATTTAAAATTAGTATAGTTAATAGTTCAATTCAATTTATATTATAATTTAATACAATTTAGTATAGTTCAGTTCAGTCCAATTTAATAAAACAAAAAACAGTTCACTTCAGTTTGTCTGAACTGTTTTACAGTTCAATTCAGTTTAGACAAATTAGTTTTTAGTTCAGTACAAATTTTAATAGTACAATGCAATTCAGTTCTATTTGCCCATCCTTAAAAATAAATGTTACATTGGTAACATTGCACACTTGGGTTTACTTATTGGAGAAATTAATTACTTTAAAAAGCTGACCAAATATAAGTTAATGAAAAATAGATTTGAAAGGCTCAATTTATTTCATAATCATCAAAAGTTTTCTTAACTACGTGTTTAAAATCAAACTAAAATAAAGCTAATTCAAGTAACTATAATTATAGTTGATTTGATGAATTCCTAGATTGTTTGACTACTTTCACGTAAAATCCTTATTACCTAGCTAAATACGATCTAAATTTTTCTAGAATATAGTAGAGGCACTTACGAGAATATTCCTGTTTAATTTATTTATTTTTAATTAAATTTAGTTTCTCCCTTGTTATTATATTTGATCAAATTAGATTGGTATTTGCATAGTATAATGAACATATAGAAAAACTTTGAACAAATATTTAAATTTGATAAACCATAATATTTAAAGTATGAAGTATAAAACAAAAGGAAATAACTCACAAAGTAAACATTATAGATGAAAAATTCAAGTCAAATAATTGAATGCAAATAAATAACTAATGCATACTTTCATCTGGTGGAGTAGCAGTGGCAATCTCCGTAGAATAACTCGAAGATCCAATGAAGTCGGAAAATGTTGTTTGGTCAGAGCAAATTCTTTTATCATCTTCCAGTGTTTCATTTGGATCCAGAGAAGGTTTTGGAGGTAATATTAGGTTTTCAATATCTCCTTCAAGCATTTCCACTACTTTATTCATGGAAGGACGATCATTTGGTTTCAATTGTATACACCAAAGTGAAACTATCATCATCTTTTTTATAATTTGGTTCTCATTTTGTGCGACATCTTTCATTTTTATATTTTTCCCTTTGTCAAGTTGATCATAAATCCAAAAGGGAAAGTAAAGTTGACTTGAATGCTCTGCATGGGGATTCAGGTTTCTTCTTTTGCTTGCTATTTCCATCAGAAACATTCCAAAACTATAAACATCAGACTTATGTGATATTTTTCCAACATTTTTATAAAATAATTCTGGAGCCATGTATCCAATTGTTCCTCTTGCTGCTGTCATACTCACAACACTTTTATCTGTTGTATATAGTTTTGCCAATCCAAAATCAGAGACCTTTGGAGTGAATTTTTCATCAAGCAGGATGTTGTGGGGTTTGATGTCAAAATGTAAAATCTGCATCTCACACCCGTGATGTAGATACGAAATTCCACTTGCTACTCCAATTGCTATATCATGTATTGTATCATAGGCTAAATGCAAATTTCCTTCTTCAGAAAATATAAATTTGTCAAGAGATCCATTAGCCATAAACTCATAAACAAGGGCACGTTTTGAGCCCTCAGCACAATATCCAATTAACTGCACTACATTTTGATGATGTATTCTTCCAATTGTTGCAACTTCATTGATAAAGTCTTGTCCATTACTTTTAGATTTTCGTAACACTTTTATGGCAACAGAAGGTCCACTTCGCAACTTTCCCTTGAATACAGAGCCATAACCTCCTTCACCTAACTTTTCATTGAAACCTTTGGTCATCTTCTTAATCTCCTTGTAGGAGTATCGAATAGGCATCAAGCTATTTTGCTCTAAATAATTTTCAATATTTTCATATATTGACGAATGTCTTCTTCTCCACTTGTATACCAAAAAAACAATAAACAATATCGTGCCAACAACATATCTAAGTATGAAGTATGGTATAACATAGTGTCCCAACGCAGTTAATCCTTGTTCATACTCAATGTCATATCCATGAGATTGAGTGAAATAAATTCCAACATATGTGTTTGGTCTAAATATTTCAACCAATCCTGTGAATTAGTATAACATGTCATCATCATTTGTAATAAAAGAAGGAAGAAATTATTGACACCTTTAAGATAAAGAATAACCACTTACTAAGTTTTTTCTATTAATATAATAGTAAAATTATTAATTTTTAAATTATTTATGTTTTACTATTATTATTACATTAATAAAAGGTGTTCGATAGCTGTTTTAAAAAAATTGTTGTTCACGTATCTCAGTAAAAAAAAAACAGAGAGAGATGACCCTCTTACACATATTGCTATTTTTAAAAGAGTATGTTATTACAAGTGTTCAGAGTCTGGATGAGTCATATTAAAATAATAATGTGAAACTATTATAGAACTATTTTAGAAAAAAAATAGTTTCTAAAATTAATTATGTTTGGACAATCTTCTTTATAATTATTTTTATAAAAGAAAAATAAAAAGGTAAAAGTTAAATTAATTTATCTATAAACTAGAAATAGAAGTTTTAAAACGTTATATTAAATAAGGTCTAAAAATTAGTTTGTATATAAATTAGTTTTAACCTTTAAGTAATTTATTTAATTTTTATATATAATTCTTCAAATAAATATATCTATAAAGAAACTTGTTCCATTATACTTATTATTTATGACAAAGAAAGAGAGGAATGGAACCCTCTAATAGAGACAAACTCACCTTTTAGGATACTAGAAATAGCCACTGCAAAAATAAAAAATAAAAAATCTGAGTTAATAAATAGTATGGCAAACTTAAAAGTAAAATATTCTTTCATATAAAGGGTCAAAATGAACAGTGATTTAAAATCTAGGGATCAATTTGGTGTTTTACTCAATTTTTGAATTATGTTATATCTCACAGTGAAATCTTGTTTTAATTTGTTAGATGAGTAATCCACATAACGCCAAAGCAAAACCCGCTTCGAGACAGCGACACCAAGCCAAGACGGCCTTAAATAAACAACAATAAACAAAGCCCACATCGAAACAGCGGCACCAAGCCACGATGGCCTAAAATCAATAAAAACAAGTTAACGATCAAGGAGCTCGACTACAGGAACAATCAAAGAGCTCAACCCTCGCAGCCATCACAGCTAACGAGCTCGGAAAAGCGGTCATCAAATATGATCATTTAAGATCCAGGAAAATTTATAAAATAATAAAAACTAATATGATTATTATAAAGTTTGTATACTTCACTTGGTGAAGGATTATTAAAATTTAATAAATTTTTTAATAATTTTTTAATAATGTGTCACTTCTTTTATTGATTCTTATATTTTGAGGGATTATACAATACTATCAATAGGGTTATATAAGGGGTTGTAAAAAGTTGAAAAAAACATTGTTAAAGATATATTTTCTTGTTTCGAACCTAGACTAGGACTCAGGGATGTTATAGCTTTTTTATGTCACGACTGTTTTCTTTTATGCACGGTAGAAAAAACTAAGGAGAGTAAAAAGGAAGGAGTGCACCCTGGGTGAGGTTGGTTGCGTGAAGACTGAGTGATAGTCTGTAACAGTTTTTGATATTGATGGAACAGAAAATAACAAAAAATTGAAACAGCAAAGAATTTGTGAATGAAGAAAATGTGGCTGCAGTGGTCATAACTTCTGTGAAACCAATTTCAAGTGAACCAATCCTTTTTGCTTGAAACCAGTGCACGTTGTAGCCATTGTTTCTTGAATCAAGTTTTGGAATTATGATCACGTTGAGTTTTAGAATGAAGGGTCTGGACATGTTGTTTGGGATGGCTGGTGTACTATAGTGGTTTAATTTATTAGAATCAGAGATAGCCACACATATATATATATATATATGAGTAGAAATTGGTCATACGGTCCTTTTAAGAACAGAAGTGTAAAATTCCAAACAAGAATATCATAAGATGTTTTAAAAAGAACGGAGTCACGTGAGAAGAGAGAAAACAAAGAATGAGGGAGTTTAGAGAGAGGTCAGAGCATCCAAGCTCTCCTAGGGTTTCCCTCTACAGGCCACCACACACCGGACAACCACCGACCACCAGAGTAAGCACAAGGATCAAAGGCAACAACACTTTAGAGACACTCAAAGGTACTAAATGATACTTCTCAAAATTTTTATTAGCATAAAAATATGATTTACAACATTATTTATATTTGATCTGAAACTGTAACAGAAAAACTGTAAAATGTTTTGTTTATTTCAACACTCCTAAACAAAAAACACTAACGAACATGATTTTTTTGAAAACCCCCTTTTTCACCTACCAAATCAGTGAAAAACACCATCTTCTTCGATTTTGAGCACTTTTCACCGATTAAAATTGGTAAAAGCGCATCCTTTCGAGCACACAGACGAGTTTTTCACCGATTAGAATCGGAGAAAACTCCTCCTAGGGTCGATCTCCTCCTCACCGTCGAAAACCCTAGGTTTTTTACCTCCTCCTAGTGCGATCTTCAACAATCTCAACTCGCACCATCCTGATCTGCTTTTTGAGAGTCAGGGAAGCATTCGCCTTTGAGAGCCTTGGTGAGTATATCTGCTAGTTGGTCTTCGGATTTGCAGTGTACCATCTCCAGTCTTCCGCTGCTGACCTGTTCCCTGATATAGTGGAACCTAGTCTCAATGTGCTTGCTCCTACCATGAGATGCAGCGTGCTTAGCAAGATCTATGGCAGACTTGTTGTCGACAAGTAGCCTCACTCTTCCAGCTAACTCCACCTTCAATCCTTCTAATAGGAACCCCAACCAAGCTGCTTGACATATAGCTTCATAGGCAGCTATGTATTTTGCCTCACATGATGACAAAGCAACCACAAATTCCTTTCTAGAACTCTAGGAAAAAGGAGATCCACCCACGAAGAAAATATACCTAGCTGTGCTCTTCCTGTCAGTCTTATCTCCACACCAGTCAACATCTGAGTAAGAAGTGATTCGCACTTCTTCTCCACCATTTCCTTTCTCCAGTAGAATACCATAGGAGTGAGTCCCCTGTAGATATCTCAGTATCCTCTTCACAACATTCAGAGGTGATATCCTAGGACATTCCATATATCTGCTAATCACCCCAACACCATAACTCAGATCAGGTCTGGAATTGCAAAGATACCTCAAGCTCCCCACCATTCTTCTATAAGCTGTTGGATCAACAACTTCCTCCTCCGGTTCTTTCTCAAGTCTCAGCCCTACTTCTGCTGGGGTTGTAGCTGCATTACAATATGCCATCTCAAACTTCTTTAACAAATTTAACACATACCTGGACTGATGCATTACTATTCCACACTCAGTCTCAGTAAATTCTATCCCAAGGAAGTAGCTGAGTCTCCCAAGATCACTCATCTCAAACTCCATCAACATTTGTGTCTTGAAGTTTGAAATCAACTCTTCAGTGCCCCCAGTGACTAATAAATCATCCACATATAGGCACACAATCAACTTCTCTGTTCTGTCATTGTGTTGGCGGCACTTCACATATAACTCATGTTCTGAGACACACTTCTCAAAACTCATGCTTCCCATGAACCCATCAATTCTCTGGTTCCAGGCCCTTGGTGCCTGTTTAAGTCCATAGAGAGCTTTCCTCAGCTTATACACCTTGTCCAGCTGCCCTTTAACTTCAAAGCCCTGTGGTTGCACAACATACATCTCCTCCTCCAGTCTTCCATTTAGGAAGGCTGACTTCATATCAAGCTGGTGTAAAGACCAGCGAAATTTAGTGGCTAGAGATACCACCAATCTGATAGTTTCAACTCTAGTTACATGGGCAAATACCTCTCCATAGTCAACTCCAGCCTTCTGTAGAAGTCCCTTAGCAATCAACCATGCCTTATATGTCACAACAACACCTTGGGGGTTTATTTTTGACTTGTAGACCCATTTTAATGCTATGGGTTTCTTTCCAGAAGGTAGCTCCACCAACTCCCAAGTTTGATTCTTCTCTATGGAATCAATCTCCTCCTACATGGCTTTATGCCATCTCTCATCCTTTACAGCTTCTTCAAACTCAACCGGTTCAGCCTCTGTAATTAGAGCATAATGCACAAATTGTCCCTCTGCTGTTAGAGTAGCCTCATAGGACAAATCAGAGTCCCTCAAATGTGCTGGCAGTTGTGAGATTCTAGATGACCTTCTGTTCCTGTCATTCTCTCTATTCTCCTCTGTTTAAACTACAGTTGATCTGGTACACTTGCCAGTGAGTCAACAAGTTTTTGGCGTTGTTGTCGGGGACTCAAGGTTTACTTTTTCTAGTAGTATGGATTGACTAAATTTGACTTGTTTGTAATTATTTATTTTATTTTGTTTAATTTTGTTTTATTTTTCTGTAAAAGTGCTTTTAGGGTTTGTTTCTTGTGTATGCAGGAAGCAATACATACTAGAAGCAGAAAAGACCAGCAACCTCTCTTAGAAGGGTTATCAAGAAGGAGGAGAAGGAGAAGCAGACGTCCTTCACGTGAGAGATCTCCCTCTCCTGAAGTATTCTTGCAGTCTTCACTTGAGATTCCTGCACAAGACGTTGAGGAGATGGCAGACCAACCTCCTCCAAGACGTACACTGGGGGACTCAGCAAACACAGTGGGTCCTTTGAGCTTCAACAGTATAACATTGTCAGCTGATAATGCAACAAGCATGGTGATGAGCCCTGCACTCATCCAGTTAGTTCAGAACAACCAATTTCACGGGTTGTCAAATGAGAATCCCTATAATCATTTGACCATCTTTGGTGAAATTTGCAATACTATCAAGATGAACGGAGTTTCAGATGACAGGGTCAGACTCAGCTTGTTTCCTTTCTCTCTTGGAGGAAACGCTAAAGATTGGTTGCATACAGTACCTCTTCAATTGTCACTTCTTTTCCAACTGCATCCCTTAGAACAACTCTGCCTGTACCCTATGCAACTAGACTCCTATCATCAACAAACCGAATCTTTCATTGTGTAGCACCTTGAATTCCCACAAACCAGTCTTTTCTCCCTATCATGTGGGTAGAACACCCAAAATCTAGGTACCACACATCATTCTCCGATGAATCTTCTTCAGTTTTAGCCATCAACATCATTGGATCAGAATCCGATTCCTCCTTTTGGGCCAGATTAACCCTCTTCTTTAGTTTGTTCTTAGCACCTTCACCTTTCCAACATTCCTTGGCATAGTGGCCAAGTTTCTGACAATTATAGCACTTAACCTTCGTTTTTAAAACTTCCATTCACCATCCTTTTGATTTTTCACCTTTCTTGATTCACTAGACTCTTCACCTTGCTGGTCCTATGAATCTTTGCCCTTCTTGCCACCTTTACCTCCTTTCTTGAGCCCTTTATTGCCTTTAAACTGTGATCTGGCCTGTAGGGTTTGTTCTTGACACTACTTGCGCTCATTGAGGCGATACTCACGGGCTTCTAATGAATGCAACAGTTCCTCAATATCAATAACCTCCTTTCTACGTGTTTCTTCAATTACAGCCACAACATAGTCAAATCTGGGAGTTAATGTTCTCAGAATTTTATCTACAATGTACTCATCAGTCATCTTATCACCACATGCTCTCATTTTGTTCACCAATTCTTGTACCTTATCAAAATACTCAGCCACGATTTCACTCTCCTCCATGATCAGAGTTTCAAACTGCCTCCTCAGTGCCTGCAGTTTGACCTTTGTATTCCTGTCTCCATCACCATAGGTTTTCACAAGAATGTCCCATATCTCCTTTGCAGTACCAGCCTTAGAGATTTTGTTGAAAATCTTCGAACTGACACACTTGTACATCAAGAATCTGGCCTTACTATCTACTTTCACCAGCATCTTGTGTTCTTTCTTCTCTTTTTGAGACGCCTTTTCACTCAACTCAGGCAGACCTCCGTCAATAACCTCCAAGCATCCTGAAAACCAAACACAGCCTGCATTTTTGATGCGCCAATCATCAAACTGCTTACCATCAAACATGGGCAATGGTCCCTGTATTCCTCAAATCCCAACCATCCTTTCTTGCAACAATCTTGCTGATTCTTTGATCTCCACCCAACCAAAGAACCCTTCTTTCTTCTCTTCTGGATACACACACCTCCAAATACAGATCAAGCACCCACTTCATGCACACACCAGGAAAACAGCCTATGCTTTGTTACCATATTAGAAAAGTAAGGGCCGAAGTGTAAAAACCCAAGCAAGAATATCTTCTGATGTTTTAGAAAGAACTGAGCCACGTGAGAAGAGAGAGAAAACAAAGAATGAGCGAGTTTAGAGAGAGGTCAGAGCATCCAAGCTCTGATAGGGTTTCCCTCTACAAGCCATCACATACCGGACAACCACCGACCACCAGAGTAAGCACAAGGATCAAAGGCAACAACACTTCAGAGACACTCAAAGGTACTGAATGATACTTCTCAAAATTTTTATTAGCATAAAAGTATGATTTACAACATTATTTATACTTGATCTGAAACTGTAACAGAAAAACTGTAAAATGTTTTGTTTATTTCAACACCTTTGTGTGTACGTGCTTGTATGTTTTTGGGTACTTTATAAGCTGATGTTACATGATAGAGTCTTCAAATTTGTGTAGGACCTTGTCTCAATGTGGTCAGGGGGCTGATTGCGTGTTTTACTGGCTGTTTAGTCTAAAAGGTAGAATTAGTGTTTGAAGAGCAGTGGTTCAGTTGTTATAGTGTTTATATTCACTGGTTTAGTTGCTTAAAGGGTAGAATTTCAGTAGTACAGGTGCTATATTATGTAATGTTAGTGAGTTTAGTTATTATAAGATCTCTGTCCATTTGTTCAGTTGCTATAAGATCTCTGTTCATTTTGTTTAGTTATTGTAGAGTCTAAATCCTAGAGTTAGTTGTTATAAAGGGGTTTGTCCAATATTATAGTTACAATAGGGTGTCCCATATCCAATGTGGGTTGGTTGAGCTCTCCCATGGTCAAGCCAAGCTCCATCTTGTGTAGGTTAAGCTTATCGAGCTCTCCCAAGCCGAGCTCCTTCCTGTGCAGGGCGAGCTATCTTCTGTTAAGGTCGGGTTATGTTATCTCTAGTCTAGTCTAGGCTAGGTTGAGTCCAGGTCGGACTGTCTGGTGTTGAGGTTTGGCTTTGTGGCCGAGATACCTCGGTGTTTTTCTGACCTTAGTTTAAAGGTTCTAGAACTTCGTTTTCAGCATGGTTTAAGTCATTCTAGAGGCTTTTGGGGTTAGCCGAGCTGATGGACTTGGTGGTCGAGTAGTTTGAGGAAGTGCCCGAGCTCTTCCAAGTGTTGGATGAGCTCTTTGGATAAGTTCACCATGTTGGTTTCTAGCCTCGTTTTAAGGGTTCTATGTTTCTATTTTTAACATGGAATAGGTCGGTTTGGGGTTTTTCAGGGTTGGCCAAGCTAATGAGCATGTTTGCCAAGCTGTTTGAAGTTGTGGCGGAGCTCCTTAGTTGATACTCGAGTTGTGTTTGTTGTGATCTTGTGTGTTTTTGTTGGTTTATGAGTGTTGGGTTGTAGGCCGAGCTATTACATGAAGATGCCGAATTTTTTGCTATGTGTTATGGCTCGTTTTGGTTGATTTTTAGTGTTTGAAGTTCAAGTTGTTACGGGGCTTAACATACACTTGAATTTGACTTGTTGATTGTTGAGCTCAAGGTAATGTGACTATATGGGTGATGTATACATTTGTAGTTGCCTTGTTGTTTGGCTATGACATACTCTGCTTGGTGAGGTCGTATGTTGTGTGATGGAAGTGTCTTCTCATCGTACTTTATAAATTCAAAGGTTGATTCCTTCGGTCATGCAATGTAGAAAAGAAGTTCTCTTCAACCGTAGATGTAGGAAGAGAATGAGTTTGAGTGTTGCACCCTCTCACTTGTGTAGGACAGTTTAGCGGGGAAGGATATTTTGCCTTTGACTTTGACTCGTTGCTGAGAATAGTGTTCGGTGTGTGATATGCTGACATTTTTACTCGTAGGTTCTTGAGGAGCAAGAAAACAAGTCCTTTAGCCGTGAGGGTGGGATGACTTGAACAAACCTATTCGAAGGAACATGTGCGTATGGTAGGGTATGGGAGGTAGACATTTGTCCAACAAGGTTGATGATGATGGTGATATTAATATCTTGGTTTATTATGATATGATGTTTGTTGTTTAGTGATGTGATTCATTTGATTGATGTTTTTGCTAGCTAGCTTACCACTGTTGTGTGCGTTTTATGTGATGATCATATGACTCTTTGGTTATACGGGAGCAAATTATTTTGCAAAGGTTCATAATATAGTATAGAGTAACGAAAGGATAAAAAAGACATGGGTTTTTTATTTAAGTAATTTATTTAATAAAATTAAAAAACAATGTAATCAAAATTTATATTTGAGCGTATTATGTTTCCATTTTAATTTTGCATGGTTAATTAATAATTTTTTTATTAATTCCATTTTTTTTTGCATGAAAACAATTTCAAATATTTCAAACGTTTATCACAACTCATGGCATCCTGAAATAGGGTGTTACATCGACCCTCACAACCATCACAACTAATGAGCTCTGCAAAGCGATCGTCAAGGAGCTCGACCCTTATTGCTTCTAAAGAGCTTGGCCTTAGTAGCCATCAAGGAGCTCGACCTTAGGGCCAACTCACCTAAGGGGCTCGACCTCAATGACAATCAAGGAGTTTGGCCCATGGCAATCAGATCTAAGGAGCTCAGCCTCTATGGCCATCAAAGAGCTCACTTTTCGCGGCCACCCAACCAATGAGCTTGGCCTCTATGGCCATCAAGGAGCTCACCCTTCATGGCCATCTTAACCAATGAGGTCGGCCTCCATGGCCACGAAGGAGCTCAACCTACATGGCCATCATATCTGATGCGCTTGGTCTCCAATGCCATCAAGGAGCTTGGCCTTAGGGCCTATTTACCACGGAAAAGCTCGACCTTAGGGCCTATTTACTTCAAAAACTTGGCTGGATTATTGATGACAGAATGAACCAAGATAGATGTGCATGCATAAACACTAACCATGGAGATAAGAGACGAGAAGGTGCATTTTAACATATTGGAAGCCATGAAGCACCCAATTGAAGAGCATTCTCAGTTTTGTAAGTGTTGTTGTAAATCATTTTTCTTCTAATTTCCTAAACATTTTTTCAATTTTTTCTCCATCTTTGGATTTTTCTTTTTCAAATATGTCATGTCTAACTTTGGATGACAAAGAAAATTATAAGGCAAGTGATATTGATGACATGGTATCAATAGATGATACCTTTGTGGCGTTCGAGTGTGATGTTGAGATTACCTCAGGCAATAAAATGTTGTCATATGTGGTACAACCACACGTTTTAGAGTTGAAACCCTCACAATCTCATTTGAAATATGCTTATCTTGAGAGGGATGAGAAACTCCCTATTATTATATCTGCAATATTTACTGATGAGTAGGAAAAACAACTATTACGGTTATCAAAGATCGCAAGAAAGCAATAGGCTGAGCTTTTGCAAATATTCTTGGTATTAACTCTTCTTTTTATATGCATAGAATACTTTTGGAGGAGGATGCTAAACCAATGAGACAACCTCAACGAAGACTGAATCCTCAATTAATGGAGGTTGTCAAGAAAGAGGTCACTAAGTTGCTACAAGCAGGTATTATATACCCTATTTTTTACAACACTTGGGTGAACCTTGTACATGTGGTTCTTAAGAAATCTGGAATCACAGTGGTAAAGAACAAGAAGGATAAGTTGATTCCTATTCGTATTCAAAATAGTTGGAGGGTTTGTATTGACTATAGGAGATTGAACCAAGTCACTCGAAAGAACCACTTACCTTTACTATTCATGGATCAGATGCTAGACCGTTTGACAGGTAAGTCACATTATTGCTTTCTAGATGGATTCTCTAGGTATTTTCAAATTTGTACAGCCCTAGAGGACCAACATAAGACAACTTTTACTTATCCTTTTGGTACATATGCTTATCGGAAAATGCCATTTGGCCTTTACAATGCTCCTGATGCATTTCAATGATGTATGCTAAGTATTTTTACAGACTTATTGGAGCATTGTATTGAGCATTTTATGATGACTTCAGTGGTATGGTTCATTTTTTTTGATAAATATCTAGCTAATCTTGTGAGAGTTTTGGAGTGATGTGAAAAAACTAACCTTGTTTTGAATTTTGAAAAGTTTCATTTTATGGTGGAACAAGGTATAATTTTATGTTGTTGTTTCTAGGAATGGTATATCTGTAGACCATGCTAAAATTGATATTATTTTCCAGTTACCTTACCCCTCTTTTGTACGAGAGGTTCAATCTTTTCTTGGACATGCAAGGTTTTACAAGAGGTTTATACAGGACTTTAGAAAGATAGTTAATCCTCTGTCCAACTTACTTCAAAAGCACATACCATTTGACTTTGAAGAGAAGTGCAAAGCCATTTTTGATTCCTTTGAAAAGTGCATTCATTGCCACTCCCATCATCCAACAACCTGATTGGACATTACTGTTTGAGTTGATGTGTGATGCATCAAACTTTACAGTGGGAGCGGTACTTGCACAAAGAGATGGAAAGCTACCACATGTGATATATTATGCTTCCCAAACGTTGGACATTGCATATAAGCAAATTATACCACAACTGAGAAAGAATTATTAGTTGTTGTATTTGCCTTGGATAAATTCAGATTATATATACTTGGATCGAAGGTAATTGTTTATATTGATCATGCTGCATTGAAATTCCTTCTAAAGAAANCAGATTCCAAACCAAGGTTGATCAGATGGATGCTGCTGCTCTTAGACTTTGACATTGAGATTCGAGACAAAAGTGGGACACATAACCTAGTAGCTACCATCTTAGTAGGATTGAAAAAGAAGAGGATGAAATTCCTATTAAGGATGACTTTCCTGATGAAGTCCTATTGAAATTTACTACTGTAGAAGGTATGTATCCTAAACCTTGGTTTGCTAACATTTTTAAGAATTTGGTTGTTTCAGTTATTCCTTCATCTTTCTCCAAATTTGAGAGCCAAGCTAAAAAGTGAGTCTACCACAAGCAATCCATCACACACAAATCTGTGCAACCTCAAGCTACCACCTCATTAGTGATAATGCTAATTCTTACCATTATTTAAACATCAATTTAGTAGCAAAATCAACTCTTTTCTGGCTTGTAACTTGCTTAATCCTCTCTTTTATCTTAGTTTTTATGAATAATTGTGTTTGGGCTACTTTGA
Organism: Vigna radiata var. radiata; assembly: GCF_000741045.1. Taxonomy (NCBI): domain Eukaryota; kingdom Viridiplantae; phylum Streptophyta; class Magnoliopsida; order Fabales; family Fabaceae; genus Vigna; species Vigna radiata. Next base: position 27,495,991 of record NC_028356.1, read on the forward strand.
TGTAATTTCATCTCTAATCCCTTATTTTGTAGCTAATAATGTGCTTGGAAGAATCTCAAAAAATGTATAGAGCTGAACCAATCACAAGAAGCAAGTAGATTTGCAGAAAAACAGGAAAAAATGCGGAGTAGAAAAATCAGGCTAAGCCCCCTGGTCTAGGGGGCTGAGCGCCACCAGCACAAACTACACAAAAGCTGATTTCTAGTGTGCTCGGGCTGAGCGCCATTATGCTGTCAAAATATCGCCTGGGCGCCTCTCTAGGGGTGCTGAGCCCCATTTGCTCGGAAATCTCGCGCCCGGGCGTCCTTCCAGAGGCGCTAAGTGCGACCTTCGCTGATGTGGCAGATTGAGCTTTTTTAATCCTAAAACGCAAAGGGGTTTGGGTCTTTGGTGGTATGGAGGCGCAATTTCACTTAGAGGGTTGCTAGGGTTTGTGGGAACACTCCCTTCTTCCTCTTTGGGTTCTTCTTCTTCTTCCATGGCCATTTTGTAAGCTTAAAGGCTCTCCATGGAAATGGAGAGCCAAACCCATCTTGTTGGGTATGCCTTTTCTATCAATTGCTAGTATTCTTGTTTCCAATCTTAAAGCTTACATGTAATGGAGACGTTCATGACTTGAGTTTGGGGTTTCATGGGTTGTGGGTCGTAAGATGGAACCCAGAACTGAAACAAAAGTCCTTGTGGTTCATTGATTCTAGGGATGGAAGATGATTCACATGTTGTCTTAAGATCCTAGCTCATTAATGTGTGTTTGTTTGTTAGACTTTCCAAGGGATTGGAGTTTAATAGGGAAAACCTAGGCTCTTTCACCTAAGGGATTAGGGCTAGAGTGTTTTAGTGGATTTACTTTAGTAAATTGATGGAGAGGAGATGAAATTGGGTATACACAAGAGTGAATTGGTGAAAACTAACCTTAACATTGTCATTTCATAGCATTTCTAGTCTTTTCCATTTCTAAGTGCCTTCAATACCAAAGTCCAATCTTGTAATTATTTGTGAATTTATCTTTTTGCACAAATTCTTAAATGATGAGTTGTTCTTGAGTCTAAATGAGTTACTAACAGTGCAATTAACTAGTGTTACATGAGTCTCTTAGGAAAACGATATTTGGTCTTACCATGGTTTATTACTTGAATGATTCGGTACACTTGCCGAACCTTCTAACAATTAGCCCTGCCACATCACCTACCATGTCATCACCAATTTCCCCAACAGATTTGTGTATGATGGATTTCCACATGGCATAATCTGAATGAATCTAACTTATTAGTGTGGGAGGGGTGTGTATAGGGAATTAGGGAGGTGTAGTAGAAAAGGATAACTTAGGGCTTACTGTTGGGTCTGGTATAGAAAAGAGGGGTGAATAATTGTAAAAATAGGGGTGCATTCTGCCCCTTTTCTTGAATAAACTAATTTTAATTTTGGGCCTATTTTTGCAACTTTTGACCAATAAAGTTGTAATTTCAGCTACACAAATAAACATAAGAATATCCAAGAATAATTTATGCAACTAAAAATCACTTTTCAAACATCTTTAATTCCCAAATTCGATAAATCCAACTGTCGCAAATCATATTTAATTCACCATTTAAACACAATTATTTCACCAAAAATTGAAATTAAACCTAAAATGTGGGCATAAATATGCACTCATCAATTAGCTACTCAAAAAGCTCGATGAAGGCCTCCACGACCAAGCTAGATAAGGGCCTCCACGACCAATCCCAACGGGATAAACCCGACCAATGACCCATACAAACTGAATGAAAATAGCCTTAGGACCCATACACATGCAAATATGGCCTTATGACCAATCCGCCTACATACATGGTCCACCCATCTACAAGCCGCACAAGTAGGCTCAAGGTTTGACATGACCTCATACGCCAAACAAAACTTCCGAGACTGGGGGGCTTATGTTCCTACTCAGCCCAATAAACATATTAAAGAGCACGACCTAGTAAAGTCTTTTAAGCTTCTTCATAATGAAGCAGCCCAATTTATACTTATTTTGGCCATATTCACACAATATAACTAAATTTCGGTAATTTGATATGTTGGTTATTATTTATAAATATGTGACTATTTATTATATTATTATTATTCTTTCCAGTAAGTATCATTCTAATAAGAGCATAAGCCCATGACTCATGCTAATCTTGTAAATACAACTAGTATTCCTTAGAAATACTTCATTTCAAACTTCATAATCACTCTCACTTATAAATCTTAACTTTCTTATTGATTTAAGCATTAGAGAATCTTTGCAGATATATCATCCTCTCTCACCAATGAGAAGACCCTCTTCAAAAACATCATTAGGATCTTATCACTTAAGATTCGAATAAAATCATATATATATATATATATATATATATATATATATATATATATATATATATATATATATATATATATATATATATTAATTAGTTTTTATACTATTATCATGTATATTTATAATTTTATTAAGTCTTTATCTCTATACTTTCTATTGGAAATTCTATTACGCTTATTTTCTTTTCTTATCTTTTGATACAAATCTCCACAAATAATATTTTATAACTAATAACTATAATACAAATTTAAAATTTTGTTTAAAAATCATTAAAAATCATATTTTATAAATCTACAGAAAACACAATATATCATTCACATCAATTAAGTATTTTACAGAGAGAAAAATAATATTTGACAAGGTGAACACTTTTCACTTGTATATTATAACTTGATTTTATCTTTAGTCGATGTGAGACTTTCAACAGAAACTGTTTTAATTTAGAAGAAAAAACAATTTTAAATTAAGAGATATATTTAAACAAGAAAAAATATATATTAGGTAATCTGATAGTTGTAGAATCAAAAATATATATTACGTACCAATTCAAATAGAGGTAAATCCAAATAGGTAGAATTCTTACCCTCTAAACGTACACCGGCCCCGTAGGTGTCGCTGTTCACCCAAAAAAGGAAGAGAGTATCAGTATCAGACAATCAACGCAATGGGAAGACAACTTACACAATTTCACACACGTAATGTTCACAGCTGTCTAAATGTTTTTATTTCTTTTTGAAGCAAAAAAATGTTTTACACGAGTTCATGCATAATGCAGGTAAAATATAAAAAAGGCTAATAAATTATTTTTTTGTTTTAAAAAACATTTAATTATTAGAGTGACGCTTTGTCGATAATGTGGAATAGAAATCTTTGACTATAATTATACACTTTTGAAACTTGGTTTTAGAAATTTTCAAAATATAGGTTTTAGAACAGTCAAAAGATGTTTTAATAGATAGAAAAACGGCTTTTAGTAATAATTAGTAAATATCTAACTTTATTTATGTACGTTAATTGAATAAGTACTGATATTTTTTTTCAAGCTTATAAAATCTCAATTAGATTGATATTTCAAAACATACAAGCCCTTAAAAAAAAATTTATGTTAATTTTCGAATTGATATAGAATTAAGGAATATAGAAAATATTCAACTTTCTATATCAGATTTATAATTAGTATAAAAAATTTGACATTTTATATCGATTACGCTACAATCGGTATAATAAACTTCACTTTATATACCTATTGTGTCTCAACTGGTATAAAAAGTTTAATACACCAAACATGAACACGGACTATATTTGCATCATTATTTTCCTCCTTTTACTTGGCATCATACTCCTCATCATTTGTCTCGCTTACCATCTTTCCAAGCCATTGGTCAGTGTCACTGCCTATGGCCTCAACACCGCAACGCAAATATTCATATCCATCTCCATGCAATTCAATGTCGTAATAAGGAACCCTAAAAGGCGTGTCTTCATTTACTTCAACAAGATCTCGGTCTATGTTTCCTACCGAAACCAACCCATCATGTTGCTGGAAATCCAAGTGTGAGTCAAAATCCCACATTGGATAGAAATGAAAAAGTAGAACACTATATAAAGATGAAAGACCCATTAACCCATTGTCTTAAGGTTTTGGGTACAAAGTAGTGTCAATCCCTTATGTGGTTGGACTCAGTTGTCATTGGTCTTTGTGTCTCCCTGGTGAACCTCCCATCGATAGACCTAACAATGGTATAAGAGTCGATGGTTAGTCTTGGTGACTGGCTTAGACGAGTATAATGGTCCCTATACTAAAATCCAAGTGTGAGTCAAAGTCCCACATTGGATAGAAATGAGAGAGTAGAACACTACATAAAGATGAAAGACCCATTAACCCATTGTCTTAAGGTTTTGGGTCCAAAGTAGTGTCAATCCCTTATGTGGTTGGACTAAGTTGTCATTGGTGTTTGTGTCTCCCTGGTGAACCTCCCCTCAATAGACCTAACAATGGTATAAGAGTCGATGGTTAGTCTTGGTGACTGGCTTAGACGAGTATAATGGTCCCTATACTGAAAGTCTTCCTGGCAGGGTATTCAGGTAAGCAAGCCCTATTAAGATGAACGACGGTACGAAGGTCTACTCGTGGTTGTGGTTGGTTGGGAATACTTCCGTTGGAGGGGGAGTGTACTTATGTGGAAGGGACTCACCCTTGAGGGAGAGATTGTTGGAAATCCAAGTGTGAGTCAAAGTCTCACATTGGATAGAAATGAGAAAGTAGAACACTATATAAAGATGAAAGACCCATTAACCTATTGCCTTAAGGTTTTGGGTAAAGAGTGGTGTCAATCCCTTATGTGGTTGGGCTCAGTTGTCACTGGTGTTTGTGTCTCCCCGGTCCTCCTGCTCGATAGACCCAACACACGCCACATATCATGCTTGCACCGCTCTTCCTGGATAAGCATAGTGTCATGTTGTTGTTGCCGGAGATCGAAGTCGTGTCGGTGCCCATGTAGAAGGAGGTCTCAAATGGATCGGTGATGGACGAGATTGGGTGTGAAACTTGTGTTGTATGGAAGGAAATAGATTAAGATTGAACTTGTTAAGTAAGAAAAGAAGAAACACGGGCAAGTCTTTTATTAAGGTATTATTGCTCACATAACACAACATAGCTATAAACAAAACCAAAAGCTACAAATCTACAAAAACTCAATAGTGAAAATCTAAAAATGAGTTAAAACTAATAAGAATGAACTAGAAACATGCAACTAATAATATCTACTTTTAATACTACCAAAGCAGTAAAATAACTATGACAAGAAATTCTAATTTATCAAACTAACCTAAAAATGTCTCTCTTTTTCTATTCGAAAGAACTAAGTATGAAAAACATGACTATGTAAACTTATAAAAAAAATTAAAACAACAAAACATAACAATGAGAAAAGTAAAACCAAGACAAATTCTAAGTTATACTCAAAATAGCTAAAGGGATTCTACTAAACCCAATTCTTAAAACTTTAAAACAGTAAAATAAAACTAAAACCAATGTTAACTACTATAAACTATAAAGGAATCAAAATCTAAGCATGTGCACTACTTTTATCTAGCAAAAACAAGACAAAAAAGCTAGCTGTCAAAATTGAGCTTCACAAACTATTAGAGATTTTCGAAATCAAACTTCAACCACAACAAAAGTGAAAAATTTAATTTCTTGCACTCAAATTAAAGATAATTGAATAAAAAATTCAATGCAAAAAGAATCAACTCAGTTGGATAACTATAGAAAAAGTTATAAACCAAACAAGCAAAGTTAACAAAGTTCAAATTTATCAACATTTAAAATCTAAGTATTCTCTATGACTATGCAGAATTAAAATATCAACCTAAACTAGAAATATCAGCACTGCAATACTAAAATAAAATGGAAATGAAACTACTTATACATTTTTAAATGGTATAAGAAAGTGTAGGAAAATTGAATGCAACTCAAATAACAACCAATTTAAAATTCAAGTATGCAAACCAACAAAAATATCCTACTAACTAGTAGCTAAAAACTAAAATTGCACTAAACCAGAAAAGTTAAATAAAATGCAATTGTTTATTAAACAAGTTTTGAATGGTAAATGAGAGCTAAAAACAAAACCAAAAGTTACAGATGTACAAAACCTCACTAGTGAAAGCCTAAATATGCACTAAAACTAAAAAAATGAATTAGAAATATTGAACTAATCTAATGTCTACTCTTAACACTATCAAAACAATAAAATAACTATGATAACAAATTCTAATTCATCAAACTAACCTAAAACAATCCTTATCTACTCGAAAGAACTAAGGATGCAAAACATGACTATATGAACCTAGAAAAAGACTTCAAACAGAATAAAATATCGAGGAAATTAAAAACAGGATAAAATCTAAGCTATACTTAAAACAACAAAAAAGATTCTACTAAAACCAATTCCTAAAATAGTATATACTTTCTTCATTTTATATACTCTGTTCATCCACAAAACAATGAAGATCGATTCCATTTATATACTCTGTTCAAATTTTATTTCAAGCTGATATATGACTTGATTTTTTTCCATTACATTAATCTAAAATTTGGATCCAAGTGTAATTCAATCTCATGAAATGAGTTACCTTGTTTTTGTTCGTGAGCTAAGATTCCAAGATCCACTTTTGGCCAAAGGAAATGGTGCCCTACCAAATTGACCAAGTAGCTGCGACAATATCTCTAGTTGGAACACCCAGCACAACATGCAACAACGACCAAACACACACAACACATTGGGGAATGGACAAATGCACACCACGACAATAACACCATAGCACATCATAGGAGAATGACCAAATGCACAACACGCACTACAACTTACAAACCCACCACAATAGTAGTGCACTGGATGAACAACCATAGCGAGAGCTTCAACCATGGCGACAACAACCATGACAGCTTGACCCACCCACCACGACGAGAACTTCAACCACCAATAGCAACTAGTGATGACGAATAAATTGTTGACCCACTCACCATAGCAAGAGCTTGAACCACCAGTGACAACCAATGACGACGAATAATAGCTTCACCCAACCACCACAACGATAACCTCAACCACCGATGGCAATTAGCGACGACCAGAAATGAAAGCAAAGAGTGAACGGAGTAAGAAGCATGAAGAGAAATGTTGTGAAGCGAATTGAAACACGGACAAGAAGAAAGGTGAAGAAGTGTAGAAGAGAGAAAGTGATACGCCAAAAGAGATTTGGGGTAGAAAACCAAACATTCAATACTGGTTACAGTGTCTAACTGGTATAGAAAAAGTTCTCCATTATGACATTTCTACCATCGCGTTACTTCCATACCAGGTCTAACAGCTATAACAAAACAACTTTTTTATACTTGTTCTCAGTAAAACTGGTATAAAAATCTTTATAATTTATTACAGTTTTATCACTATGCTATATTTTATATTTATTTTAAGTGCAAGTGATATAGAAATATTTCTCATATTTACGATAATACTACATGTCACTTTTTTTTTTAGTGGATTTCAACAAATATAAAAAATCCCTATATATATATATATAAATAATTATTAAAAAGAATAAAGAAGCAATAAGCATGGAAGAACAACAAACAAGTATAACTTTTTAAAAAATTATGCAATTCTAAATATATAAGACGAAACTTATTATAGAAAAAAAATCTAAACTTATTGTATATTAGGATATCGATTTATCTGCACTGTGTGATAATCCTTCCGATGAAAAACTCAAAATCACATATTTTTATAAGTATTTCTTCCATTTTCCTCTCAAAATATCCTTTTTGTAAGTGATTAATGAAAAACAAATATAAATTTCTTTTAACGTAAAATACAAAATTAATTATAAAAACACTTGTTAATATAAAAATGTTGTAGATTGGGCAAAGATCATTGTTATATAGTTTGAAATTTTGAATCCAAGTGAGTAAAATGACCTGACTATAACTATAAAAATAAATATAATAAGCTTTGATATGTCAATAAATCATTTAAATCTAGCTAAAGATCACAAGAAGTTTACAAAAACTATGCAAATTACTTAACATTACCTCATCAGAATAAAAAAAACAGTTATCAAAACGTCATTATAATAGGGATAAAATTATGTATATATACCAAAATAAATTTGCTAGAGCATGTCTTACTATAATAAACACTTACACAATTAAAAATTTAGTTATTATAATAATTAATCGTAAATAACAGTTTCCAAAACATTAAGGTACAATTGTAATAAAATTTATAAAAGAACAAGTACAAAAAAGTTATTTATTAATTATTAAAGATTATATCATTACTATTGTTATGATTCATTCTTTGGTGTTTCACATTTATTTTTCAAATTAATTCTTTTAATAATTTTTTAAATTAAAATAACTATTTTATTAATTTTACTATTTTCTTAAATTTAATCTTTTTCAATTTAACTATTTTTTAAACTTAATCATTTTTAATTATAAAACTACCTATAAAATAAATAAAAACTATTTACAATAAAATTATAAAATTATTATATTTAATTTAATAATAATAATAATAATGATAATAATAATAATAACAATAATAATATTAAAAAAAGAAAACACATGTGTTTTCACCGGTTTGTAAAATTTTATGGAAATAACAATTTTTTTTAATACGGACAGAAATAAAAAGTATTTAATATTTAAGTTATGCGACATTTGAAATTTAATTAAAATAAAAAAACAGTAAGCCTTTACGCATTACCTTCACCGTAGCATTCAAGCCTCTGGTTCATACTGAAATGGCATAAGTCGATGTGTGTACAACGACCCTCACAGACGAGACGAATCCATGAAACCTGAAATCCATAAAGTAGCGCTGTGTGGATCGTGGCATAGGAATATCCATTTGTTTCCAAACCCCACCAAGATATGGGAGAAACCAGCTTTACTTGACAACCAACTTCCAAGTCCTTTCCTAATAGGTCACTAACAGCCATAGCGTATATGTAACCTTTGGACTCCCAATTCACGCATCCACCAGTATCCACGTAATTACGCTTCCCATACACTGGATGGCTACAATTCAAAAATACTATATGCTCGTAAAAAACGTCTTCATAAGACCAACCAGACATATACCATCTACCGTAGGGACGCAAGTCGTCGTCAGTGAAATTGGTTGGAGACAGGGAATAGCGAGGAAGGGAGGAGCAGTTTGTTGGTTGAAGTCCAGGATCCACCAGCCGGATTGTGAAATTATTGTAGTTCATGGCCTCTACATGAAATGTTCCAGATAACAGAGATAACACAGTTATATTGTTTTCACAAGATAACTCAAACCGACCGCACACTTTTGGGTCTCCTTGCAATCGGAATGGATAAGATATGTTGCTGATTTTGCCACAGGAAGAAGGGGAGCAACCATCTCCTCCATAAATTTGGTGGAGTAGAACCACCAACACTATCAATGCTCTCTCTCTCCACATCCTCACGCCTAATCTCTTTTCTCTTTCAACATTTCTACAGTCAGCAGAATAGAATCTCGTATTTAATGGCAAATTTCACAGGGTTTCGGATAACTTGGTGGAGGCAAGAGATCTGAGGTCTGTTTTGCATAAATTATCAGATAAGTTTTTATTGGAGTTAAATGGTGCTAAGCTTTTTACTTTTTGGTAAAACCAATTATATGGCAACTATAAATTGATATAAAAACAAGATAAATACATAAGCTTCTAAAACTTGCGTTTTTAAGGCAAAATTATGCTATTTCTTGGAACAAGCTTTTGTTATTTTCACATGTACTATTCATTTGCCTTTGGCTTGACTTTTGTGTGTTATTAAGCATATAAGATGAAGGAGAACGTGAATAGGAGGAATTTAACTGACTATACCCAAACTTCCATCACACAGTTGGACTTGTGTGGCTATGAATTTTGAAGAATTTACATGTATGACTCTCACTGAATTATTGTTTGGAGGAGTCAATTCCTGGAACTTAATATGCACGCACCTTAGACATTGATAGAAATTAAATGTATGTTAATATATTTATGACACCCACCTAATTAAGGGACTTCATTTTTCCTATAAAACATATTTTTTGAAAACGCGAACTTTGACTCATGGGAAACCATAAGTCTTTCTTATCTTTTCCATATGGTTTCTGCAACTGATTGTTAAAGTAAAACATATAAATTAAAATTGTTATCATCAAATCGTTTCTAACATCCTTTACCAAGATGTTCCACATCACTTCGCCAATAGGATCCAACAACCGGATGGGTTTATTTTATTTCATATAAGTGCTTTATTATAGTGAAGTTATGAGAGAAAAGAAATTTCAAAGGGGAAAAAAATTTTAATTTAGACAACAAACATAAAAAATCAAATTTAAATTAAGAGATTATAACAAAATTTAACCATGAGAAATGTATTGTAGGTAATATGATAGTTATGTAGAATCAAAATTAGTTTTGAATGTTGATATTTAAAGGGAAATTTAACAGGGTTTGAGGTTAATGGCGGGGGAAGAGATGTAAGGCCTATTTTTTAAAAAGCTATCATAAATTTTTTTGTTAGAGTCAAATTGTACTAACTCATAAGTTAAATATATGCTAATTAAGGGACTCCATTTTTCTTTAAAAAAATATTGTTTAAAAACGCAGACTTTGACTCGTGAGAATCATAAGTCCTTTTTATCTTTTCTATGTGGTCTCTGCAACTGATTATGATACTAGTTAGAAGTGTTAGCATAAACTAAAAGAGGCACTCAACTTGGTTTGTTAAAAATAACAGCGAAGAAAACATGATGGCAAGTGTCTTACTCCTCCAACGTGATTCTGTATTGATGAAGCTATCGCTAATGCTTATTCTTATCAGAAGTGGCAGCGCTCATAACGAGTGCCATGAGGAAAATTTGTCTTGTGGGCCGAACCAACCCCTTATCAGATTTCCCTTCCAACTCGTAAAGGAGATGAAGGAGCCATGCAATTATCCCCGTCTTTGTCTTTCTTGTACTGAAAAAAATGAGACCATGCTTCTGCTTCCAACGATCAAACTCCAAGTCAAAGATATACGCTACGAATATCAGCTAATTGTCTTAACTGACCCGGAAAACTGCTTTTTCAACAAGTTTATGCAAATCTTAAATTTTGTTCAGAGTTACCAATTTGAACCAGCATATACAAACTTGAGCTTCTTCAATTGTACTTCAGCTGGGCATCGACACCTCCGCTACCTCTACAGGGAAGGTTCATATTCCCAAGATTTGGTCTCCTGTCCGATTTTCATTTCTGATTCTTCTGAAAGTGTCCTCGACTTAGATCTAACATCCTGTACCAAGATGTTCGACATCCCTTCGCCAATCAGTTTCACCTACACGTATCCCTTCTATTGGAGATGGTTAAAACCAAATTGTTCTGAGTGCGAAGCTAAAGGCAAGAGATGTAAATGGAAGACCAACAACGACACAGAAGGAGACATCGAATGTTTTGAATGCACACGAAAAACAATTCACGTTCCTAAATCTCTTATTTTTGCTACTACAGGTCATATCAGAGACTCTTACACTTTCGCTTTTTAATATTGTTTTCTTCCTTTTTTTCCTAGAAATTTGGGTGCCAACAAGTGAATGGCCTTACAAAGATTTGAAACAAATACTAAAATAAATAAAATAAATCTTTCTTTTTTCTTTTCTTAATGAAGTCTCCAACTGCTATTGTAGGTTCGATCTTTTTAGGTCTGGTAGTCACTGCTGTCTTTAAGAGCATTGTCTATTTTAGGGAAAAACAAGAAGATCAAGCAAGAGTGGACAAGTTTTTAGAGGACTACAGGGCAGAAAAGCCTGCAAGATTCACCTACGCCGACCTTAAAAGAATCACCAATGGCTTTAAGGAAATGTTAGGAGAAGGAGCTCATGGGGCTGTGTTCAGAGGAAAACTTTCCAGTGAGATACCCGTGGCTGTGAAGATCCTCAACAATACAGAGGGAGAAGGGAATGAGTTCATCAATGAAGTGGGAATTATGGGCAAAATCCATCANATCAACGTGGTGCGCTTGCTTGGCTTCTGTGCAGAAGGACTCCATCGTGCTCTTGTNTACAATTTCTTTCCAAACGGTTCTTTACAAAGCTTCATTTTTCCTCCAGAAGACAAGGACCATTTCCTTGGCTGGGAGAAGCTTCAACACATTGCTATTGGTATAGCTAAAGGGATTGAGTATCTTCATCAAGGTTGCAATCATCCCATTATTCACTTTGACATCAATCCTCACAACGTGTTACTTGATGACAACTTCACTCCAAAAATATCTGATTTTGGCTTAGCCAAATTGTGTTCCAAGAATCCCAGTTTGGTGTCGATGACAGCTGCTAGGGGAACCTTGGGATACATTGCACCTGAAGTCTTCTCTAGAAACTTTGGAAACGTATCTTACAAGTCTGATATTTACAGTTATGGAATGTTGTTGTTAGAAATGGTTGGTGGGAGGAAGAATGTGGACATGTCATCTCCAGAAGATTTCCATGTTCTGTACCCAGATTGGATCCATAACCTGGTTGATGGAGATGTGCATATCCATGTTGAGGATGAAGATGATTTTAAGATTGCAAAGAAACTAGCAATTATTGGGCTTTGGTGCATTCAGTGGCAGCCAGGGAACCGTCCATCTATAAAATCTGTGATACACATGCTAGAAACTCAAGAGGAAAACCAGATTGCCGTGCCTCCTAATCCCTTTCACTCAGCAACTTCCACTGCTAAGGGACCCATTTCGACAAGACGACCTTTGCATTTGGAAGTGATTGAAGAATGATTTACACCGGAAAATATAATCTTTCAATTTGTACAAAATTTATAGAAGATGAAAGTTTGAGACATTAAAGCAAACAAGTTATATAACAAAATTAGTAAAATTGAACTCCAGAGCTCGTTTGTAACTATACTAGGGGTTGCCATGATCTTTCCATTAGTGTTGGTACTTTTAGATATTCAAGTAGTGATTTGTTGGTGCTTTTAATATTTTTAATGCTATTACTAATGCAATTTTTGCCGACGCTTTCACAACAATGATCCGTATTTAACTTTCCCGTTTGAATGATGTAATTCATTATGGTTGGAATGCTACTCACCCATTCTGGTTCAAGCGTTTCATTCCAACTAAGGTCGCTTGGAAGATTAAGTAGATGGAATAAATTCAAGTGGATAAATGGTTTTACTGATTTTAAAACTTCTTATAGTTGATAATTAGTTAATGTACCATATTTGATTTTCTGTGGTGAAATTCTTTATCTTTTGTTTTCAGGAGGTATTTTAGGAATAGATTTAGCCTTTCGGAATATGATTGGTGAGTGTTGTTGATATGCCAACGTAGTTGGAAACAACATTCATAGTGATGCAAAACATGTTTTTGTATATAAATAAATAAAGAACAGTTTGAGAGAGATTTAAGTACTTTAATGAAAGAAAATAAACACAGAATAATTGTAAGGGAATGGACTACTTGAAAAATTTGAACTAAAAATGAAGTTTCTGACGAGAGACATCAAAATAAATTTCACTAGCCACACACATCAACGTTACAAACTTCGAGAATAATATACAAATATCCTATTTGTTAACCTTTATTTGATAAATATTTTACACTATAAATTACGCATATATAATATCTAAAAGTACCTTCTTGACGACCCACTTATTTACGAGTAATGATATGTGTCCATTAAACAATTTTTTCTCTTAATGTAACTTACGTCACAATTTTCAGAAAACCTTATCTTTTATTTTACTTTATGATTTTTGTCGAACTCAGCTTTACACACTTTTTCTCAAAGTATTTAATTTCCTAACTTATTTATTTCTCCTTATTAAAAATCTTGGGCAACTATTTTTGATAAATGGACCACAACTACTTTTCTTTTTCTACATTAGTGTTAAGTTTATTTTGTGGTTTCATTTGTATACAATATAAATATACTTTTACCAAATTACCCCAAATATATTCATTGGGAAATGTGCTTAGTTTGAAGACAAGTATAGTTTAAGAAGTTGAAATTTGATTATAATATTTTGTACTTATAATTAGTCTTTGGCTTTGGCTTGAATTTTCTGTGTTGTTACGCGTAGAAGATAAAGGAGAACGTGAAGAGGATGAATTTGACTGACTATACCCAAGCTTCCATCGCACAGTTGGACTTTTGTAGCTGTGAATTTCGAAGAATTTGTATGAGTGTGACTCTCACTGAATTATTGTTTTGGGGAGTCAATTCCTAGAACTTAACATGCACGTACCTTGACATTGATAGAATTAAATGTATGCTAATATATTTATGACACCCACCTAATTAAGGGATTTTATTTTTCCTATAAAAGATATTTTTTGAAAACGCAGACTTTGACTCATGAGAAATCATAAGTCTTTTTTTATCTTTCCAGTGGTTTGTGCATATGATTGAAAAAGTAAAACTATAAATGAAAAGTGTTAGCATAAACTATAGAAAAATTATAGACTAACACTACTAATTTTGCATATATACCTATGACACCATGACGTGAATTTTAAATTTAATAATTGAACTAAAATTTCTTGAGATGACACATTCACATTACAAGAAAATTACTTAATAACAACTTGAGAACAAAAATAATTATTTATTATATTAGTTAAATTAGAATTATTTTTAAACTAAATATTACATCTAAAATAATTCTATTGTTATAGAAAATTTATAATTAGATTATAAATCAAATTCTAAATTAATTGTTACAAAAGTTTTATTAGTTTCTAGATCAGTTTCTTTTAATATTAGAGACTAATAAACTAATAATATAAGTAGTTAAAATCCTAGTAATTATCAACTAATCATTGATAAAATTTGTAAGATGTATGTATCATACATGTTCGAGTACATCTCGATTACTCATGTTTTGATATACTTGGTTCTCCTGGTATGATTTGGCATTATGACGACTTGACTGATTACATGTCAATCAATTAGGATCGACTTCTAAGAACGTTGGCAAAGTTGATTTATCTTAAAATCGTGTTTAAAGTATGATTAAGAGACTAGTTAATCAAAGGCAAGTCAAGGTAACTAGCTACATGAATCGGGCTCATCCATGTAAAAAATAAATAAACAATAATATAAATAACACGGTACACAAAATATATGGACTACATTAATTAATTACAACATTTAATACTATCTTACACACTTAGCTTACTTAAGTGTCAAAATATCACTAGTTCAAAACCGTTGTTTAACGTTGGTTAATTTGGGCTTTTAACGTCAGACAGGTAACCGACGTCTTTGCGGGTGATGTTAATAAGACGTCGGACTGCAAATAACCGATGTCTATATAGACGTTGGCTGCTTGTACACAAACGTCTATATCCACATCCATTAGGAGTCAAGGGACATTTATATACACGTCGTAGTGGGTACACCCGACGTCTATGTCGACGTTGGATGCCAAAATCACCAACGTCTATAGGCGCTGGACATTTTGTGCACTGTAACTCATTGGACGTCTGTTTGTGCACTGATAGACGTCTACTGGATATTATAGACGTTAGGCATTGCATTAATAGACGTCTACTCAGTTTGTTTTTTAAAAAAATTAATTTATTTTTACAATAAAACCACACCTGAAATACAAAAAATTGTCCCAGAACAGTATACTATAATATAATTATGCGTTTCAAGTAAAGAAAGTTGTACTTAATAAAAAAAAAATCCAAAACTATCAAACTATAAACTTAAAGTATGTCTTGTGTAATGTTGAACAACAACATAATCCTAGTTCCATCTTTGCAGAAGATAAGTTGTCCACTCTTGCCTTATCTGCCTAATTGTGTCATCTAGTATAGGAGCTGCACTATTGAAGCGCTAAAAAATCAAGAAAGATTATGGTTTCTTATATGTTCTAAGATTTGGAAATGATTTGTAATGTATAGAAGGTAAGCATCATTACCTCATTCCATTCATCAGTAATGACAGCTCGAACAATGCTCTTAATCCAAGACATGACATAGTAGCCACATTCCCAAGAATCTAACTGCTTGTTACACTAAAATGACAAACTAAATGGTCAAGAATTTACATCATTCAATAACAGAAAATGAATTATAGTTATAAATGACTTACAACCTTTGGATACAAAACTTGAACTAGTTGACCTCGAGATTTACCCATAACTCTATTTAGATTGAAAACACAAAGTAATATTAATATAATTATATTTAGGATAAAAATTTAAGGTGAACATGAAATTCAAAGTCATTTTTGGAGAAACACGTACCCTTAAAGCATGCTTCTCAAGTCATTTTTCATCTTCCTGTGCAGTGAACAAAACCATACAATTATACCTTGTTTGGGACCGATGACCATCAGCTGCCAGTGAGACCTATCATGAATCATAAATAGTTAGTAAACTAATTAAGTATACTTTAAAGAACTTTTACATAAAACAATACATACCCATCAATTTATGGTACAAGGTATACATTTCTGTTTGATTGAGCCATCCATGTTTGCAAATAATGTTGTTTGGTTTCAAGTGTGTTACCAGAACGTTGAATGGTCTAAGATTCAACAAATCCGTACATGGAAGACCGACTTTGGTCTACAATGACTGTGTCCATGTTCCTAAAACAACAAAATTAAGTTGTTAGAAACTAGGAATGTAAATAAAACTAACATGGAAGACAAAATTAACTATCTTACATGCACCATAGTTGAAGGATGGAAATATTCAACATCTTGTCTCCNGCAGTGATCTCCGATACATCATTGAATGTGATATATACTGGCAAATGGGGTCCGAGACCAAGTACTCTCAAATCGTAGTATATTAGTATTGATCCCTTGTTGAACCTGGGTAATTTTGACATTAATTTTGATATAAGATCATCCTCCGCTTCAGCCATGTCATCACTTTCAGGTATGACTGACTCATGCATGGGCTACTCNTGAGGACGTGTGAACTAAAGATAAGAATTTGAAAGTTATAATTAAGTATTATACAAAAATTTAACATACAAATACTAACGATAAAAATATTATACCTGTTNTGTAGCAATGTGTGTCATGATGAATGATCTAGGCCAGGCTATAAATGTTCCTATGGCCTCCCCCACAAACTGAACTTTTATAGTAGGTACAGGCACCTGAGCCTGAGGATCCCGAACCTCGTCAATCATGACATGCACGTGGCCGGGTGATATGGGAACACCATGAATAGTGTGTCCTCCCTGAAGTACTCGTCCGACAGGCACAATGTGTGGGGGATCCCCATCAACCAACAACTCATACTAACCATTGTAGTCAGTAGGCTCTACAGCAAAGCATGATCCTCTAGTGCTGACACGAGGTGGTGTGGGAGTTTCAATGGGCACACCCAGGGAACCCTGTGTCATGGATTGCAGCTTCTCTTCAAGCGCTCTTTGTATTTCTTTTTGTTCCTGTAGCTGCTTCATGAATTGTTGCTCCATTTTTTGCATGCTTTGGCGAAGTCTTTCCTCCCACTGAAGATCCATTTGCCTCAGTGCCTCCTGACTCATTGATTGAGTGCTTTTTTGTGCAGGGCCAAAGTAGTCACGAAGACCAATCGTCCCAAGAACTCCACGTACATGTCCTATGTGCTCTGGCTTTCCAATGGTCATTGTTAGAATGTTGTCTCTACCTTGGCCAGTAAATGTTCCTTGTGTCTGTTGCTCAACCAACTCATCCTGCACATAATAAAAAACTTTTTTACTTAAGACATGCTATGATAAATACACAATCAAACAATGTTTAGAATTTGAACTTACAATTCTCTGTGAGATCAATATAGCTGAGGCAGATGTCATGTTCCCATCGAATTTTGTCCCAGCAGCTTTCCACAGCTCGTACCTAGTAGGTGCAGGTGCTAGGTCGGGGGATTCAAGCCCCAACTCATCCGCTCGAGTCTTTTTATTTTCTTCTCGAGTTTCGCATAACCACCTCGTGATAACAACTGTGGTGCATCATTAAGCTTTTGCCTTTCTTGGGCGACTAACATTTTACTCTGTAAAACCATGTAAATTCATAACTGTAAAATCATAATAAAATCCTTTTAAGACTTTGTAGATGTTAAGATACATACCTTCCATTTCTCAATCTCTCTTGATGCACGAAATAGTGCCCACTCTTCCTTTGTGAAGGAATAATGCTGACCTAGATTCTCATTTTGTTTGTGTCCATAGATATACAAACGTGTCGGCCTTGTCTTGAAATCCCTTCATCTGGTACATATATGCGATAACACTTTCTTTCCCATCTCAATTGTGTTTGGAATATCATACTTTAGTTGTTTAAAACAAAGAACATGTTAACATAATAAGATCAAATAAATAAGTATATAAAATTTCTTTTAAGTAAACATACCTGAATATCTTGCCATTAAAAGGTTCTTCTCCACCTTTGGGACGTCATCCCAACATGCATGAAGGATAGAAACATGTGTTTTTGCTAACTTACCCAGATAACTACTAAAGCTATCAACATTTGGCCCAGATGCCACACCTGATCTGGGGTCAATCTCAAAATGTCTCCTCTGCCCATGAACGGGTCCGGTTGTGACATCTGGCAATCGTGTGACACCTCAATCACGTCTGGTCGGTCTTGATCCTAAGTTTGAGGTCGACATCCTGAAAAATATATACAAGGTTAGTACTAATTTCAAATATGCATCCAAATAAAACAACATATAAAGACATAACAAAAAACAACACATAAACTATTAAGATATTTTTTTCTCCCAGATCCCTTCATTGTGATCACTATGAATTGCATGGATGTCATCGGCAACGTCATCAACTGAGTCTTGAATGAGTCTTGATGAGGCAGATATTGTCTCAAATATATCAAGAGTTTCTTCATCATGACACCCATGCATGTTTTTTCCTTCCAAAACCACTGACCATTTTTTATTGGCTGGATCACTTACGTAGAATACTTGCCTTACTTGACTAGCCATAATAAATGGTGCATCAGTGTAATTCATCTTATTAAGATCTACCAGTGAGAAACCAAAGTCATTTGTCATGACATCAGAATTTATATCAACCCATTTACACTTGAAAACTGAGACTCTAAAACTGACATAATCCACCTCCCATATTTCTTGAATCATTCTAAAATAACTCATCGATGCAGTGATTGGATTTTTGTCTTTAGAACTAGCAAAGTGCCAACCTCAGCTTGTAGTGTAACCCCACTATTTTGAACTCTACTTTTGTCATCTTCTACCTTTGTCTGAAAAGAAATATTGTTTATATAGTACCCACATATGTAATGACATTTGTGTTTGGCCGATGAGATAACCTCAATAGAGTTTCAGAAACATGTGGTGTCGCATAAATCTTTTTCTTAAACCATTGTAAGAAGGTTTTGACATGTTCATTAAGATGCCATTTTTCTCTCATTCTTGGGTGTGAGGCCTTTATTTCATTAACGTGTTCAAAAATGTAAGTAATCACATCATCAATGTTGTTTAAGATGTACAAATGAGCTTGATCAACTTCTTTTCTACTAACACTTTGAATCCTCACACCACGAACACCCTTACCTACACATTTTCCTTGAAGTATGCTTTTGAGAAGACCCACTGGTTCATAACTTAACATATAACTTGAACAAAATTCAATGGCTTCTTCTAAACGTGTCACTCTATGATTGAAGTTTCTGGTCGATACTGATTCTTGACATATCCCTTTAAGATTTTCATGTATCTTTCAACAGGGTACATCCACCTTAACAAAACCGGCCCACATATTCAAATTTCTCAGACTAGATGAACAATCAAATGAACCATGATATCAAAAAAAGGTGGAAAGTACATCTCCAATTCACATAACAATATTATTCCTTCAACTTTCAAATGATATAAACTTCGAGGGTCAACAACTTTCTTACAAATGGCATTAAAGAACAAACTCAGTCGTGTCAGAATACCCCTTACAGAAGTAGGTAATATGCCTCGAATAACAACTGGTAACAATTGTTGCATCAATACATGACAATCGTGAGACTTCAAACCAACTAACTTTTGCTCTTGCATAGAAACAAGGTTACTAATATTTGAAGAATAACCTTGTGGAACCTTCACACATTTTAAAGAGTAACAAAAACTTTGTTTTTCTTTTTTAGATAGTGTGTGACAGGCTGGGGGTAGATAAGTGCGTCTTCTTATTGTTTGTGGATGTAACTCAAATCGGATTCCCATTTCAGCCAAATCTTGTCGTGCTTTTATTCCGTCCTTGATCTTTCCTTTCACATTTAATAAAGTTCCGATTACATTGTCACAAGCATTTTTTTCAACGTCCATCACATCAATACAATGTCTAACATCAAGTTTACACCAATATGGAAGATTAAAAAATATTGATCGTTTCTTCCAAATGTTTTTTGCAAAGGTGCTTTTATGATGTTTTCCGAACACAATGTCAATGCTTTTGACTTCGTTGTACACTTCTTCACCATTCCGGGGTCTGGACACAACCTTATCCTCGACACTTTCATTAAATGCTTTTTTCAATCTACGATAAGGGTGTTTGCGAGGAAGGAATTTCCTATGTCTTCTATATACCGTCTTCTGACCATGCTTCAATTAAAGGTAACTAGTGTTTTCTTCACAAATTGGACATGCAAAATGACCTTTAACACTATAACCGCTGAAGTTTCCATAGGCTGGGAAATCATTTATAGTGCAAAACAACATTGCACGCAAACGGAAATTTTCTTCAACATCTGAATCAAACACTTCAACACCTTCTTCCCACAACAATTTCAAATCATCAATTAAAGGTTTCAAGTAAACATCAATGTCATTGCCAGGTTGTCTAGGACCCGATATCATCATGGACAACATCACATATTTTCTCTTCATGCATAACAAAGGAGAAAGATTGTATATCATCAACATAATTGGCCATGAATTGTGTTTGCTACTTAAGTTCCCATAAGGATTCATACCATCAGTTGCAAGTGCAAGTCTTAAGTTTCTTGGGTCTGCACTAAATTCTGGAAATGTTTCGTCGATCTTTTTCCATTGTGGTGAATTAGCTGGGTGTCGAAGAGGATTATCGCATTTTCTTCCGACAACGTGCCATTTCAGGTTCTTTGCATCTTTTTTAATAGAGAACATACGTTTCAACCTAGGTATTATAGGCAAATACCACATCACCTTAGCAGGTACACCATCATTACCTTTATCACCAGTGTTTTTGTCAGATTTCTTTTTAAAAAGGGATAAACCACATGTTGGACAATACTTTGGCGAAGTAAACTCCTTCATGTACAAAACACAATCATTGGGACAAGCATGTATCTTTTGATATTCAAGACCCATTGGACATAAAATTTTTTTGGCCTCGTAATTATGAACAGGTAGAGTATTATTTTCTGGAAACATGTCCTTCAACAACTCCAACAACTCTGTGAAACTTTTATCGGTCCATCCATTCCTTGCTTATAATCTAAACAACTTCAAAGTTGTAGACTGACATGTAAAGTTCGAGCGTACTGGGTATAGCGGTTGCTCTGAATCATTTATAAGAGAATCATACAAATTAGCTCTTCCAAAATTATCTTCACCAACATCACGTATCATGTCCTCTAAATGATCAGTCATCCATTCTTCCACATAATTTGTTCCTTGTGACGTGGTTGGCTGGTCTAGTACTTCTCCATGCCACGTCCAAACGGTATAAGTTCTCATTATGCCGAACATGAGTAGATGGTCACACATATTGCCTAAGTCTTGCCGTATTTGATTTAGACAACGAACACAGGGACAAAAATATGTCCCATTCACAGACTTTGCATTTTCTTGAACATATTGCAAGAACACCGAAACACCCTTCTCATATTCTTCACTGATGCGACATTCATGCATCCAGCTTCAATCCATACTATGTTCTTAACAAACTTCATAAGTTTCAATTTTTTAACTCTCACAAGGTTAAGTCATACCCATTCAGAAAAATTATATTTCATAAATTGCTATAACACACATGCAAAGAAGTCTACATCATAAATTTGATAACATTTCGGCAGTATTTCGCATTGGTCTCCGAAATACACGAAATGAAAGTAGTCAAGAACAACACAAATACTGAATCGAAATTTTATCAATCTTATGCATAAACTCCAAAGTACATGTTATAGCAAATTTATGAAATATAATTTTCCCAAACTGTCCAATTGGACAATTCAAAATTTAATACAAACGATTAAAAGATTAATTGTTTCTATTAAATTTCAAACGGGATCTAAATTTCACACAATGATTTCATATTTATAATCTAACATGCAAATTATGATAAAACAACTAAACTTTAGCACATGCATATTCAAAAGCAAATAAGACATGCATACCTAAAACCTAAAAACTTTCTTATCACAAAAGCCAATAACATGCATACACAAAATAACAACAACATGCATACAATAAAATTTTTCAACTAAGAAGCTAACCTTTTTAGCAGATTAATATGACAATGGAGTGAAATCGATGACTGCACGCCCAAAAACGAAGTCCAAAAAGGGTCACAAACGTCGTACAAGAACACGCTACAAACTGCACCAATACGAAACGAAAACGAATTTTAATCGGTTCAAATGGAACATATTTCAAACGAAAATGAAAACTAATTTAATCAGAGTAAAACTGAATTTAAACTGTCCAAATGAGAGAAAAACAAACCTTGAGATGCAATGGCAAACAGCTCCGCGAGGAAGACGATGAAATAGTGAGCGTAACTGCATGCATGTTCGTGTTGCAGTATAAGCCTATAGATATCGGTTTCTATGTACATCCGATGTCTATAATATTATAGACGTCGGGCTGTCACTAATATGACGTCTTTCATATTTAAAAATTAATATTCGCGTGCTTATAAATGTCGAGTTCTAATCCCACAAACGTCTATAATTGTATATAAATGTTAGTATGGCGGGAACTGATGTCTAAAAGGCGACTTTTCACCTACTTGGCAGACATATAGGCATCAGGTATAAAGGCACCGACGTCGATAGTATTTTAGACGTTCAGGAGCGGCGTAACTTACGTTTATATGTCTGACAGGTAGATGAATGCCATTAATTTCCGTCAAATAGACGTCGGGACCCCTTGATAACGGTCTAAAAATCGTTATTTTTATACTTGAAATTGATATAAAAACACACCCTTTATGACTTGGAATGAGCTTAAAATCATGCAAAACACTAAAGTTAGGTTACAAAAGAGTCAAAAGTGGTTTTAGAGATATTATGCTTGGTTTTACATTGTTTTGTCAAGATTTAATGAGAATTAAAGGATGGAAAGTGAAGTAGGAAGGAGTTGGACTCAACAAAAGGATGAAGAAAGGTGCAAAAGAGGAATCACAATTACCGCTTAGTGTCAATCTCAATGCTGAGCGCCAGCCTTGTGGAAGACTTACGGTTAGACGCTTAAGCGCCAACGCTAAAGGGTGAATGTAGAACCGTGCCTACCGTTTAGAGTCAAAAGTCATCGTTGAGCGTTGAGATCTTCAGTTCAGTACGATAGGACGCCTGGGCGTCAGGGCTAAGCGATCCAGTGGAATGCCGCACCTACCGCTGAGCGCTGTAGTTGAGCTTGGGCCAAAATTCAGTTTGTTACAGGGGATATTGACTGCCCCCACACATCACCACGAGACTTTCCAGTGTGCTTTGTCCTCACTCGCACACTTTCCGGGAAAACTTCCCGGAAGGTCACCCATCCCAAAATTTCTCTAGGCTAAGCACGCTTAACCATGAAGTTCTTATGGGTTAGGCTTCCGAAAAGTAAATGCATTTTGATGATATGGGTAGCCAAATCAATTCCTTTTAAGCTATCCTTCAATTGTATAGTCCCATACCTATACAGTCTCCAGATCCCTCTCATTCCGGTGTATGTTCGATTCGTCCATGTGCCCCTTCCACTGGAAGCCTGCCAGAAGTCGCTCCTTGTATGTGCCCCCTGCACCATGCCTCTTGCACCGGCGATCACTCCCCGCCCTCGTCAGTGCCCGGGTGTCACACTTTTCGCCGAGAGATCGGGTTTAGAGTAAATTAGAAAGTTGCATGAACATTGATAATAGAGTGGAATTTAATAGGAATAGTAGATATATGAGGGTGGATCAGGATGAAACCGTAAACCCTAACAACTTCATTCATCCATAACTTTATCTGTCAATTGATTCAGCTTTTGCATTTGCATGTTTAATTTCGTTTATGCATTACAACATGAAATTATAATTCTTTCAAGTTATATGCGATTAATTCACATGAACGTTTAGGCCACAAAGTCTCTTGGGAAACGATATTTAGACTTACTGTTCTATTATTACTTAATACGATCTGATACACTAGCCAGGGTGTTAACACCCCTCCTAACTTACGTCTATATGCCTGAAGAAATGACTTTTCACCTACCTGTCAGACATATAGACGTCAGTTAGGAGTGGCTCCGATGTCTAAAATACTATAGACGTTAGGGAACCTGCTATCTGACGCCTATATGTCTGCCAGGTAGGTGAAAAGTCTATCTTTCCCGCCTTATAGTCGTCGGTTGTGGTAGTGCCTGACGTCTAAAATACTACAAACGTCGGTGATATTCGACCTAGCGCCTATATGGCCAACTTATTTACGAAAATGCCACCGGTCATCAATATACGTCGTATTTACCCTTATCCGACGTATAAGAGGTGACATTATACAATGTTTTTGCACTAGTGTATCTTCTATGGGCACAACCTTCATTCAGATTAGAGAAGATGATTACCCTTGGAGAGGATGAGTACCATGAATTTGGAGCTAGGAGTGTATGGAGTTGGAGTCTTTGCAGATTATATTCGAATCTATAAGAACAAGCACTCACTATGTTGTCAACATATATTCTGTTAAGAAAAGCGTTATATGGTGTTTATCAAGAGCAAGATGTTTGGAGCAAAGGAAGCATGATCGGGACCCTTGTTGGTTGACATGGTCACGATACTATAAACATAAATGAAAATGCAAGAAGAGTTTTTTTTTAGTTCAAAAAGAGAAATGTCGAAGAAATAAATTCCTTGAAGCAAGAAGATGTCAGGCTAGAGAGGAGGGTAGAAGTTGAACGGGTAACCAACAAGGGGAAGGAGAAGAAAATCCATGAGAGTACTAACTCAGTGCATAAGACCATATCTTGTGTTCGCACTATGAAAGAAATCGAAGAAGAAAGCGGATAAAACCCCACCTAGAAAATTAGAGGAATAATAAACATCTCTTTAATCGTAGGGGGAAGTCTTCGATACCCCTTTGTTGACGGTATCACAGACGCGCCACTCCCTTCCACTAGATCGATGGTAGCACTGATCCTGACAAACATGTCACCATGTATATCACCCAAGTCAGTTTGTACTTGATTGTTGATGTCATTATGCGTAAGGCCTTTCCAACCACCTTGAAAGGGGCCGCCTTGGAATGTTTACCCCCCTACCCCCTACCGTACACAACATATTTAGCCATGGTCAAGCACATTCAAGAATAGTTGATGTCATCTATAAAAGATGGGCCTAAGCTTTCTCTTTTGGGTCATCTTGGGTCCTCATGGAACTTCGAGTAGAATAGAAAGAATTTAGACCTTATATGTTGGGTCAAGTAATTGATCAATTATGTTGTTGTAAATGGATTCAGTTTAAATCATGAATAACATCATATATCACATAAATTATATTTTCCTTATTTTAGAGAGATTAATATATCATATGGATCTTGCACTCGAATCCTATATTTATTGGATTATTTTGACTCTAAAAAAATATATTATAATAATAATAATAATAATAATAATAATAATAATAATATAAATAAGGGATGGATAAGTACAACAATAAAAGTTAAAAAAAAGTGAAAACTTATAAGGGAGATGAGGGTGTTAAATGGGAATGAATATGGATACACGGTAAGAAAAATGACTTTTACACACGGATCTTTATCCGTATATAATGGGGACCTTATATACGGATGTTTCATATGGATCATGAAAAATAAATTACATACGAAAATATTCGTATGTATTGTGAAAAATAAATTATATATAGATGGTCTGCATGTAAAAGCCATATGTAATCTGGCGCATTTTGGTAAGAAAATTCAGAGGGATATATCTGTATGTAGGTCCGTATGTAACAAGAAAAAAATACTTAGATACGGATGTTATATACGGATTGGGAGTTAATTAATAATAAAAAATAACATAAACATAATATGATATATCTGACTTTGCCTAAGACTCACAACACAGCATCAACTTTTCTCTCACTCGAGCCCTAAGTTTCTCCTCTCGAACCCTCTTTCTCCCTTTACTCGGACCCTCTTTGTCCCCTTACTTTAACCCTACACTGCAACCATTCTTCTCTGTGACCGCAACCATACCTTGCAGTGACCGCAACCATACCTCGCACTCGTTCTCCCTCGTGTAGTCTACTTGTCCCTCGTCCAGTCATTGTTTTATGTGACGGGAACCACCATTCTCCATCATTGGAAGCCTAAAGTCACATTGGAGCCATCATTTTTGGCTGAGTTGAACCCTAGTTCTCCCCCTACTCAAACCCTCGTTCTGTTTTTGTGGAACCCTCGCACTGACAACGTCATTGTTCTTAGCATCCGTTAGGGTTTTGTTGGTGTTTAGGCATTGAATTGGTAAGTAATCTTAATTCGTAAGTACCTTAGTTTGTGATATTAAAAAACCCCAATATGTATTTTTTTTTCGGGCACGAAATGGTGTGTGGTTTGGTTGGTGTATGGAGCCCTTTGATGTATTAAAAAACCCTAATATGTATTTTTTTTTCCTAAATTCTTGATATTACCATTCCAAATTAGATAGACCCGTAAACAAATGAATCCACCCTTCTGGATTTTCATCTTTTGGATTTTTTTTTTATGTTTTTAAGGAAAAGATTAAATCATTATTATGGATCTAGGCAATTTTTTATTTATTTACGTAAATAGGCAAGTCGTGTAGGTCCTACACAACTTCAAATGAAGAAGTCGTGTATACAGATATATCTATATATAAGTTATGTACAGATATATACGTATATAAGTTATGTATGGACTTATTCATATATAAATTATGTACGGATTTATCTATATATAAGTTATGTACGAATTTGTCCGTATATAAGTTATTTACGGATTTATCTGTATATAAGTTATGTACGAATTTATCCGTATATAAATTATGTATGGATTTGACCGTATATAAGTTATGTACGGATTTGTCCGTATATAAGTTATGTACGGATAATTCCATATATAATTTAGCTACGACAATTTTTATATACAAGTTCTTGTCCTATGTAATCTGCATCTAACCAAATGTTATATACGGGTTTTGGGTCTTATATAATTATATGTAATTTAATTTTTTTTTTATAATGATAAGAGGTTGAGCACAAATGAAAACGACTATGGACAAATGATGGATTATAACTTGTGGCATTGGTGGGATTAAAAAATTGTGAGTAATGTTAAAACGGTAACAATAGTTAGAAAATAGATAGTGTTATATGCTGTTAATGAGATTGCATGTAAATTGTTCGGCCCATATTTTAAAACATGACTAGTTATACATGTGTTAATAACAATTGTCCAAAAAGCGACTAGTAAATTATTTATGACTAATGTTTTGACCATAGTTTTCTGTGAATAATACAATTAACGTGTTTAAATTGTTAAAATAAAACAAAAAATTAAAAACATAAATTTTTTGTAGTACTAGTGCATTAAAACATTGAGATTATTACACTAAAAAGAAATCGGTGAGGGGTAACACAATTTAATTATGAAGATACTAATAGTGTTACACTTTACGAATGTAAGGAGTGGATTTTCGTCCTATGATGGAAGTTGGTAACATTGGACATATGGATTTGCTTATTGGAGATATTTAGTAAAAAAAAACCGCCAAAATATAAGTTAATGTAATGTTATTTGGGATGAAATTAATAGATTTGAATCACTCATTTTATTTCACACTCATCAAAACTTTTCTTAAAATACGTGTTTAGAATCAAATTAAAATAAAGCTATAATTAAAGAAACTAGTTATTATTGATCATTCCTAGATTGTTTGGTTACATTCACTTATAATCCTTCATTATTACCTAACTGACAACACAATCTCAATTATTCTAAAATTTAGGAGACACATGATATATCTGTTTAATTTATTTATTTAACTAAATTTAATTTCTCATTTTTTATTATATTCAATCGAGTTAGGTTTCTACATACTATAGTATAATGAACACATTGAAAACTTTGAACAAAAATCATAATATTTGAATTATGAAGTATAAAATCATAATATTTAAAATTTATAGTATGAAGTATAAAAATAAGTCATATAATGTAAACATTAAAGATTGACAAATGTTCAAAACTTTAAAACAATGAATTTTTCATCTTTATATAATGTTTTATTTTTTTTTTATATTTAATATGAGACTTTAAACTTATATTTAAATTTTTAATAAAATGTTCGATTCAAATAAGTTGGATGCAAATAAATAATTTACATTATCAAATACTTTCACTTGAATAATCAACAAAGTCTTCAGACAATGTTGTTTAGTGAGAAGATATTCTTTGGTCATCTTCCAATGTTTCATGTGGATACAGAAAAGGCTTTGAAGGTAATATTAGGTTTACAATGTCTCCTTCAAGCATTTCCATTACTTTATTCATGGAAGGACGATCATTTGGTTTCAATTGTATACACTAAAGTGAAACTATCATCATCTTTTTTACAATTTTGTTCTCATTTTTGACATCTTCCAATTCTATATCAAACATTTGTTTACATTCACATATAATCCTTCAACATTACCTGACAACACAATCTCAATTATTCTAAAATTTAGTACACACATACAAGAAAATATATCTGTTTAATTTATTTATTTTAACTCAATTTAATTTCACATTTGTTATTATATTTATTATTATATTCGAATGATTTAGGTTTCTACATATACTATAGTATAATTAACACATTGAAAAGTTTGAACAAATGTTTAAATTTTGGTAAATCATAATATTTAAGTATGAAGTATAAAAATAAGTCACACAATGTAAACATTACAGAGGAAAAATGTTCAAGTCAAATAAGTTGGATGCAAATAAATAATTTAGACTATCACATACTTTCATTTGAGACAATCTTAAGTGGATAACTTGACGAACCAACAAAGTCAGACAATGTTGGTTGATGAGAGGATATTCTTTCATCATCTTCCAATGTTTCATGAGGAAACAGAGAAGGTTTTGGAGGTAATTTTAGGTTTGCAAAGTCTCCTTCAAGCATTTCCACTACTTTATTCATGGAAGGGCGATCATTTGGTTTCAATTGTATACACCAAAGTGAAACTATGATCATCTTTTTTACAATTTTGTTCTCATTCTCGGTGACATCTTCCATTTCTATATCTTTCCCTTTATCAAGTTGATCATAAATCCAAAAGGGAAAGTAAAGTTGGCTTGAATGCTCTGCATGGGGGTTTAGGTTTTTCCTCTTGCTTGCTATTTCCATCAAAAACATTCCAAAGCTATAAACATCAGACTTATGTGATATTCTTCCGACATTTTTATAAAACAACTCTGGAGCCATGTACCCAATTGTTCCTCTGGCTGCTGTCATACTCACAACACTTTTATCTGTTGAATATAGTTTTGCCAATCCAAAATCAGATATCTTTGGGGTGAATTTTTCATCAAGCAGGATGTTGTGGGGTTTGATGTCAAAATGCAAAATCTGCATCTCACACCCATGATGTAGATACGAAATTCCACGTGCTACTCCAATTGCTATATCATGTATTGTGTCATAGGTTAAATTTAGATTCCCTTCTTTAGAAAATATAAATTTGTCAAGAGATCCATTGAGCATGAAGTCATAGACAAGGGCACGTTTCGAGCCCTCAGCACAATATCCAATTAAATGCACTACATTTTGGTGATGTATTCTTCCAATTGTTGCAACTTCACTGATAAAATCTTCTCCTTTACCTTTTGAATTTCGTAACACTTTTATGGCAACAGAAGGTCCACTTCGCAACTTCCCCTTGAATACAGAGCCATAACCTCCTTCACCCAACTTTTCATTGAAACCTTTGGCCATCTTCTTAATCTCCTTGTATGAGTATCGAATAGGCATCAAACTATTTTGCTCTAAATAATTTTCAATACTTTCATATACTGACGAATGTCTTCTTCTCCATTTGTATACCAAAAACACAATAAACAATATGGTGCCAGCAACATTTCTAACTATGAAGTATGGTATACCATAGTGTCCCAACGCAATTAACCCTGATGTATATCCAGATCCATATCTATTGAAATCAAATTCTTCATTATCTTGGTCTTGTCTACCTATTGATCTAAGCAATCCTGTGAATTAAAATACCTATTGTCATTAGGTTGTAATAAAAAAAAAAAGAAAAAATATCTTGACACCTTGATTAAGCTAAAAGATACCACTTATCAACTTTTTTATTAATCTAATAATAATAATAATAATAATAATAATAATAATAATAAAATCATAAATTTTTATATTTATTTAGGATTATTATTGTTTTATATTAATATAAAGGTCGCTAAATCTGTTAAAAAAAAAATATAGTTGCTCACGTAATTACTCAATAAAACAAAGAAGAAAGAGTGATCCTCTTACCACGTATACACATATTGCTATTTTTAAAAGTATGTTATTATAAGTGTTCAGGAATCAAAATCATAGATGTCATCAGAATAAAAAACTAATAATAATGGGAAACTATTATATAAAATTTAGAGAAAAATAGTTTGTATAAATAATATTAGTTATATTTGGAAAATTTTCTTTACATGTATTCTTACAAAAGAAAAATAGAAAGAGAAAAAATAATCATATTATCTATAAATTAGAAATAAAGCTTTAGAGTTATATAAAAAAGGTCTACAATTTAGTTTATATATAAATTAGTTTTAACTTTTAAGTAATTTAATTAATTTTTTTTATATATTTCTTCAAATAAATATATTATAAAAGGAACTTGTTCCATTATATTTATTATTTATAACATATAGAAATAGAGGAACGGAACCCTGTTATAGAGACAGTAAACTATTTTTTTCATTTTTACTTATATAGAAATGGAGGAACTCACCATCCTTGATAACAAAAATAGTATCTGCAAAAATAAAGAAAAGATAATCTTTGAGTTAATAAATGGAATGACAAAATCAAAAGTAAAATATTCTTTCATATAAAGGGTCAAAACAAACGGTAATAATCCAGGGAGCAATTTGGCATTTTACTCATTTTCTGAATTATGTCATATCCTACAGTAAAATCTTTGCTTAAAATTGTTACAGAGTCATCCATAAACTTGTCTGGATTAAATTAATGTATACGAATACACATATATTTGCTGATAAAAAAATATTTTTAAGCTACAATTCGAAATGCGCTTCATATCTCAATACGGGTACTTACCCTAATTGTCTTGTTAACTATTCATTACTTAAAAAGATAATTTAGTCTTTATATTATTATCATGTATATATTATTATGTTTTGCATCTTTAAACTTTCTATTAGGATTAATATTAGAAATTTTATTCTTTAAGGTGTCATTATTTTTTGTTTAATTAGTATTATGCTATCAGAGTTTATAGTTTATTTGGGATTATTAGTATGTTATGTACGTGACGCGAGATTTTTCAACACTTTGTTTCCACGTTGGGAGTTGAAATGTGTAAGATCCATGGAATTTTGGATGGGAAAAAGTGCAAGATCACTCGCTGGGCGAGTCAGGTCTACTCGTTGTGCGAGTAGCCTTGTTTCTGGAAGGGACAGGTGCATCCAGAAAAGTAATCTGATAGCCTTCGACGCTTTTCCACTTGTTGGGTGAGCAAGATGGTTTGCTTGGCGAGCAGCATAGTTTTCTGAAAAAGCAAGATTCCCTTTGAAAAAGCACCTGATGGTCTGGAAAGCTATGTACTCGCCGGGCGAGTAGAGTCTGTCGTTGGGTAAGCTAGAAATGGGCGTTGGGCGAGCCAGTTTTCGTAGGGCGAGCTATTTTGTTTATCTTCAATGGGAAACTAGTGGGACTCGATGTAATGGCGAGGAGGATCCGTGCCAGCTCTGTTTTGTTGCCTATGGAGCTGCTGATTGCAGAGAGGGGTTGAGTTCTGGAAGGACAACCAGAGGGTGTTTTTCGATCAAGAAGGAGAAAACCCCAAGGGGAGTTAACCTTGATCTTTAACTTTCTGTATGTTTTTCTGATTATATTCGTGATGGTATGAATGAACCGTGAAAATTGGTTATTTATGGTGACGATTCAGTATATGGAAGGGGAAATCAGTAATGGTTGATTGTTTTATGTTTGATAGTGAATGTATGATGATATGCGTGAATAATGGATCTGAGCCGTGGATTTATTTTTGTGTAAAATCTGTAAATGGGAAATTATCTCTGTTACGATGTGGTATTTTCGGTTGAAATTTATGAGTTGAGAACCATTCGACGTTTCTGTTCAGATTGATAGATTTGATGATTTTCAAATGAGTCCGTGAGTGCTTGCTGGATTAGTTTGGTAAACAGATGAACTATTGTTTTTGACTGGAAATCTTTAAGTTGCTAATTGGAGAACTCACTCGCAAAGAAATCTGTATCTGTTCGAATAGGAGAACTCACTCGCTGAGCGAGTAAACTAAACTCACTAG
The DNA here is from genome assembly GCF_000741045.1 of Vigna radiata var. radiata. Lineage (NCBI taxonomy): Eukaryota > Viridiplantae > Streptophyta > Magnoliopsida > Fabales > Fabaceae > Vigna > Vigna radiata. Next base: position 27,528,612 of record NC_028356.1, read on the forward strand.
GCAAGCCAGGTCCACTCGCTGGGCGAGTGAAACCCTCTAGCTGGACGAGAGAAATTGTTAGCTGAACAAGAAACGTCTATTCTGATACGTTATTTTAGCTATTTATGCGTTTCTAGCACTAAGATTTAAGTATGCATCTGTATTGTTAATTAGAGATGAACCGCGTCATTAAATTGATTAGTGTAAATAGAGGTTCAACTTACCAAGATAGTTATATTTTTAGAATGCGTATGATTTTCTTACGTTAATTGTTTGAATTGAATTGTTACTTTCCTATAACTATTATGTATGAGCATGTGTGGATATGGTTACGTTAATTGTTGTGGATTAAATATTATGAGCATGTTGCTTAATGAATATGTTTATTCTATTAAGTCTTACCGTTGATGTTTAAGTATGTTTGAGCATGATGAGTTTCTTATGGAGAATTTGAGTGGATTGGTATTCTTATGTGATGAATGCATCTTGGCCAAGTTATGAATGAGATTTGTGTATACTGGCTTGGTGAAACTCATTGTAAGAATGGTGGAAAGTGGCATCCTATACTTACTTGATGAAGCTCCTTATGAGAGTTGTGAGAGTAATACTTGTACTTGTCGGGTGAAGTTCTTGAATTGAGTGGTGAGGCATGACATCATGTACTTGTACGGTGAAACTTCCTAAAAGAGTGGTGAGGAGTGACAATGTGTATTTGTTTAGTCAGTGTTCCTTCCTGCACCTCCATGATCTCGTCCTATATCTCCTGCTTTTATTTTCATTCCTACTGTACTCCTACTCTATGAACCTACATCTGTCACCCTATTAATTGGTTTTTAAAAAGTTAAAGGAGCGTGTCGCAATTCACACCAAAAAACCCTACACCCCCTTTCTTTATTCTACCCTTTACCCATCTTCCTATCCTCCCCTCCAACCTGTGCAGCTGCTATCTCTTTGAAGTTCTTGGTTCTTCTTCTCAGAGAACATTTGTCCTGTTGGCGTTCGTGTGGAATGTGCTGCGTAGCTGGGATCTGTGTTCGCATTTTTTTCTTCTATATATGCACTGTACTGTGTATGTGTATAAAAATATGTGTGTGCCTGTTTATATGAAGTGAACTGTGCGAATGAGAGGCGGGGAGGGTTAACCGCAAATGGCACTGCGGTTAACGCCTGCCGCAGTACGAAAGGCGAATGAGTTTGAGGTGCTCCATATGAAACTGCAAATGGTACTGCGGTTAACCCTTGCCGCAGTACGAACGATGGATGGATTTTAGGAGGGTGCGTTGTGTGCATGTTGAACTGCACCTGGATCAGCGCCAAAACGTAAGCGTCGATAGATTTGTGGTTTGTTTGATTTTGGGGTGCACAGGGGAAAACGCAAATCATGCTGCGGCTATAGGAAACGCATCTCAGACTGTGTTTTTTTCCATGTTTTTGGTTTTGAAAGTTTTCTCAATTTTTTTTAATTTCAGTTTGTTCGTTAATTTTAGTTAATTTTTCTAAGTTTATAAAATTTATATATTATTTATTATTAATGTAATTTAGATTAAGTATTAATTATAAATTTAGATTAAGTATTAATTAATTTATTGAATTAAATAATTTTTGTTATTAGTAAACTATTCGTAAATTGGTTTATTTGTTTTTTAAATATATTTTTATATTATTTTTTATGTATATAATTTTAGTTAATTTTTTTATTTTTGTTTATGAATTTAGAAATTTTATTAAATTATTTATTAATTAAATAATTATTATTATCTTTATGCGTAAATTTTATTTTGTTAAATATTATATTTTTTTATTTGTATTTATTTAAGTATTATAATAAGTGATATTTTTTTATTTTATTTCTTTTTTTAATATATTATTATTAATTTTAAATTTTTTTATTTCTTCTTATTTGTTTCAATATTTGTTAATAGATTTTTTTAGTTATTTTATTTCTTTTAATTTTAATTTTGTTTTATGTAATATATTGATAATATAATTATCTGATGAGAAACACCAATACACCACAGCTCAAACCAATGAAACACTGACTGAATGCTACTCAAGTGAAGAGAAAGGAGATGAGGGGGAGTGCATTTTAGTAGTTAGGAATAGTTTTTAGGAGTTAGACATAATTAAGTAATCATTGAATATGTTTGACTGTATTAAATGAAGGATAAAATGGTAAAATTGGAGGTGCAGGAAGAAGGAGGTGAGGTGCAGGAAGGAACACCCTTGTTTGGTGAAGCTCTTGTAAGAATGGCGGAAAGTGACATTGTATAATGGTATGGTAATGTGTACTTGTTCGGTAAAAGCTCTTGAGTGGTGGAAAGGTGACACTTAACACTACATTTTTATGTTCCAAGATATGGTTGTTGATTGGATACTCAATTTGAGATAATATGTTGATTTCCTTGAGTAATGCGATAATTGATTATGGGATTATTCTGTAGATCGATGGACTAAAGTTGATAGTTGACTATTATGGGTGAATGATGTGATGATGTCTTCATCTTATGTTTTATTTAGTTAGCTTACCCTTTCATTGTTTGTGTTTGTGCGATGATCCTATAACTTGTATTGTTATACAAGAGTAGATGAAACTAGATATGTGCAGAGATGAGAGATGTAAGATTCGGAAAAATAGAAGATATAATCTTGGTGGGTTTAAAGATTAAAAGAAATATTATCGTTAGAGAGAATCATTATTAGATATTGTTAGACATTTTAAAAGATTATGTGGATTTTAAAAAGATTTAGTGGTTGATGATATTTTAAATAGTAGTTAAGAGAAAATAAAAAAGGAAATCTTAGTAGTTTTAGAGATAAACTAAGAGATTTTATTAAAACTGAAAAGAAAGAGATAGAATAGAAGAAAATAAAAAGGATAAAAGTAAAAAGGTGTCTGCATTTTGTTATCCTAAAATAATAAAAAAACAAAGAAATAGAAAGATAAGGGAAAGAAAAGACGCTTTATTGGTCGATGTATGGGGAAATTTACCTTTGTTTGTTTGCTGTTGTATGCCATGAATACCTTGATTGATTAATTCTAGTTTTGATGCATGTGTTCATAATTATGATTATGATTATTTGTGGTTATTGTTGAATAAGAGTTTGTGTATGCATGGACATAAAGTTTATGTAATATTTGTGATGGATTTTCCTTATGAATGTATTATGTATGTTTTGTTGGGTTATCCTAACAGGGGATTTGATGCTAAGAGAGAACAATGCTTGGGGGTTTCCATGCAAATATATGTTGTAAGTTTTGGGTTATTGGGTTCCCTTTCTATGTAGAGAATAAGTCAAATAATGTGGACCATTAGGTCTCACTTTATTTTAGTGGAGATGGGTCAGATTAGTAAGGTACATTAGAGTCATTTGAAGAGAGGGAAAAACCAAGTGAGAGACAAAGGAAGAGAAGAAGTCAAACTCTCAAAAGATAAGAATTTGAAAGTGTCGAGACAATTTTTTGGTAAGTGCTTTAAAAGTCTTAATCAATATTCCAAAAACTTGTAGAAGACAAATGGCTAAATGCTCTAGCTAAAGGAAGCAAAATATTAAAGCACTTATAACATACTAGATGATACCATGAGTTAAACCCCTTACTTCATCCAACGATGAAGTCATTAATCAACGCTTGGTATCTTAAAGAAATGCTTAAATGATAAAATGCTACAGGAGCGGTAGAAAATCAAAAAGCACTTTGTTATTCTAAACAAGAATTAAATTTTATTAAATGTTCAACATTCCAAAACAACAAAAGTGATAAGAAAAATACATATCTATTGTATGCAAATCTTCTTTACTTTGTGCAGATTACCTACTACACACATCTACCTGCTCTATTCAAAATATATCAGAAGTGGACATTAGAGACAAAGAATGCATTTACAGAATGTTCTCTCCATCATAAGTCGTGCTAGAAAAATAGTACAACCTACTTCTATCAAAGTACTAAAAAAGCAAGCCTCCTCAGACAAGTTGACTTTAACCAACAGTTGTTTCACACGACAAGACAAATAAGACATAAGATTCAAGGCAAAAGCTCAAGTCTAATGAATATCTTTTGAGAAGCCTTCAAATAGAAGAAGATTTCACGAAAAAATTAAGAGAATAACTTACGAAGAGAATATCATAAGAAAAGCAATATCGTCGAGAGAAAGAGCATAGAAGAGCTCAAGAACTCAAAGTGAATATCTGAGAAGAAAAAGTAAAAGTCGAGAAACACTCTCAAGCTTCATTGTAATATTAGTTTTCTATTTGTAAGTAGAGAGAAAAAAGAGAAAAATACCTAGCGAGTCTGTAGACTAAATTGTATTGAACATATAGCCTCTATGTGAGAGCAATCCTCTAACGACTTGTAAACAATTAGTTTGATTATACATTCTGAAGAGAATTAAAACACTTGTTGATTAACTCAGGAGAGTTAAGGATTACTAAGCAGTGTATCAGGGGATACCAGGATTGTCTAGTTCAAACCAGGAGTGGGTGAAACTCAACTAAGCAACGTATCATATTGATACTAAGATTGTTTAGGGATACCAGAAGTGGTGAAGAATATTGCGCAACAAGGAGTGAGTGAAACTGAACTAGGAAGCATATAAGCGGATAACAGAATTGTCTAGGGATATTAGGAGTGGTGAGAATACTCAGTTGTAATGTTATTGAGGATTATAATGAAACCCTCTAAGATTAGAGGAGACTGAACATAGTTTAGTTGTAGCTTGAGATCGAGCATTTGACAAGTTACGCAAAAAATCTTTATACTCGACTGCCACTCCCGCCCCCACCCTTTCTAGTGTTTTGAAGTACTTCATTCACTTCTTTCTAACTCCCAAAACTCTAAAAAGTTTGATCTCATTTATATTGATCCATTTTTTCAAAAGTGATGAAAATGTTGTTGTAAATAATCTTCAAACTGAGAATTAAGGATGATATTCTACTACTACAAACATGACTTCTCAAACTCATCTTCTGATATTCTTCTACTACAACAAAAGTTTTTCATTAATATCATTCAACCCTCCTCTCCCCTTCCCCCTCTTATAATTATGAAAAAAACCTTTAGTCCTTATTGCTAGCAACTATTCATACTCTTATTATTATTGCTTTTATTCGTTAAGAAGGTATTCGTTAGTGATATTTTTTATGTTGTATATCTCACTATTATTGTTTGTGATATTTTTTATGTTGTACATATGTTGAGTTAATATGTTGTTTATTCCATCATAGTTCATTGGACAATAGTTCTCTGGATTTACATATCTTTGGATTCTGTTTAGGAGTCTTCTCTTGCTTTCATAACTTTCTTCGAATTTGTTCTAATGTTGGTGGTCATTCTAATGTCATTCTAATTATAAGTCTACTAAATATTTTTATTTTATATTTTTACAATTTTCTAGTAGATTATCTTATCTATTTGAAGAGTAAAATACAAGATATTGTCTATTATTCCTCTAATAAAATTAAATTGAATATTATGTAATGATTCTAACATTTAATGAGATAGTTTGGTTGCATTGTCTTCTTTTTTTTACATGATGTTTCTCTTTTTAGGTCAACTCTAATATATTGAAATAATAAGTGTTATTCAAATTACTTGAACACTTTTACTTTTGACTGATATTAATATTCTGTACTAATTCTTCGTGAATTTAAGGATAACGTTATATATATATATATATATATATATATATATATATATATATATATATATATATATATATATAGGGTTTATTAACGTCCGTACATCTGTTTTTCAGTTGGTACATTTTAATAATGTGTACCGAGTTATAGTAAACAAAAATAGTCTCATATATTATGGATTCTAAGTTTTAAAGTCAATGATATTTAAATAATTTTCATTCTCCAAACTAAAAAAACAAGAAATCCCCAAATCCTTATTTACCTCTCTCATTCCTCTCAATCCTTTCTCTTTCATCTCTCTCATTCCAACCTTTTATCTGTCATCTCTACTGTATCCCCAATTAAAAAAAATTAGAAACACTGGTTGTTAAGCAATTTCTTACAAAAAAATGATTTTATAATGAGTTTTCATTTTATAATATTTGTCTTATCTAATTTTCACAAGCATAATGACATATGAANNAATTGGTAATTCGCTTGGAAAAAATCAGAAACACTTGCTATTAAACAATTTCTTACAAAAAATGATTTTATAATGAGTTTTCATTTTATAATTTTTGTCTTATCTAATTTATCTAATTTTCACAAACATAATGACATAAGAAGGAATTGGTAATTGGCCTGAAGGTTTTGTAAGAGATGATGATTCAACATCCAGATGATGAAATTAGAGAGGTTAGTGAAGATGATGAAATTGAAGAGATCTTGAATGAACCTTTGCCTGAAGCCGAATATGCCAATGACTCAACTCTTTACAAAGATAAATTGTTTAACGAAGAGTATTTCTATTTTTTTTTCAGTTGGATCTACCATAGGATGAGAGAGAAAACGTTGGAGTGAGAGAGATGAAAGAGAAAGGGTTCAGAGGAATGAGGGAGGTAAGGGTTTGGGGGTTAAATATCCTTGACTTTAAAACTTAGAATCCATAATATATTAGGGTATTTTTGTCTACTATAACCCGGTACACATTATTAAAATGTACCAACTGAGAAAAACAGGCGTACACACTGTTTAACAAACCCCATATAATATATATATATATATATATATTATATATATATATATATATAATTTAATTAATTAAAGATAATCTAGTTTTTATAGTATTATCATATTTGCATATATTTTTATTATGGCTTGTATCTTTAGATTTCCTATTGGAAATTCTATTGTTTGTTTTTGTAAATTCTTATCTTTTGAATCATTGTTCTCAATTATGATTATTCATACAAATCTCCACAAATAATGTTTCATATCTAGAATACAAATTTAAATTTTTTATTAAAAATCATGAAAATTCATATTCAGAAAACACAGTATAAGTCACATTTGATAGAGAGGAAAATAACCTTTTCGAGTATAAGTCACATTTGATAGAGAGGAAAATAACCTTTTCGAAATGCATGGGAAACAATATTAATCTAGAAGACAAACATAAAAAAAATCGATATTTAAATTAAGAGATATAATTTTAAACATGAAAAAGAAAACCTAATCTTATAGTTATACAATCAAAATTAGTTGTTGGTATTGTTGTAAAAAGTTGACAGAATCACGAACAAAATTTTCTGAGGTATGTATAAAGTCACTGTCCTTAAGGACTTATCCTTAAGGACTTATTTGCGGTATCTTGCGCAAGTCCCCCAAGATACAACAAGAATTACTCAGAATATTTCTGAGGATCTCAGAACTAGCAAGGATCTATTAAAAGAATATAAAAATGACCCAAAAATTTTTAGAAGAGGAAAAGAAATAAAGGATGAAACTTAGAAGAGAAGAGAATGAGAGAAGATTGATTTTTCGATGTGTCTCGGAATGAGGGAAATGCTCTCTATTTATAGGGCTAGGAAAGAATCAATTTCAATAAAAGAAATTAAAAACATTAAAAACCATAAAAATAATAACGTTGCTTCAAAATTATTTGAACGTTGTTATTAAAACAAAATAACGTTGGCAATTAAGAAATTTAATGTTTCCAAATATTAACGTTGGAATGCAACGTTTACTTATTTTGCAATATATTATAAGAATCTCCCACATATTGCAAAATAAAGTTGAAAGAAAAGTCTTTGACTCAAATAATTCAAACACTAAAAGAAAGATAAGGAACTTTTATTCTGGGTCTCATAAGATGTAATGCATCAGAGCTAGTATAGCAAACTATATGAACCAGTCTTAGATTGAGATACTTAACACACATAGTAGTTAGTATAGTAAGCTATATGAACCAAAGACACTTGATGTGTGTTAGAGGTTTATCAATCACAATACACCCCACAATCCTTGTTGCTATCTTTCACCACATAGAATTTTAATGACAAAGTTTAGCCTCTCAATAATGCAGTCTCTAGCACTTTCACATACACCATAGGAAGGGACATAATTGATTAAAATCAATTTAGTGCTATTAGAACTAACAAGTGACTTGTTTTTACCCATATGAACCTTATTCATGGGATCTCCAATCACAAAGGTTGGGTTACCATCACTTGTTTGTTTGCAAGTGGCTTAAGTCCCATTCCCCTTGATGTTTCTAATATCATTTGTCTTCCCAGGGGTTTCGTCAGAGGATCCACTAGATTTCGTTCTGACTTCACAGAATCAATGGAAATAGTTCCACTCTTTTTACAATTGCTTCACCAAATTGTGTCTCAAATGTATATGTCTATTCTTTCCATTGTAATTCTTGTTTTTAGCTATAGCTATTGCCGATTGGCAATCACAATGTATTGATACCGATGGGGTTGGTTTCATTCCTAGTGGAATGTTCGCTAAGAATTTTTTCAACCACTCAGCCTCATTACTAGCCATCTCAAGAGCAACAAACTCAGATTCCATTGTTGATCTTGCAATAATAGTTTGTCTGGCTGATCTCCATGTAATCGACCACCCCCAAGTGTGAATACATAACCACTAGTAAATTTTGTCTCGTCTGAATCAGAGATCTAATTAGCATCACTATACCCTTTTAGTACAGCGAGAAATTCACTATATTCAATGGCATAATCCATTGAACTCTTAAGTATCTCATAAGCCTAGCAAGTGCATCCCAATGTTCCTGATTAGGACATTGAGTGTACCTACTCAGTCTACCTATTGCATAAGCAATATCAGGTCTAGAAAAGCTCATTAAGTGCAGTAAGCTCCTAATTATCTGGGCATACTGAGGTTGAGATAATGATTCTCCTATATTTTTCATTAAATTAGAATTAGCATCATAAAGGATACTTATTGGTTTTAAGTCATAAAACCTAAACTTCTTAAGAAGTTTCTGAATGTATTGTTCTTGAGATAGTAATATACTATCTCCCTTCCTTATGATTCTAATACCTAAAATCACATTGGCTTCACCCATGTCTTTCATTTCAAATTTTGACCCTAGAAACAATTTTGTTCTAGCGACAATCTCATTGCATGTACCAAATATTAACATGTCATCCACATACAAGCATATAATGACACTATCACCATTTTCAGATTTAGAGTACACACATTTATCAACATCATTAGGTGAAAAACCATCACAAAGCAACACATTATCAAGTTTTTCATGCCATTGTTTTGGTGCTTGTTTCAACCCATACAAGGATTTTAAGAGTTTACAAACTTTATCCTCTTGATCAAGTATAACACACCTTTCAGGTTGAGTCATATAAATTTCCTCCTCTAAAAAACCATTCAAAAAGGTTGTTTTAACATCCATCTGATGTATCACTAGTTTATGGATAGTTGCTAGAGCTAACAACACTCGGATAGAGGAAAAGTATCAAAGTAATCTATGTTGGGTTTTTTTAGTAAATCCTTTTGCTACTAATCTCGCCTTATATTTCTCTATGGATCCATCAGGGTGATATTTCTTTTTAAAGATCCACTTACAACCAATGGGTTTTGCTCCTTTAGACAAATCTACTAAAGTCCAAGTATTGTTTTTTTGAATTGATTCAATTTCAGTCCTAATGGCCTTATCCCATTGTTTTACATCAGGAGCACTGATAGCTTCTACAAAGCTTGTTGGATCACTACCAACAAGATAAGTATAAAAGTCATCTCCAAAGGAAGTTTCTTTTCTCTGTCTTTTACTTCTTCTTAAATCCTCATTCATGGTATCACTATTATTATTATTATCATCATCAACAAGTTGAGACATCTCACTAACCTTTAAGGGAAACACATGTTCAAAAAACTCAACATTTGTTGTCTCTATTATAGAATTTCTCTCAAGTATGTTAATTTTAACAACTAGAAACCTATAGGCAACACTATGTTCAACATAACCTAAGAACATGTAATCAACAGTTTTAGAGCTTTCAAACTGTTGGAAGAAGTCACACCTTAGACACGGTAGGTAAGATTATAACTTAAAGGCCCTTAGACCATTACACAATGGAGCACTTGCTTACACCACTAGTTAGAGAACTGGGGAAGGCTTCTCCCCAAAGGTTATCAGCTAGAACTAACAAGTTTATAGGTTAAAAACACATCAAAGGCTTCATCTTTATGTTTGATTAAGTAAACTACTTTGGTGTATCTAGAATAATCATCTATAAAGGTCACAAAATAATTTTTACCTCCCCTAGACATAGTTTAATTCATACCAACTAGATCAGTATGAATTAACCCTAACAGTTTAGTTTGACATTCTACAGAAAAACATGTTTTCTTTGTTATTTTAGATTTTACACATATATCACACTTACTACTTTGTTTATCACGCATATTAATCAATCCAAGTCATTGTAACTTCAAAACATATGAGGAATTCATATGTCCTAATCTAGCATGCCATTTATCATACGAGTCAACAATATATGCAGAAGAACTTGATTAATTAATATTTTCAGAAACATTTAGAATGAAGAGTCCTTGATCACAATATCCTTTCCCCACGAAAACATTATTTTTTGTCATAATGATCTTGTCAGACTCAAAAGACACTTTAACCCCCACCTTTCCCAATATTGCTATAGAGATTAAATTAACTCCGATTGATTACACATGTAACACATCACTCAAGGCTAGAGTCTTTCTAGATGTGAGTTTGAGAAGAACTTTTCCTTTTCCTAGAACAGGATTGATGTTGGAATCACCGAGGTAGACATGTTCTTCTCCATCCCCTACACTAGTGTAAGAGGTAAAGACACTTCTGTTTGCACAGATATGCTTGGTAGCACCAGAGTCTACCACCCATTTGCTTACATTGGTCATTAGATTTACTTGAGAAACGACCGCAGCAATAATGTCATCTCCTTTGGCTATATTTGTCCTAGAAGGATTGTCTTTTCTTCTTACTTTACACCAGGTGGGTTTAGATTTATTGGGATGGGATTTAAGAAAATTATTTTTCCTTTTGTGATCAGGTTTGTGTATGTACCTCTTGGGAGCAGTAGCAACTCCATACATGTCTAAAAGGGTGTAAACGCGTTCTTGCCAGCACTGAAAGTTTTGTCCAGAGAAAACCTCGACTTTTGACACGTTGGGAAGTGATTTTGCAAAGACCGTCTGAGTTCCTGGAACAATGGTTTGGCTCTCCGAGGGCATGTTGTTGATGTTAGTCATAAGTCCTTAAGATTGTTGTAAAAAGCTAACAGAATCACGAACAAAATTTTTTGAGGCATATAGAGTCACTCTTTAAGGACTTATCCGCGATGTATTGCGCAAGTCCCCCTTCTGAGAATCTCAGAACTAGTAAGGATCTCTTAAAAGAGTATAAAAATGACCCAGAATAATTTTAGAAGAGAAAAAGAAACAAACGATGAAACTTAGATGAGAATGAGAGAAGACTATTTTTTTGGTGTGTCTTAAAGTAAGGGAAATGCTCTCTATTTATAGAGCTAAAAAAAAATCAATTTAAATAAAAGAAATTAAAAACATTAAAAACCATAAAAATAATAACGTTGCTTCAATTATTTAACGTTGTTATTAAAAAAAATAACGTTGGCAATTAAGAAATTTAATGTTGTGAAATATTAACGTTGCAATGCAACGTTTACTTATAGAGGTAATCCAAATAGGTAGAATTCTTACCCAGTAAAGTTTCCAACGGCCGAACCCACCACGCTGTTTATCCAAAAAGGAAGAGAGTATCAGTATCAGATAATCACAACGCTACAAGGAAGACAACTTACTTAATTTCACAAAGGTAATGTTCAAAGATGTCTAAATGCTTTTATTTCTCTTTTGAACAGCAAAAAAAATGTTTTACACGAGGTCATGCATAATGGAGGTAAAATACAAAAGTAAAAAAAAAAAAAACTAATAAAATAATTTGTTTTAAAAAAACATTTAATTAATAGAGTGACTATAATGTGGAATGGAAATCTATGACTAAACTTAGTTTTAGAAAGTGTCAAAATATAGTTTTTAAAAAAACGGTTTTTAGTGATAATCACTATCTAAACTATATATATACGGAGTTAATTGAATAAATACCGGCATTTTTTTAAAGCTCATGCTAGACATTTGAGATCTCAATTAAATTGACATTTCAAAACATCTCTATCATTTGTTGACACAGAAAAACGTATTAAAAAGAAATAAAAGAAGTAATAAGCATGAAAGACCAACAAACAAATGAGTTTTTTTTTTTTTTCAAAAAACTATGCAAATATGAAAGATGAAACCTATTATATGAAAAAAAAATCTAAACTTATAACTCATAACTCATGGTGTATTATATGAAAAAAGTATAATCATTTCCTTAATTTTCATCTCAAAAGTTTCCTTTAGTAAGTGGTTAACGAAAGAAAAATATTAATTTCTTTTAACATAAAATATCAAATTAATTATAAAGACACTTGTTGATGTAAAAATATTATAGATTGGAGAAAGATTATAGTTATACAAAGTTTGAAATTTTGAATCCAAAACGAGTAAACTAACATGACTATAACTATAAAAATAAAATACAATAAATGCTTATATATGTCAATAAATAATTTAAATCTGGCTAAAGATCACAAGAAGTTTACAAAAACTATAGAAAATACTTACCACAACCTTCATCATAATAAAAATGCAGTTACCTAAACGTTATTATGATAGGGATTTTTGTGTATACCAAAATAAATTTGCTAGGGCATGTACTTTTCTTACTATAATAAACACTTACATAATTCAAAGTTTAGTTATTGTAATAATTAACAGTGAAGAACAGATTCCAAAACATTAAGGTAAAATTGTAATAAAATTTATAAAAGAACAAGTACAAAAGAATTCTTTATGAATAATTAAAGATTATATCATTATTGTTAAAATTATAAAGACAATTCCAGAAATTAATTAATATTTTTTTACTTTAGTATGCCTAATTTTTTTAATCAAAACTATTAAATTTTGGTGGTCTACATTTTTTTATATTTTTTAATAGAATTTTTTCTCATTTAATATTTTCTATTAACTAATGACATGACTTTTATATTGTTCTATCATTTGGCTTAATTATCTTGTTATGTTAAAAAATGTAAAATTTTAAATAATAGTGTACTTAAAGAAAATAGCAAAAAATGTATTGTTTGTATTGATATCTAATCGTTATAATTTTTATGTCATCATTTCTACAGACTAAGTGACTGTTATTGTCTCTACTATTAATTTAAATGATTTTAGTAAAAACAACAAAAATCACTAATCATATTTTATTAGAAAAAAAAAACTCACATATTTTCTAATAAATAGAAACAAATAAAGAAAATAACAAATTTATATAACGATTAAGTCATTTAGTTAATAGAATAATTAAACTACATCAACTCAATTAAAAGATATAATTTTTTTTGAAAAAAAACAATTGTTTTTAATACAGACTGAAATAAAAATATTTAATATTTAAATAATGCGAAATTTGGAATTTAATTAAAACTAAAACCAGAAAGCCTTTATGTCATACCCTGGCATTGAAGCTTCTTGCTGGAAGAATTGAAATAGCAGTCATAAGGACCTGAACAATGATCATGACAGGCGAGAGGAATCCATGAAAGCTGAAATCCATAAAGTAGCGCTGTGTGGATCGTGGCATAGGAATATTCATATGTTTCCAAACCCCACCAAGATGTGCCAGTAACCTGCTTTACTTGACAACCAACTTCCAAGTCCTTTGCTAATAGGTCATCAACAGCCATAGCGTATATGTAACCTTTGGACTCCCAATTCACGCATCCACCAGTATCCACATACTTACTGTTCCCACTCACTCCATGACTACAATTCAAAAATACTATATGCTCGTACAAAAACTCATCGTAATAAGGATAAAAGTTATACAGAAATCCACCGAAGGGACGCAAGGCGTCTAGGGAAAGATCAGTGAAATTGGAGGGAGACAAAGAATAGCGGGGAAGGGAGGAGCAGTTCGTGGGTTGAAGTCCAGGATCCACCAGTCGGATTGTGAAATTATTGTAGTTGATGGCCTCCACATGAAATGTTCCAGATAACAGAGATAACACCGTTATATTGTTTTCACAAGATAGCTCATACCGACCGCACCCTTCTGGGTCTCCTTTCAATCGGAATGGATAAGATATGTTGGTGACTTTGCCACAGGAACTGGGGGAGCAACCATCTCCTCCATGAATTTGGTGGAGTAGAACCACCAACACTATCAATGCTCTCTCTCTCCACATCCTCACGCCTAATCTCTTTTCTCTTTCAACAATTCTACATGCTCATATTTAAGGAAAATGATATTTTAACATCATTTTTTTACACAATTTTGACACTGCACACGTGTCAAAATGTGATTGGACGATTTTAAATTAAAAAAGTTGAAGCAAGGGTATATTTAGAAGAGAAAAACCAAAGTTTGTTTTTTTTTTTAATTTGAAATTGTCCAACCATATTTTGACAAGTGTGCAGTGTCAAAATGGTGTCAAAAAAAGATGTTAAAATATCATTTTCCAAAAATATTGTAATAGTTAAATAAATATTCAATATTTAAAATATGTAATTGGTCAACCATGAAGAGATGCTCAGAGTGTGTATATCCATCCATAGGGAGAAAAAATACTCATCTCTCTCTAAATATATTTTATGTAATTATAATTTTAACTTATTATACTTAAACTTCCATCACATATAGTATTGTGAAAAGGGATTATCATGGTCACTAAAGTAACTCAATTCGATTTATTTATTAATAAGTTGAAAAAATTCGAATTCGGTCCGACTCATCACGGATAAATTGATTAAACGGATTGGTTTACTGACTCATTTAATTAAAAGTTTTTTTTTTAAATTCAAAAAAATTGCTCTAAAATGATATAAAACTCGAAAGATGATTCAACATAAAAAATTAACATAAAACTTAAATATAATAAAAAAGTAAACTCAAAAAACAAATAAATAAATTTATAATATTGATAATTCTTATTTCACTTATTCATTTATATGATTAAAGTGTTCATTTAATAATTTTATAATATTTTATTCTCTTTAAACATAGTTTTCTTTATTTCCATTTATAATATAATAAGAAAAATGTTAATTAATAATATTAAAAACTAAAATAATAAATAATTAAATTAAACAAAATAAATTGGTGAACTAACCCAACTCATTATAGACCTAAGTCTTTAAGTGAATTAAATTAAAAATTGACCCAATTCAACCAAAACTCCTATTAAACAGAATTAACCTGCTGAGTGCTAATTTATTTTGACAACACTAATTACATAGTTGGATTTGTGCGGCTGTGAATTTCGAAGAATTTGTATGAGTGTGACTCGCACTTAATTATTGTTTGGGGAGTCAATTCCTGGAACTTAATATGCACACCTTAGACATTGATAGAAGTATATGTATATGACACCCACCACCTAATTAAGGGACTTCATTTTTCCTATAAAAGATATTTTTTTGAAAACGCGGACTTTGACTCGTGGAAAACCATAAGTCTTTCTTATCTTTTCCATATGGTTTCTGCAACTGATTGTTAAAGTAAAAAATATAAATTAAAATCGTATCTAACATCCTTTACCAAGATGTTCCACATCACTTCTCCAATAGGATCCAACAACCTGATGGTTTTATTTTATTTCATATAAGTGCTTTATTACAGTGAAGTTATGAGAGAAAAGAAATTTCAAAGGGGAAAACAATTTTAATTTAGACAACAAACATAAAAAATCAAATTTAAATTAAGAGATTATAACAAAATTTAACCATGAGAAATGTATAGTAGGTAATATGATAGTTATGTAGAATCAAAATTAGTTTGGAATGTTGATATTTAAAGGCAAATTTAACAGGGTTTGAGGTTAATGGCGGGGGAAGAGATATAAGGCCTGTTTAGCAAAAACTATCAATTTGTAGTAACTCATAAGTTAAATATATGCTAATATATTTATGACACGCACCTAATTAAGGGACTTCATTTTTCCATTAAAAAAAATTGTTTAAAACCGCAGACTTTTGTAAGCAATTCTTTAATTTTTCAATTGAATGAAAATTAACTTAACAGGATCTTGAATTTACATGATACTCACAATTTCCATATACACAGTAAAGGAGAACTAACCTGAATCCATTGTGCACTTCTTCCTGTTAAAAAGTTCTCTCTCCTCTTACTCCTCTTTAATGCCTTCTTGATGATATAGAAGTTGCAAGGATAGTTTCTCTGTCGAAGTTATGCTTTCTATGTTGTCTTTTCTCAGAACGTTCGTTCTCTCTTTTTCACTTTTCAGAAACGTAACTCTGTCAACTNTCGTAAAACTTTTTCCTCTTTTATGGTATTTTAATTAATCTTAATAAAAATACCAAAATGTCCTTTTGAAGTGAGAAGAGAGGGATTAATT
>NC_028356.1:27548189-27551089 GCF_000741045.1 Vigna radiata var. radiata
TTTTATTTATAGAAAAGAAAAGGTTTTCTAGCGCAAGGACGATACGTGCGATCACACATGTGCTAGAATCCTTAAAATATATATTTCATTTTTATTTATAGAAAAGAAAAGGTTTTCTAGCGCAAGGACGATGCATGCGATCACACATGCGCTAGAATCCTTAAAATATATTTTCTTTATTTTTATTTATAGAAAAGAAAAGGTTTTCTAGCGCAAGGACGATGCGTGCGATCACACATGCACTAGAATCCTTAAAATATATTTTTTTTATTTTTATTTATAAAAGTATATTTAAAAAGGTAGATAAATATTTAAAATGGAGGCAAAAGAAAAAAAAGAAAGAAAAAGAAAAATAAAAGATAGATAAATAAATAATGAGAGTAACATAAAAAGTAAAAGATAAAATAAAAAGTAAACTAAAAGGTAAAAGGAAAGGGTGTGGAGGTGCTTAAATAAGAGAAGGGGTATTCAATCCCAATTTAGTTCTAATAACAGATTGGGCCTAAGCCCAAGTAGCAAAAGGGGTGGTAAAAACGAAAAATAGGGGTGTACAAACTAAATTCATTTCTGAAGGCAAGCCCAATTCAAAAGGGGTGGTGAGAGCGAAAATGGGGGTGTAGGAAGTTAACTAATTTTTTAGTTGTCAGAATGGGTTTGAGCCCAAAGAGATGGGGACTGCGGATGGAAGCAAAAGGGGGGTGCAGAGAACAAATGAGCTCAAACCCATTATGCAGTGGCGCCAATTAGTAGCCATGGGGGTGCAGAAGCAAAACCATTTTTCAGCCCAGGCCGGCCCAAGGTCCTAGGTCAGAAACCTTGTAGGGGTTCCTCATTTCATTTTTCACACACTCACATCTGAGACAGAGAGTCCCTCCCAACACCCTCGAGCTCTCCTCCCCCAGGCGGAGGCGCCGCCATCCTCTGCCCTAACCAGTCACTGCTCCGCCGTAGAAAGTGTCGCCGGCGACCACCTTCCAAAACGTCAAAGCCTTCGCGCTACAGCGACATCCGACGCGAACACCATCGTCGCGCGTCTCTCAGCCCAGCCTAGGGCTGGGGTTTTTTAGCCTTGGACGACGCAAGCTGCCGCTCCCCTTCGGCCAGCCACCACCGCGAACCACCGCCGCTCTCAAAACGCCCGCGATCGCCCCACGAGGCCACCACCGGTGACAGCAGCGCCAGCCATGAACCGAAAAACTCCCTCAGCCAAAACTCCCTCACCGCGACCCTCACACATAAGAGATTTAGGAAACCAAGATTGAGTGATCTTCCTCTTCCCGCCGGCAAAGCCAAGCCAGCCACTTCTACTATTCTGTTTCTGAATGGATTCGAATGGGAATGATAGGGATTTGGGGTTGAATCTGATTTGGCTGGTTCTTCTTCCCCTTTTTTTTGGTTTTATTTTTGTGACTTTGTGTAATGCTGATTGAGGGTGATGGCGTTATGCTTGAGTTGGAATGGTGGCGGTTGATGGTAGAAGGATAGTGGTGAAGAAGGTTTGCGTGATTTGAGTCAGCAACGTGCCATGGTGTTGATATGTTTGTGTTTTGGTGATCTTGGATTTCTGTTAGGGTGGTCAGTCAGGGGTTGGTTTTGTGCGTGTGGGTGTATTGAGAATGATGGGTTCGAGTGTCTCGCTGCAGGGGTCAATGGGAAAAGGGTGAGGAGTTCAGGGTGGAATATTGGCTGGTTCCTATTCCTACGGCTTTGTGTTGTGCAGGTTGAAGACGCAGGTTGAGGATGATGGTGTTGATGAAAAGTTCAAGGAGTGGAGATTTTTAACGGGTGAATGGAATGGTTCGAAGGTGATGGTGGATGAAGCCGTGGTGGTATCCCCTGTGTTAGGGGTTATACGTATAGGTCCGGAAGAGAATAGAATGGTGATGACGTTGTGGCCAAGAGAAATGCGATGAAGAGGCACCGTGAACAACTCAGGGAAACTGGGTTATCCTTTCTTTGTAGATGAACTGGATCAAAGTTTGGGACAAACGTAATGTTTTCTGGGTGTTGGCTTTGAATCTTGGCTTTGTTTCGGTTGCAGGTCACACGACAATGGTGGATTGGCCATTAGTGTCATCGGGGGGAAGAGTGATAGCTACACAGTAGCTAAAAGGAGTGTGATGAAAATGGTGATAGGGTTCAGCGAATGACTCGAAGAGGTTGGGCTAGTTTTTTTTGCTCGGTTGTTGACCTCATTGGACATAGGCGACGAAGGAGAAACAGAGGATACCAAGGACAATGATAAAAGGAAGGATTCAAGTCACAGGATCATACACATACACAGCATAATCGATAAAAATCTCTGTAACAGTCACAGCAAGCAATAGCGGCAATGCAACAGTAAGATATTCAAGGGCAAGAACATAGAGTACAAGGAGCCATTACTTACCTCTTGAAGACTCGATTGTCAATGCCAACCTTGCTTGTCCGATGGGTCTCCTTATCCTTCCTAGTGCAGTTCCACCAATTGCTCTCGGAGCTCCTATTCTCCTTTGTAGAATGAATGCTCACGATACCACCGTCCTCTCTCTGGGTAACTTGGTTTTCTTTGCTTGTGATTGTAACAATGATCTCTCTCTGATGTTTTGTTGCTCTCTTTTGGCCACCTCCGCCTGCCACTTTTTCAGTAACGATTTACCCTCTTGCTCTCTGCTCTGCCAAATTCCCAAAACCTCTGCCATGTTCCCCCACAAACCACTTTGTCTCCTCTGAACAAAAAAAAAAAAAAAACCGTTCTCCTTCTCGTTTTGCACACATGGCTTTTTTTCTTTTCTTTTTATTTATTTTTTTTATTATTTTTTTTATTTATTATTTTTTTTAAAACAAGATAAAATATAAGAAAGATAAAACTTAAAAAAACGAAAATTAAAAATTGTAAAGGGAAAAACAAAAATGAAATA
>NC_028356.1:27551869-27556052 GCF_000741045.1 Vigna radiata var. radiata
ATATGTGACCCAATCTTTTATGCCATAAGAAGGCAGAACATTCCTTTCCTGCACTAGAATTTCTATCAACAACATGTTCAACATTAAACAGAGATTCAGAAAAATTAACATCAAGATTTAAACGATATAAATCATCCACTAATGTACCAGAGCCATAATAGTACGAAAGTTTATACAAATGAAATATACCATTTTCAATCCTAAAGTTAAAACCTAAATAATCCAACTTTGCAACAGAAATTAAATTCCTAGCACAACCAGGAACATAGAGACACTTTTCAAGATTCAGACAATAACCAGTGTCTATAATCAATCTGTAAGTCCCAATTCCTTCTATGCGTGCCTTCATTCTGTTCCCCATATATAAATATTTTTCANTTCCTTTTATGGGCTGGATTGAAAGGAATCCCTTTCTTTTCGAACCAAGATTTCCTTTTCGGACAATCTTTCTTGAAGTGACCTACTTTCTTACAAAAGAAACATTTTTGGTCCTTCTGAATACCGCCCTTATTCACTTTCATTGGGGCTTTGTCCTTCTTGTTCTTCTTTCCTGATTTACCTTTCCTGATTCACTTTCTTGAAGTGACCTCTTGAACCAACATGGCTTTGATTTCTTGAAAGTTCCACTTATCCTTAATAGTGTTGTAATTCACTTGGAACTGGCCAAACTCAGCAGGAAGAGAGTTCATGATGAACTGTACTAGAAAGGACTCATTCACCTCCATTCCCATTGACTTCAATCTAGCTGCTATATTAGCCATTCCTGTTACATGCTCATGTATGGGCTGTGACCAGTCAAACTTTTTGGTAGTCAGCTCACTCATGAGAGTTCCCACANTAGACTTGTCAGTTATGTCTGATTGTGAGTACTCCTTGATCATTTTCATAAATTCCTTTGCGTTTTCTGTTTTGGGCATGGAAGGCTTTACGTTCTCTGCCATAGACATGCGCATCAAGTTTAGTGACAACCTGTTAGGCCTATGCCAAGCCTCATAAAGAGACTTCTCATCATTTATACTGGTCTCTGTAATGGCTGCGGGCATTTCATCCATCATCATAGCCATGTCCAAGTCTAAAACACCTAGTTGGAACTGGATTTGTTCTGACCAATCGGCATAATTTAGCCCATTAAACTTGATGACGTTGTTGCTCAAACCTGCTAAATTCATGTAAGCTGGAAATAATACACAAGCTCATACATTAATGCTTTGATTAAAATTTAAGGATTCAAACAAATTACTACATCAATCATTCATTCAAGTTCACCTTTGGGTGACACTTAAACTGATAGGTAGTTAATAAAGTCATTCATTTAAGTTCACCTTTGGGTGATTCTTAAACTGACAAATTGCATATATACTTTAATAACAATCAATCATACTTAAGTCTATATGTATGCTATCTTTGGATATACAAACATATACTAAGTACATGAAATGTCTCACTTTAATGTCATCAATTATAAACCATGATTCACCTTTGGGTAATCCATAACATCTTTACATCAATGACTAATTACCATACAAGTCAATGGATGCACTTTTCAAATTAAAAGCATTCAAAACTTTCAAACTTTTAATTCACATCTTCATTCCAATTATCTGACTTAACATTCAATTTCAATTCACAAAATAATTTCCATTTAATGCACAACAATGTTAAAAATTAACACGCTACAGTAAAATTGCTTTACTGTGACAACAATGCCGTAACAGTAAAGTTGCTTCCAAAATGGAATTCCGTGCTACAACAATAAAGTTGCTTTCAAATGGAATTCCCCTGCTGGATAAAAACCACATTACAGGATTGCATTATGGTAACAACCAAATTAAAAGATTTAATGCGGCTTCAGGGGTAAATTCAAGGAATTGAATTTCTTTCATGCAAAATTTAATTTGGTTACTACCGCACCAATTTTCAAATTTCAGCATAAAGCAATTTTAATGAACTTTAATGTTGTGCACAAATCAAATTCATATAATGCGATAATTAAATAGCAAAAAAAAAATGACTTCCAGGATGAAATTCACGTTACAGTGAATTGATACAATCATGCGTAAATTTGCTTTAATGCAACAACCAAAATTACAAAACTTGCGGTTTCCAAAAAATAAATTCACCTTACAGTGAATTTAATTCTTTCTTTCATGCCAACAAATTTAAAATCCCTAAATTTTATAATTCAAAAATTAGGGTTTTAAAATTGAGAAAATTTACCATTCATGGAGAATCATAAAATTCAGAACCTGGCTGGCTCTGATACCACTTGTAAGCAATTTTTTAATTTTTCAATTGAATGAAAATTAACTCAACAGGATTTTGAATTTACATGATACTCACAATTCTCATTTACATGATACTCACAATTCTCATATACACAGTAAAGGAGAACTAACCAGGATCCATTGTGCACTTCTTCCTGTTAAAAAGTTCTCTCTCCTCTTACTCCTCTTTAATGCCTTTTTGATGATATAGAAATTGCAAGGATAGTTTCTCTGTCAAAGTTACGCTTTCTATATTGTCTTTTCTCAGAACGTTCGTTCTCTCTTTTTCACTTTTCAGAAACGTAACTCTGTCAACTTTTGTAAAACTTTTTCCTCTTTTATGGTATTTTAATTAATCTTAATAAAAATACCAAAATGCCCTTTTGAAGTGAGAAGAGAGGAATTAATTTTAATAAGTCTAAAATAATCTCAATAACTTTAATACTTTAATATTTTAATAATCATCACATTAGAATCTTTACATTAAAGTTATACTTTACATTACATGAACCAATTAATTATCAATATAATTTAACAACTTTGACTGCTGAGAAATCACAAGTCGTTTTTATCTTTTTTATGTGGTTTCTGCAACTGATTATGATACTGTTTAGAAGCTTTAGCGTAAACTAAAAGAGACACTAGGCTTGGTTTGTTAAAAATAACAGGGAAGAATTAAAGATGATGGGAAGAGTGTTGCTCCTCCAACGTGATTCTGTATTGATGAAGCTAACGCTAATACTTATTCTAATCAGAAGTGGCAGCGCTCATAACGAGTGCCATGGAGAAAACTTTTCTTGTGGGCCCTACCAACCCCATATCAGATTTCCCTTCCAACTCGTGAAGGAGACGAAGGAGCCATGCAGTTATCCCCGTCTCTGTCTTTCTTGTACTGAGAAAAAAGAGACCATGCTTCTGATTCCTACGATCAAACTCCAAGTCAATTACATAAACTACGTAGGTCAGGAAATTGTCTTAACTGACCCGGAAAACTGCTTCTTCAACAAGTTTATGCAAATAATGAATTTTGTTCAGAGTTACCAATTTGAATCAGCATATGATGAACCCCACAGTAACTTGAGCTTCTTCAACTGTACTTCAGCTGGGCATCGACACCTCCGCTACAGGGAAGACTCGTATTCCCAAGATTTGGTCTCCTGTCCGATTTTCATTTCTGATTCTTCTGAAAGTGTCCTCGAATTAGATCTAACATAATGTACCAAGATGTTCGACATCCCTTCGCCAATCGGTTTCACCGACGGGTATCCCTTGTATTTGAGATGGTTCAAACCAAATTGTTCTGAGTGCGAAGCTAAAGGCAAGAGATGTAAATGAAAGACCAACAACGACACAGAAGGAGACATCGAATGTTTTGAATGCACACCAAAAACAATTCACGTTCCTAAATCTCTTATTTATGCTACTACAGGTCATATCAGAGACTCTTACACTTTCGCTTTTTAATATTGTTTTGTTCCTTTTTTCCTAGAAATTTGGATGCCAACAAGTGAATGGCCTTACAAAGATTTGAAACAAATACTAAAATAAATAAATAAATATTTCTTTTTTCTTTTCTTAATGAAGTCTCCAACCGCTATTGTAGGTTCGATCTTTTTGGGGCTGGTGGTCACTGCTGTCTTTATGAGCATTCTCTATTTTAGGGGAAAACAAGAAGATCAAGCAAGAGTGGACAAGTTTTTAGAGGACTACAGGGCAGAAAAGCCTGCAAGATTCACCTACGCCGACCTTAAAAAAATCACCAATGGCTTTAAGGAAATGTTAGGAGAAGGAGCTCATGGGGCTGTCTTCAGAGGAAAACTTTCCAGTGAGATACCCGTGGCTGTGAAGATCCTCAACAATACAGAGGGAGAAGGGAATGAGTTCATCAATGAAGTGGGAATTATGGGCAAAATCCATCA
>NC_028356.1:27556397-27560908 GCF_000741045.1 Vigna radiata var. radiata
GTGTCCATGACAGCTGCTAGGGGAACCTTGGGATACATTGCACCTGAAGTCTTCTCTAGAAACTTTGGAAACGTATCTTACAAGTCTGATATTTACAGTTATGGAATGTTGTTGTTAGAAATGGTTGGTGGGAGGAAGAATGTGGACATGTCTTCTCCAGAAGATTTCCATGTTCTATACCCTGATTGGATCCATAACCTGGTTGATGGAGATGTTCATATCCATGTTGAGGATGAAGATGATTTTAAGATTGCAAAGAAACTAGCAATTATTGGGCTTTGGTGCATTCAGTGGCAGCCAGGGAACCGTCCATCCATAAAATCTGTGATACACATGCTAGAAACTCGAGGAAAACCAGATTGTCCTAATCCATTTCACTCAGCAACTTCCACTACAGTTAAGGGACCCATTTCGACAAGACGGCCTTTGCATTTGGAAACGATGGAAGAATGATTTATACCGAAAAAAAATAATCTTTCAACTAGTGATTTTGTTGGTGTTTTTAATATTTTTAATGCTGTTACTAATGCAATTTTTGCTGAGGCTCTCACAACAATGATCCCTATTGAACTTTCCCATTTGAAATAATATAATTCATTATGGTTGGAATGTCACTCACCTGTTCAAAGCTTTTTATTCCAACTTTAAGATCGCTTGGAAGATTAGTAGTAGATGGAATACATACGAGTGGATAACTGGTTTTATGGATTTTAAAACTTATTATAGTTGATAATTAGTTAATGTACCATATACGATTTTCTTTTGTGAAATTCTTTATCCTTTTGTTTTCAGGAGATATTTTAGGAATAGATTTAGCCTTTCGGAATATGATTGGTGAGTGTTGTTGATATGCCAACGTAGTTGGAAACAACCTTCACAGTGATGCAAAACATGTTTTTGTATATAAAACAATAAAGAACAGTTTGAGTTAGATTTAAGTACTTAATGAAAGAAAATAAACACACAAAACTAAGTATGTAATTAGCTATGACAATGGATAAGGTTGGTTACGATAGTAACTATTCACAAAATGAAAATCCAATTCGCAATCTGACCGCTACGGAGATATATGTTAAAAATATATTCACAGATATTTTAAAATCCATAGATATTCACAGATATATCCTAACCCTAAAAGTAAGAAACAATAACTCTAAATTTTTAATTTCAAAACTCTCAATCCCGAATAAGAATCTCTAATATTTCGCTACCACCTACAGAGAAAAAATAAAGAAAACTCAATCTCAAAATTGTGAACCAAACACGAGAATTGGACCCTTGTGGTGCGAAGTCGTTGCGAAACGTAGAAGCTCCCTCCCTCTGCAAGACGAACCAAAATTTAAGGGAAAGGAAACCACCACAAGACTACCTTATTTGCACGAGTCACATATGATTTTCTTTAAGTTGAGTTGCCTGCACAAGAACCGAGATAGAGAATAAGCTTAAAACTTTTGAGTTTGCTTGCAAGAAATGTAAAAGAGAAAAAATAAAAAAAAAACTCTGAATAAAGTTTTTGAGATAAACCAATTGGAAAATGGGAAATTTTAATTAGAGTTACCTAATTTTTAATTGAAAAACATTTTTTTTAAGAGTAATAAGAAAATTTAATTTTAAAAAATATAAATTCAATTTTTATTATTCTTTTTTTTTGTAATTAAAGAGTATCTATGAATAAGATAATATAATACGTACATCCAAAAATTAATATTAAAATATCTGTTATCTGTTATCCCGAATAATAAATACTCATAAATAATAACTATTCCTTAGGAATTTTATCTGCAATTTTTTTTCTTTTTCCATGTTAAATGTAATTGTAAGGGAATAGACTACTTGAAAAAATTGAACTTTCTGACGAGAGACAACAAAATAAATTTCACTGGCCACACCCACCAACATTACAAACTTCGAGATTGATATACAAATATCCTATTTGTTAACCTTTATTTGATAAATATTTCTTACACTATAAATTACGCATATATAACATCTAAAACTACATTCTTGACGACCCACTTATTTACGAGTAATGATATGTGTCCATTAAACAATTTTCTCTTAATGTAACTTACATCACAACTTTCAGAAAAACCTCATCTTTTATTTTACTTTTATGATTTTTGTCGAACTCAGCTTTACACACTTTTTTTCACAGTATTTAATTTCGGATAATAATATTTAGATAACATTTTTTTAACACATTGAATACGTGTCGTTCTGTGATTGGTCATAAATTACTCCGCAATCAATAATAATAATCATAAACACTATTGTGGAGTAATTTAAGACCAATCACAGAATGACATGTATGTTCAAATGTTGTCAAAAAAATGTTGTCTAAATATCATTATCCTTTAATTTCCTAACTTATTTATTTCTCCTTATTAAAAATCTTGGGCAACTATTTTTGATAAATGGACGACAAGTGCTTTTCTTTTTCTACATTAATGTTAAGTTTATTTTGTGGTTTTATTTGTGTACAATATAAATATACTTTAAACAAATTACCCTAATTATATTCATTAGGAAATGTGCTTAGGTTTAAAGATAAATATAGTTTAAGAAGTTGAAATTTGCTTATAATTATATGTTCACCAGTAGTTTGTTTATACTTGAAACTAGAGAGAGTACTTATGATAAGTCTTTGGAATTTGACTGACTATACACAAGCTTCCAGTGACTTGTGTGGCTGTGAATTTCGAAGAATTTATATGAGTGACTCTCACTGAATTATTGTTTGGGGGAGTCAATTCCTAGAACTTAATATGCACGCACCTTGACATTGATAGAATTAAATGAATGCTAATATATTTATGACACCCACCTAATTAAGGGATTTCATTTTTCCTATAAAACATATTTTTTGAAAACGAAGACTTTGTCATGACAAATCATAACTCTTTTTTATCTTTCCGGTGGTTTGTGCATCTGATTCAAAAAGTAAAAAGGTTTAATAGGTTCGGAGGTTCCTATTTGTGCAGATTTGTGTCAATTAGGTCTTCATATTTTAAAAGTGTTCAATTAGATCCCTATTTATATAAAATTGAGTCAATAATGCCCTTACCGTCAATTATTGTGAACCACAATAAATTTGTTGCGTTGTGACATCCTAATGCAGCATTTAATAACGACATGCCACAGTAACTGTAACACCCCAATTTAGGATGTTATAACAAAATCATTTTAGTGTAAAAATAAATACAAATCATTAAAACAACTCGTAAAATTGATTCAAGACTTTCAAATCTGAAATTGATCTCAACAACCAATTCAAAACCATTGAAAATATTGTTCTGTCAAACAAATTTATAAACTATGTCTATATTCAAAATTCCCAAAGAAATAAAATTCCCAAGTCTCTCGTTATCCTCGCCGCATTAAGCATCCACCGGACTACCTGTATCATCATCTGCTCCCGTATAACAACCCCAGTCATACGATCATCGCAGGTGGAAACCACAACCACAAACAAATGCAAGGGTGAGCTAACAGAATAAACATCGATTCAAACGATATAACATTTATATCATAGTTGTTAAGTCTTTATCACCATTCAAACACATCTAACAATTATTAATACTCAATAAGACAATACCAACCATTATCACATGCTTAAATCGTTCCTTTAACTAGAATTTGTACCATTCCCTTTAGCTCTACCTCACTTGTTGAGCAAGGCAACCCGTGCCTACACCAAATTCTCTTATAACCCCCTTTTTCTTTTCTTCTTCTATACTTCAACAAATATTCTATTTTACCGAAATAAAACAATTCGAGTGGTCCTCCACCGCAGCTTCAGACCTGTCTCCCCTGCTCCAAAATGTCCCTCACGACATTGAACTCAACATGAGTTGGAACCCTACAGGCGAGACATCCCTCCCTTTCTACCCTCCCGCAAGAGGAAAGGTTAGCACTCGAATTTTCAGTCTCTTCTACCACCCCTCAAGGACGAAGAGATCCACCTTTCTACCCTCCCGTAAGAGAAAAGGTACAACCAAAAGTATAGAAGTATACTCAGAAAACATAGCTACCATTATTATTATCATACCAATATAAAGGTCAACCAAAAAAAAAATTAAAAGTCGTCCCAAATGCCATGTACTTCACTGACCAACCCACCATTGCTTTCGTAAATTCATACATATACATATATATAATATGCCATAACTCATAAGTCCATGCATCAATTTCATTTCATGAAATAAACCCCTACGTGAAACCCCAACCTAATATATATAACAATATTATATATTTTAACATACAAACATTAATTCACGTAAAACCCCAACTTTTATATATATATATATTAACGTACGAACCCTTTTCCACTGCAACCCAGGCCATTAACTTCTTTCATCCACGTTCACTACATGAAACATTTATTTCTCCTTTCTCTCACCTCCCAATATCATAATACACATGTACCATTTAGTTTCATACGGCTCCAATGCACTTAATATATTCAAACAGAACCCATACTCTTATTTTCTCTCATACACCAGTATATTAAA
>NC_028356.1:27562113-27583673 GCF_000741045.1 Vigna radiata var. radiata
ATATATATATATATATATATATATATATATATATATATATATATACACGTAACTTCCCCAATTACAATATTATCTATAACTATAATTTCTACCAAAACTAATCATTTAATTAAAACAACTAAATTCTTTCAATAACTCAAACCCTAATATATAGTAACCCTATGCTTCTATCTATGCACCCAGAACATTGCTATGAAATTCCTATCATTCCATTTTTTTCTCATTCAGCCATAACAATCAAAACAACAAACAAGCATCATACAACCACTACACCATTCAAATTTTGATTTAATATTATGCACAAAAACAAAATTATAAACTAAATAAAACACCATTTACCACACCAATCTAGAAAACAAATCATTTAATTTAATTTACCTCTTCAATAATATAAGTGTCAAACAATTCAATACTAATTATTTTCTGACATCTATCTCAAATCTCACAGTAATAATTCATTACGTGGATTTATTTGATTTTAAATTTTTAAAAACTTTAAAACATGGTAAATTTAACAAAAACAGAACGTTATATTTATTTCTGGACATGAAATTAAAACGCATTAGGATTAAGTTTGGTATTTTTGGGTCAGATTCTGAGTGTGCAGGAAAATTGGGAAGATAGGGTTTTCGGGAGTTCGTTCTGGTTCGAAATTGGGAGAAAATATGGTTATAGTGAGAAATTAGTTGTGGATGAATTTTGATTTTACAATTTTGGCATCATCTATCAGTACTATCGGTGGTTTTTCAGTGGAATCGACAAATTGTTAACAGTGTAGCAATGTGGGTAGCACCTGAAGCAGAGTCTTCTAAGTTGACTCAAAACCAGCATAGAAACATTGCACCGTGTTGGCGGCAGAAGAGGTCGAGGAGTTGGGAGGGGAAGAAGTCGAGGGGGAGAGGGTGGTGAGTGGCGGAAGTGGAAGATGAGAGAGTGGAGGAGAATTTGAAGGTGGAAGAGATTGAGAAAGAGAATGAGAAAGGTGTTATGTGGCATTGGGTTATTACAGTGTAAGGAAGAGGGTGGTAGTAGAGAGGATAGTGCCATTGAGACAAATTTACAAACATGTGGCGTGCGTGAAGAATTGGTGACCACAACAATGTCCAGAAGTCAAAACCACCAAAGGAATTGAATAATCTAGTGCAAAGATAAATCAATCAATTCACCAGTGAGAGAAATTATCACAGAAGAAAAATTGGCTCCTTCTTTTCACTTCTTTCTCATCAATAAAAGCACACTAAAAGTTCGTAAACCTAGAAGCCAAAGCCATAATCAGAAAAAGTAAAACACTAAGTAGTTGGATTGGGGGGTAGGCGTAGATGTAGATTTTGAAGAGGTGGGTGTGGGAAGGTGAGAAGAAGGTTTCCCAGATAGGGGAGAAGGTGAGGAAGAGGAAGGCTGGAGGTGGAGGAAAGGTGGGAGGTGGTGTGTGGGGCGGCGACGCGGTAGAAGAAGGCGAGGGCGTCGTCGGGTGGCGAGAAGAGGAGGTGAGGGATGGATGAACTCTATTCAACCTTTTTTAGGTTTCCTTCTTCTCTGTCTGATGAGATTGTGGAGTTGATTGATTTTGGAAACAAAAATATAAAGAATTTGTTTATGGTTGGATATAGAATGATTATGACATTAATGAGCTTTTAAATCTCTTCATTTACGAGGACTATATTTATTATATATAATTTATTTTAAACTTAAAATAAAATAATTGCAAGTAATGAGTCGTTACTGTGTCAAATGATTATTAAATTTTACATCAGCATATCACACAGTAACAAATTTAACGTCGTCTACAACAATTAACGACAAGGGTATTATTGACTTAATTTTACATAAATAGGAACCCAATTGAGTACCTTAAAAATAGAAGATCTAATTGACGCAAATCTACACAAATAGAGACCTCCAAACCTATTAAATCAAGTAAAAACTATAAATGAAAAGTGTTAGCATAAACTATAGAAAAATGATAGACGAACACTACTAATTTTGCATATATACGTATGACACCATGACGTGAATTTTAAATTTAATAATTGAACTAAAATTCACATTACAAGAAAATTACTTAATAACAGCTAATTTTGAGAAAAAAAATTATTTATTATATTAGTTAAATTAACATTATTTTATAAACTAAATATTGCATATAAAACAATTCTATTATTATCAAAAATTTATAATTAGTTTATAAATCAAATTCTAAATTAATTGTTACAAGAGTTTTATTAGTTTCTAAAAGTTTCTTTTAATATTAGAGACTATAAGTAGTTAAAATCCTAGTAATTATGAACTAATCATTGATAAAATTTGTCAGATGTATCATACATATACAAGTACATCTCGGTCTCTCATCTTTTGATGTACTTGGTTCCCCTTGTATGATTTTGCATTATCACAACTTGACTGACTACATATCATTCAATTAGGATTGACTTATAAGAACGTTGGCAAAGTTAACTTATCTTAAAACCATGTTTAAGATATGATTAAGAGAATAGTTAACCAAAGACAAGTCAACGTAACTAGCTACATGAATTAGGCTTATCCACGTAAAAAATCAATAAACAATAATATAAATAACAACACAAGGTATATGGATTATATTTATTAATTACAACATTTACTATTATCTTACACACTTAGCTGACTTAAGTGTCAGAATATCTTCTATAAACACAACCTTCATTTAGATTAAAGAAGATGATTACCCTTGGAGAGGATGAGTACCATGAATTTGGAGCTAGGTGTGCATGGAGTTAGAGTCTTTGCAGAGTATATTCGAATTTTTTGAGATTGTTGACAGGGGGAGCACAATATTAGCTGAACTCACAATCTTTGTGATATCTGTTTTTGATGATGATAACACGTTAATAAAAACACATGTGTATGTACTATGTTATATGTGTTATATATGCTTATGCTTACTGTGAGATTTGTACAAGCATAATTGTGGACATATTGTGTTGATTATTGCATATTACTATGTTTGAAATGTGATCATATCTCTGTATGCATAATATGAGTTTTGGAAATGGAAAAACCACATGCACCAAGCATATTTGTATGACTTAATCGATTACAGTGGTTTGTTAATCCATTAAGGTCATCAAACAACTAAAGTTCTTAAATTGTGGCAAAACAACAAGTTTTGAATCGATTACATTAGTGGTTAAATCGATTAAAACTTGTGTGTTTGCACAAATATTTTTCAAGTGTGCTGTAATGGATTTTGAGAAGAAAAGCTTTCAAAAATATGCTAAGTGTTAAAGATTAATCGATTACTTGGATCATGTATTCAATTAAGTCTATTAAAGATTTGAAAATTGTTTCATTGCTTGACATAACTGTCTCAACGGTCATATTTTTAAATATGTTGACCAAACATTTATTGCAAATCGATTACATTAATTGAGCATTCAATTAATTGCTTTGGTTGTTGTTAATATGTTATAACAATTCGATAAGATTAATAACATAATCAATTAAAATGCGTTTGATTTGACTTACTTTATATATAGACGCATGGTTTGAAATTTTGTAAGACAATTAAGATTTAACATTTTCATATCTGTTTCAGATTGTGCTTTGAAGTTTTACAGAAGTAAGAAACGCTCCAAAAAACAAGAATTGTCGTGGTGTTCAAGTCTTGAGGATTTCTTGAGAAGCAAGATTGATTGATTTGTAAAGTCTGATCGTTCTGCACAACAAAGGTGCTTACTGCTTGATTAGGAGCTTTTGCAAAGGCTGAGCATTGTTGTTTCCATGTGGTGTATACAGGAAGAAAAACGTGGTTGTTGACTTTGAAAAGGTTCTCAAAAGGGTGATTGCAAGAGAGGATTGTTCTTGATGTTAGTCTGTTTATATTTGCCTATATTAGATTAGTGAGTTAGATATGTGATTTACATTTTGATAGTGTGGTCGTTGTAAAGTCCTTGTTGTAAAAACTCATATCTTTATAGTGCATTGGCTTCCAATCTCAGGTTGAGTGGAAGGACACTGGATGTAGGTAGTATTGGCTGAACCAGTATAAAACTAAGAGTTTGGATTTTCTTCTCCCTATCTGTCTACATTCAATCGATTGTACTTTGTCTGCATTTGAATATGCATATTGTTACATTGCATACATTTTTACTTGCGATTCAAGAAAATTTTAAAGACTTACAATTTTGCGAAAAAGATTTCAAAAGTGATCATTTTTATAAAACACCAATTGACCCCCCTCTTCATGTGAGAAACAAAGCACATCTTTTCTAAATTATGGTATCAGAGCATATTTGAATCTATAAGAACAAGCGCTCATCGTGTTGTCAACATATATTCTGTGAAGAAAAGCATTATATGGTGTTTATCAAGAGCAAGATTTTTGAAGCAAAGGAAGCATGATCGGGACCCTCATTGGCTGACATGGTCACAATACTATGAACATAAATAAAAATGCAAGAAGAGTTTTTTTAGTTCAAAAAGAGAAATGTCGAAGAAATAAATTACTTGAAGCAGAGGATATCAGGCTAGAGAGGAGGGTAGAGGTTGAAGGGGTAACCAACAAGGGGAAGGAGAAGAAATTCCATGAGAATACTAACTCAGTGCATAGGACCATATCTCATGTTCGCACTATTAATGAAATCAAAGAAGAAAGCGAATAAAACCCCACCTAAAAAATTAGAGGAATAATAAGCATCTCTTTAACCGTAGGAGGAAGTCTTCGACACGCCTTTGTTGACGGTATCACAGACACGTCACTCCCTTCCACTAGATCGATGGTAGCACCGATCCTGACAAACATGTCACCAAGTATATCATCCATGTCAGTTTGTACTCGATTGATGACTTCATTATGCATAAGACCTTTCCAACCACCTTGAAAGGGGCCACCTTGGAATGGTTTACCCCCTACCCCCCTACAGTACACAACATGTTTAGCCATGTCAGTTCTGTTAACATATTGTCTTATTTGTATTCTATATATGGATCATAATGGTACATGTAACACCTTTATTTAAGCTTCAAAAACATAAATCAAGTGATTTATTTGATCTTGTTTTCTTTTTGCACGATAGAGTAGCATTAATTGCATGTATTTCAATTCCAATGTATTGCATATATCCTTTATTATTTCTTATTTAAAATTTTAGGATTCTTGGATGATATGGAATAACATGCTTAGATAGAACTAGCCTAATGATAATTAAGAAATGGAAATTGAAAAGGATTTAAAATGGAAGAGATAAGGAAGAGGGAACTTATGAACTTGTAGACATGCCACTTGAAATGATCCAAGATGAGTACTAAGGTGGGATCGCCACTTGCTTTACACAAGATAAGATCTAAAATATGACTTAGAGACAAATTTCTATCTCAAAGAACATATGCAATAATGTAAATCACTCTTATAATTCATTCAATAAAAGGTGTGTACAAAAGGAGACTGCTAAGTTTTTATATAGCCTTAAGGACGAAATAAATGAAGAGAATTAAAGGATGTGGGACTTGGAATGCTTCCAAGTCTGGACAGTAATGTCCCTAGGGAGATTAAGTCCCACATCTCTTAATTATTTCACTTCTTAAGGGTTTATAAGCTTCCTAACAAGTCTAGAATCCAAAACTACAAACTATGCATGATTAACTTGAGCTACAAGCAACAAAATGAGAAGGCTTATTTATTCTTCTTTTCTTTTAAGTCCAAACTATGTGAAATCCCACATTGCTTTTACTTTAAAGAAAATAAGAGTTATAAGCTTCTCTACAACCAAAAGAAGAGAAAGAAACTAGAAACTAGAATAAGAAAAAGGCAAGCCTAACAAAACCTATCCTATTTCTTTTTATGCTTTTTGTCACTCTTTAAACTCTTCATTCTTGATTTATGTATGACCATATCATCCCCAGGTTGGAGAGGATTCGACTTCGAATCTTGAAAAACCTACAAAAAAATAGATTAGTAACTTATCTCTTTTGTAATCCAAAGGAACTCCTCCTAGATCAAATGTTAACCTACGAAAAGAATCAAACATTTTGTCAATGAATTGATATTTTCCAAACAATGTATGCAGAGAAATAATATTAAAAGAAGGTTTCTATAGAGTTGGAATTAATTTCTTAGAGAAAACTAGGAATCTTTCTTTAGAAAATGTTTATTTTTGTGTTGAGTTAAGGATAAAAAAGAAAACATTAACTCAAGATGTGGTTTGGATATGGTGTGTGAAGAAGTGGAAATAAGGGATGAGAAAGGCGAAATATTTTCACAAAAGAGTTTAGGAAAGAAAGAAAGCTTAATAATTGGAGAAAAGTGGAAGGATTGAAAAACTACCCTAAAATTGTTTGAATCCTGTAGAATGATAGGAGGGGAAGGTGCCACTGATAGCACTTCATGTGTATCTAAGAATTTTTCCTTCTCCTTTTCTCTCACAAGTTCCTCTTTTTCTTTCTTTGCTCTCTCCTCTCTTTCTCGTCTCTCATTTTCTTCTTTTACTCTCATCTTTTTCTTTCCTTTCTTCTTGTACTCTCTCTTCTCTTTCGTTTTGCTCTTCCTTGACTTTCTCCTTGTGAGGACAAGAAGATACTATATGACCATGCCCTAAACATTTAAAACATTTAATATGATTGGGTCTAGAAAGAGATTTAGGTGGGGAGGAGGAATGGTTAGAAGAAGAATGAGGACAAGATTTGTTAGTGGGCTCCTTAGAAACATCCTTTGATGATGAGAATTTGTAGAAAGCATCTCTTGAAGAGTTTGAAAATTTGTTGTGATATGCTTCTTTTTGCAAGAGTTGTTTCTTTATTTTCATAGCTCTATGAATCACAACATCTAAAGTCCCGTCATCATGGAATTCAATTATATCTTGGATGTTGCTATTAAGGCCACTAATAAATCTAACTATTTTTGCATGATCACTTTCTTTAGTGTTGGTACGATGTATGAGCACTTTGAGCTCGTGTGCATACTCCTCCACACTTCGTCTACCTTGCTTAAGCCATTGGAACTTAAGCAAGAATTCCCTAAAGTAGTGAGGAGGTACGAAGCGCTAGATTATAATGTCCTTAAAATGTTCCTATGTACTCGCGAGTGAGGTCATGGTTAAGCTTCTCCTAATTAGCCATCCTTTGGCGTATCCTTCTAAAGCTAAACAAGATAACTTTACATGAGCTACTTCATATGAACTATATAAAGCAAAACTATTATCTACATTAACTATCCAATCTAAACGAATGTTAGGGTCTTCTTCTCCATGAAAGGAAGGCAATTTGAGCTTGGGAAGAGGCATCATTGGATGGTGTTTCTTGAAAAGACCATGACCATGAGGAGTGGACTTGTGCTCTTGGTGTCCATATGTGTGCTTTCCAGTCATCTTATCCTCCTTATCCATCCTTCTACTAAGAGAATCAAGTTGATGTTAAAGTTGTTGAAGTGCTTTTGCCATATCCAATTTGCTAGAAGCACTTCCTTGATAGCTATCTCCATTGGAGGAAGATTTCCTTGAACCTGTAGACATGTTATCTAAACTAAACAGTAGCAAAAATCACACAAAAAATGTTAGAAACAGCAGCTAAATGGATGTTAATACAACAACAATGTTCACTGAATCAGCAGCAAAAATTTTAGGCTTAAAAGCTCACAATTTTTTTGGTGAAAAGTAAGACAAGATCACTCCACTCACTTGCATTCTTCACTCAAGGTGTCGCAAGGTCACTTTAGATCACTTAAACCATGGAGAAAACAAGTGAAAGACAGTACAATCCCCTCAACAGATACAAGGAATCACACTAATAGACATGCACTTCAAGAGGCCAAAACTTCAATGGAAAAGTACAAGACAAGTGATGTATAAGGAACCTAAGAAAGCAATAAAATTGGCAGCAAGCTAGAGAATAAGAAGAGACAAAACAACAAGGAAATAAGATTCAAAGCAAAGGTACATGTGCAAAAAAATACTGCAGAGAAAATTGACACAAGCAAGAGGCAATTCACACCAAAATTCTATGCATACATGAAGAGAAGGATCTAAAATTGAGTGGAATTAATTTGGCAAGATTCAAACCTATATGTTCTGTAAATTTATGATAAGAGAGGTGAAAAATGAATATGTCAAACACACCAAACAAAGGATGAAAGTCTTTTCCAGACCATGCAGTATTAAACAAACAGATGTAGTTTTGTTTTTCTGAAAAGAATGCAATGTGCAACAACTAGTCTCGGCCAAGCATGTATATTTTGAATATGTGTGTTTGAAAAAATTGTAATTTGGTTTGCTTAATACCTCTACTGGTGAAGAACATACAAGCAAAGCCTACACACTTAAATCCTAAGTTGATCCAACTCAATTCAGAATACAAGAGCAAAGATGCAAAAAGACTCTTAATAAGTGCAACTCAAGAAAAATCTTCTAGACAACTCCTAAAGAGGAAATACATATGACTCAATTCAAGGGTTAAGCAAGCAATAAAATACTTAAACATTCTAGTCAAGACAAGAAATAGAGCTGGAAAAGGCATATACAAAAGGAAATAGAAGCCTACTTGAAGACCTCCAAAGATGATGTTACTTGCTTATGTTGGAAGGTGCTGGTTGTAGCTTGTGGACAACAATATTTGGACCTCACTTTGGCATTTGATTGTAGTCTTTGATCAACCATAAGAGTGTGTGGATGTTGTATAATGTCCAAGAGATGAAATCCAGCCACCAAAGTACACCAAACAACAAGCATAAAAAGCAAACATATTAGAATTACTGAAACAATAAGCACTTTGAAGGAACAACGAATGAAATAGCATTAATTTGACATAGTAAACAAATGAATTAAAATGAAATAAGAACTGGATAATTTTTTAGACATGTAACGAAACTTTAAAAAAAAAAATTAACTCAATTCAGATTTAAAATGAGCAAGATATGAACCACACAAAATGCACATGATATCAACATTTTGTTGGGCGCAAGAAAATGAGTACCGAACAAATTATCAACAAATGCGAATAGTACACGATAAAATTAAATCAAAAGAATTATTGTACGTTATTCCTAACAAATAAAAGAAACTAGGAAAAAAAATTAACTCAATTTGGATGTGAAATGCACATGATATGAAAGAAACAAAATGAATATGGTAGCAGCATTTTCGTTGGGCGTGACTAATAGCGCTAAGTGCTGAAGAGAAAGAAAACTAGGATATTTTCATCTAACATGCAATCCTAAAAGATAAAACCAATGGCTCTAGATACCACATGATATGGAATAACTTGCATAGATAGAATGAGCCTGATGACAATTAAGAAATGGAAATTGAAAAGGATTTAAAATGGAAGAGATAAGGAAGAGGGAACTTTTGAACTTTTAGACACGCCACTTGAGATGCTCCAAGATGAGTGCCAAGGTGGGATCGTCACTTGCTTTACACGAGATAAGATCCAAAATATGCCTTAAAGACAAATTTCTATCCAAAATGCAAATCACTCTTAAAATTCATTCAATCAAAGGTGTGTACAAAAGGAGACTACTATAGGTTTCTTATATAGCCTTAAGGATGAAATAAGTGAAGAGAATTAAAGGATGTGGGACTTGGAAAGCTTCCAAGTTTGGACAACACCGTCCTTAGGGAGATTAAGTCCCACATCTCTTAATTCTTTCACTTCTTAAGGGTTTATAAGCTTCCTAACAAGTCTAGAAATCAAAACTACAAAGTGTGCATGATTAACTTGCACTACAAGCAAAAAAATGAGAAGGCTTATTTATTCTTCTTTTCTTTTAAGTCCAAACTATGTGAAATCTCACATTGCTTGTACTTTAAAGAAAAGAAGAGTTTATTAGCTTCTCTACAACCAAAATAAGAGAAAGAAACTAGAAATTAGAATAGGAAAAATACAAGCCTAACAAAACCTATGTTATTTCTTTTTATGGTTTTTGTCACTCTTTAAACTCTTCTTGACCTATGTATGATCATATCATTGGACCTGAGGGTTTGATCTGAAACATTTTAGTTTAGTAGAAGCTGAAGTGTTATGACATTTGTTTATTGGACCTATGGAATGACAGTATTTGGCCAAAGACAAACACTGTTTAAATTTTTCATTGCCGATGACGTGTCCTGGACTGTCAATGTGAAAACAAGGATATGATTTTTTGCTTCTTGTAAGTTGTTGCAATCAAAGAACAAACCATTCCACCAAAAAGAATCAGTGAAAAGAGGAGAGCATGTGGGTTGAGAG
Organism: Vigna radiata var. radiata; assembly: GCF_000741045.1. Lineage (NCBI taxonomy): Eukaryota > Viridiplantae > Streptophyta > Magnoliopsida > Fabales > Fabaceae > Vigna > Vigna radiata. Next base: position 27,572,308 of record NC_028356.1, read on the forward strand.
GATTAGTCTGAATGTAATATAAAGAGAACTTTTTTATTTCAATAATGTTGTGATTTGGTAGAATGTAATGGAACTCAACTTTCCATGTCTTTACAAAAGTGATATCTTCCAAACCCTATGATAACTTTTAAGCTAATAATTCAAGCTTTTATTGAGTATTGAAAAGTTTATTTGACAATAGCCATGCACCACAATAATTACTTTTGCCCTTTACTTGTATTTATTAAAATATATTTTATTATGGTCAAGGACCAAAACACCATCTCATACATTGCCACAAAATGCAACAACATTACTTAAAATAATATAGAACATGACAACACCCTATAATGCTTTATAGGCTCTCTTTTTTCCTCATAGTTTCAATTCAAGGCACCATATAAGTGGTCTGAGACACGCTAATTTTCCTATATATTTTTTACATGAATGTATATCATATAAAGATTGGTGGAGGTTATAGCTATGATTATTTATTGAGGAACTGAGAGAGCTTTTGGCAAAGGTTGATGAGTGTCAATTGTAATTGGAGTCGGAAGCAACTTGCAATCAATTGAGATTGTTTGAAGAGTATTGTTAATTGTGTTGTTTCCTTCTTCAATAGCTGGAACTTATTCTGCACATACTATTATACGGGGTTATACTGCATTCATGGTTGTTTGAATTGTTTGGATGAATTGAATAAATTTGTGGCTATTTTACTATAATGATTAAGGTTTTGTTGCTAGATTGATAGAAATTTTAACGATAATATGGTTTGTATGGGCAGAACATGATTTCCAAATTTATAGTATGTACTAAATGGTCTTAATGTAGTTTTATGACAGGGTTGTTAAAGTTCATGGCTGTTTAGAAAGAATTAAAGTTCTGGAAACCTTGGTTTGATTCTAATTAACTAATGTTGATGTCTAGTTTGACATGAGCCTCTTGAATGAGTGTACGTGATGTTATATGATTCATTTAGAAGTTGTCTTGACTGTTCGACTATACATTTCGCTGAATAATGAGTATACTCGTTTATAGTGAGTTTGAGACTACCATTGAATGAGTGATGTTTTAAATAATATTTCCGTGTGAAATGTGAAATAAAAGGCAACACTTATGTGTACTAATGGTATAGGTAACGTGATAATGTGTTGGATTCAACTTGTTGTTGTGTGTAGGGTTAGATGTTATTGCATTAAAGTTGATATTAGGTTATTTTGAGGTAAATATGGGCGGTTGTGATAACGGTCTAAAAACCGTTATTTTCATGCCTAAATTTGATAGTAAAACACACCCTTTATGGCTTAGAATGAGCTTTAAATCAAGTAAAACACTTAGTTGTGTCTTATGAGAGTCAAAAGTTGGTTTTAGAGATATTATGCTTGTTTTGCATTGTTTTGCAGGGTTTTTAGATGAATTAAAGATGGAAGTGAAGTAAGGTGGACTTAGACCCATGAAAGAAGGAGAAAAATGATGAAAAGAAAGGTCAAGCAAGCCGCTGAGCGCCAGAATGGTCCGCTGAGCGCTCAAAGCGATTAGAGGGAAACTGCTCAGCAGTAAAACTGACCGTTGAGCGGTCAAAGCGGCACAAGGCACACCGCTGAGCGGTGAATTTAGGCGCCTGGGCGATTGTCTATTTTTTTTAGCTAGATTCTGTAAATCTTTCTGTAATCTATCTGTTATCTTTTTGGGCTTATATATAGCCCCAATGCGAATTAGAAGGGGATTCTTTTGGCAGAGAGGAACGTCCAGAGCTATTCCACACACCTTGGAGGAGGTTCCTTGAATGCTTAGGCTCCAATCAACCAAGTTCAGGGTTATTTCTTCCATTCTTTCATCATATTTCATCTAGTTTCACCATGATTATGGTGAACTAAACCCTTTGTTGTTGGGGAACAATATAATCTTTTGAAACTCTCATATATTCAAATTCTTATTTATTTCATATGCTTGTCATATACTTGTTTATCAATTGTTGGGTTCTCATCTATGCTCAATGCTTTTATTGTTTAACTCATTCAGTAAAATATGTTTGTCTTTATCGATATGGGGACGTACGGTAATGTCATGAAGTGTTGGGAAATTCCTTGATTATGCCAATATCGCCTAGGGATAGGGGTAGGACGGTCAATTGTATTTGCTTTCGATCGAATTGCATTATTGGTTACTAGGGGAGGCTAGGGATAACAAGCCGGTATGCTGCTATACTAGGGGAGGCCAGGGATTATGAGGATATTGAGCGAGTGATGTGTATCCATGGGAGGCATTTTTAGAGAAACCCTAACGGAGCATCAGTAAACATCCTTAGGGCAGATTTAACTCCCCTAGCTAAATACTGGATGGCATTTACTCATGCCAACATCCAGCCATGTTCTCATGTTTCCGACATTACTTTACATCGGATCCTGGTTATTTACTATATGCTAAGGCATATGGACGTGAACGTTGGTAAGATCATTACCAGCGAGATTTTGAGCTGCGCTAACACTATGAGCAGCAGGATGCCACTGGGACATCCGTCCCTAATCACGTATTTTTGCCAGCAAGCAGGAGTGGACACTTCAGTTCCACCCTTTGAGAGGCTGAGGAGAGCTATTGATGCCTCCTATTTTCATCAGTATTGTAGAGGTGACGAGATAGCCAGAGCAGTCCCTAGGAGACGTCCTAGGAGGGCAGCAACGCAGCAGGAGGATGAACATGCACATGCACCAGCACAACAGCTTGAGCCCTTTCAGATGAGAGACATGTACATGTCTATGACGGAGATGAGGATGGAGTCCCTTTGCAGAGGGCAGGTGGCCACTGTCGAGATGATCATAGGACTTTATGACCAACCACCAGTGCACAGGTGGATTATGGACGAGTTCCGTAGTGTGACGGCTTGGCCTTAGGGATAGGCACATGGTAGTGGGTCCGAAGCAGCTGGGACCTCAGGAGTACAGGACGATGACCAGGAGGATGAAGACTTTGAGGATGCCCAGGACTAGGAGGATGATGACTCAGATGAGGATCTGTGCTGATGGCATCTACTGATTTTTCTTTTTCTTTTTCTTTGTACTTTGAATTAGTAGTATTGGTTGAATTTATGTTTGAGTCTATGCTTGGCTTGTACACTTATTCAGATAATGGTTCAATATTATTGCATGATGAGTTGTTTACTATTGATGATTGATTGTGGATGATGATTCAGAATGTGTGAATGTTGATATCCAGGTTGATGGTTCACTAGCTATGTGAATAGATGAGTAAGTGATTCATGATTGTGATTTTGATGCTAAGCAGGATTCATGTGAGAAGTGAGAAAGCATGATTATGTGAAGTATTAAGCTTCAGATTTTTATTGTTGTGTGCACTGTTTATAGGGAATCATGAATGGTATTGACTTAATCTTGATAATTGATTCAATTGCATGTGTATGTCATATGATCAAGGCCATGCTTGGAAAGCCCTTACTTAGCCAAATTTTCATCCAAAGAGTTTTAAATGATATACCCTTTTTGAACCTTGGCCTTAAACAGTATAAAAACCCTTGTTTGAATTGATTTACCTTGAGTTAGGGTTGAGAATAATTATATGTGTTGAAAAGGTTCAAGTTTGGGGTTGAATGAGGAAAGTGAAAGGTAAAAGAAAAAGGAAAGCATTGAGTTCAAAAGATGAAAAAGAAAAATGCATGTGAAAAGAAAAGAAAAAGAAGAAAAGAGAAAAAGCATGTAAAGAGAACTCAATGTAAAATTAAAAAGGGAAAAAGTTGGGAATGAGTGAGATTGGTTAAAAAGAGAGTGTACTTGAACTTTGAATAATGATTTAAACTCTCTTAACTCAAGGATTTTGTATTCTAGAAAAACCAATTTTCTTGATAGCCCAGCCACAATACAAGCCTTGGAAAAAGTCCTTGTGATGACATGTGCATGTGAAGATTTTGATTGTTTTAGATGAATGACAAAATTGTTTTATGTGACATGTGAATAGTAGAGAGTAGAGTGACCTCCTAAACACTTGAGTGATTGAGTGAAACACTTGCTTGGTGAGAATTGTTAAATCCATGTTTATATCTATGCTTAGATGATTGATCATTCATGAACAAAACATCTGTTGGAAAAAGATTGATTATGTGAACTAATTTGGATTGAAAGCATGCATACATCTTTGTAGGATTCCACTAAAATCTGAATTGTATGATAACTTGTCATGAGAAAAAGGAGTTTTGAAAAGTGTGAATTATTTGATGAAAAAGTGAAAAGCCAAGTTTTGTCTTGTTTGCTTGAGGACAAGCAAAGTTCTAAGTTTGGGGTTGTGATAACGGTCTAAAAACCGTTATTTTCATGCCTAAATTTGATAGTAAAACACACCCTTTATGGCTTAGAATGAGCTTTAAATCAAGTAAAACACTTAGTTGTGTCTTGTGAGAGTCAAAAGTTGGTTTTAGAGATATTATGCTTGTTTTGAAGGGTTTTTAGATGAATTAAAGATGGGAGTGAAGTAAGGTGGACTTAGACCCATGAAAGAAGGAGAAAAATGATGAAAAGAAGGGTCAAGCAAGCCGCTGAGCGCCAGAATGGTCCGTTGAGCGCTCAAAGTGGTTAGAGGGAAACCGCTCAGCGGCAAAACTGACCGTTGAGCGGTCAAAGCGGCACAAGGCAAACCGCTGAGCGGTGAATTTAGGCGCCTGGGCGGTTGTCAGTTTTTTTAGATAGATTCTGTAAATCTTTCTGTAATCTATTTATTATCTTTTTGGGCTTATATATAGCCCTAGTGCGAAAAGTTTGCATGGAAATTAGATAAATAAGTAAAGTAAATAAGAATAGTAGATATATGAGAGTGGATAAGATGAAATTGTAAACCCCAACAACCCCATTCATCCATAGTTTCTTAAAACCAATTGAATCAACTGCATTGCATGTTTATTTTTGTTCTTTGCATATAACCACCAAATTTATTCCTTTCTCAAGTCTTACGCGATTAGGTTACATGAAAGTTAAGGCCTAAGAGTCCTTTGGAAAAACGATACTGGGACTTACCCGTTTATATTACTTGATAACGTTCTGGTACACTTGCCAGGGATTTAACATGTTACACCGTGAAGTTGCATGGCAATGGGTTGTGAATTGGTTGTGGGTGATGTACTATGATGCATGTAGGTCAATGCTATCATATTGCTTTATTCCTGAGGATGGACTTGAGACACTGTAGTTTGAGAAAGAGTAATTGCAACTTGGCTGGCAAGTTCTGCTGTTTGCTTTTGAATACCATGAATAACACTTGACTTTTGCAAGCTTTCTTTTGGGTTGTCATGCTACCTGCATAAAGATTGATCATATGCATCTCTTAAGTTCTAATTTGATTTGCTTTTCTTATTGTTATCTTCATATATGTTATAAAGATTTCAACGCTCCTGCTTATTCAAACCTATTATTTTTTCTATAACAAAGAAAGGTTACATGGAAACCTGAAGATGAGGAAAAGGTAAAAAATAATTTTCACACCATGGCATCTCATAGACTCTTAAAGATGTATAAAAAAGCTAGAACTCAAGGAAAAAAACCTCATTGGATGAGGGACAATGTTTGGAATGGTCTTCTGGAAAAGTAGAACATGTCACTTTATAGACAAAAGTGTGAAACGACAAAGAAGAATTAGACATCTGAAAATGGTGGTTGTTTTCACACTAGAGTATCTATTAACACGTATGACCATGTTATTCGTTTGGTATGTAACTTGTACATTTTATTTCTTAAATTTGTAATCATAAAATTTACAAATATTTATTAACAACTCATTTTGTTTCAGTCACAGGAGCTTGGTCGGTCAGTGCATGTTGACGAAATCTTTCAGCAAACACATATTCGTCAATCAATAGGGGAATTTATGGACGAAAGGTCTAGGCGAACAGATGTTAGTTTCTATTAACTCTACCAGATTTTGTATTATATATTCTGTATGAGGTTTTTAAACCTTACGTTTAATGATAATCATTTATTCATTTAACAATTATAATTTCAAGCAAAATTTTCTTAGATAAGATCTGAGACTGCATTTGTTGGTGCCTCAACATGTAGTCCCCTAGACCCTGCGAAGGAGGAAAGATTGAGAAATCAATGTTGGTTAGAGGCTGCTAGTGGAAAATACAAGGGACGTGTATACAACATTATGAATGTTGGTTCCCAAGATGACTGTGTCGATAGTTACATACAACAGACACAAACATCTTCTTCTAATCAGCAACAAAATTCACAAGAAATTTTTAACCTCGGAACGCAATTACAACACCATGATCAACAACTTCAAAAGTTTGAAGGCTTTATTGGCACCATCCCGCAATACCTTCCGCCTTCGGCAGCCGCAGCTGCACAACAATTTTTCCATCTCCAAAATCCTCAAGATCAAAATCAAGCACCCAATGATGTCCAACCAGAACAACAACCTCCATAACAACAACCACCAGATCAACAACCACAAGATGGAAATGATGATTATAGGGATTATTGGGCATTTTATAGAACTTTATGGGATTACTCTTGAACTTATTTAGAACCAGAACCAGTTTATGAACTTACCTAATGTTTACAACTTATTTATTTGGATACTTATATTTATGCAAACAATATTTATGTATTCATGTACAATGCTTATTTGTGGATTAAGTGTATGTCAAATACTTTTTGGTTTTATATGCCAATGTGCAATGTATAATATGTCCAGGACTGGTTGTGTGAATTGTGCATGTTCAAGGATACTGCTACGTGCAGGACATTTATTTACCTCCTCTAATACCATTATATACGGATATATATATATATTCGTATATAACTTATATATGGATATATTCGTATATAAGTTATATACTGATTTATCCTTATATAAGTTATATAGGGATACATTTGTATATAACTTATATACGTATATATCTGTATATAAGTTATATACGGATATCCGTATATAACTTAACTACAACAATTTTATATATGAATTTTTGCCCGTATGTAATCCGTATGTAACCAAGTGTTATATACGGATTTTAGACATTAAATATGGCTGTAATTCAATTTTTTTTCTTGTATTGATAGGAGGTTGAGAATGAATGAAAATGACTATGGATAAATGAGGATTATAACTTTTGGCATTGGCGGGATTAAAAAATTGTCGATATTGTTAAAACGGTAACAATAGTTAGAAAATAGTGTTATATGTTGTTAACGAGATTGTATGTAAACTATTCGGCAAACATGACTAGTTATACTTGGTGTTAATAACAATTGTCTAAAAAGCTACTAGTAAATTATTTATGACTAATGTTTTGACCATAGTATTCAGGTGAATAATACAATTAACGGGTTTAAATTGTTAATATAAAACAAAAAATAAAAACAAATTTTTGTAGTACATTAAAACATTGAGATTATTACAATAAAAAGACATCGGTGAGGGGTAACACATTTTAATTATGAAGTACTAATAGTGTTCCACTTTACGAATGTAAGGAGTGGATTTTCGTCCTATGATGGAAGTTGGTAACATTGGACACATGGACTTACTTATTGGAGAAATTTAGTAAAAAAAAAACTGTCAAAATAGAAGTTAATGTAATGTCATTTGGGATGAAATAGATATGAATGACTCATTTTATTTCACACTCATCAAAACTTTTCTTAAAATACGTGTTTAGAATCAAATTAAAATAAAGCTAATTAAAGAAACTAATTATTATTTATTTAATGATTCCTAGATTGTTTGGTTACATTCACATATAATCCTTCAATATCTAAAAATTAGGAGACACATAATATATGTTTAATTTATTTATTTTACCTCAATTTAATTTCACATTTCTTATTATGTTTATTATTATATTCGATCGAGTTAGGTTTCTACATGTACTATGGTATGATGAACACATTGAAAACTTTGAACAAATGTTTAAATTTGGTAAATCATAATATTTAAAGTATGAAGTATAAAAATAAGTCACACAATGTAAATATTACAGAGGAAAAATGTTCAACTCAAATAAGTTGGATGAGAATAAATAATTTAGACTATCAAATACTTTCATCTAGGGGAACATTAATTTGAGACCATCTTCACTTAATAACTTGAAGAACCAACAAAGTCAGACAATGTTGTTTGGTGAGAGGATATTCTTTCATCATCTTCCAATGTTTCATGTGGATACAGAGAAGGCTTTGGAGGTAATTTTAGGTTTGCAATGTCTCCTTCAAGCATTTCCAAAACTTTATTCATGGAAGGGCGATCATTTGGTTTCAATTGTATACACCAAAGTGAAACTATGATCATCTTTTTTACAATTTTGTTCTCATTCTCGGTGACATCTTCCATTTCTGTATCTTTCCCTTTATCAAGTTGATCATAAATCCAAAAGGGAAAGTAAAGTTGGCTTGAATGCTCAGCATGGGGGTTTAGGTTTTTCCTCTTGCTTGCTATTTCCATCAAAAACATTCCAAAACTATAAACATCAGACTTATGTGATATTCTTCCGACATTTTTATAAAACAACTCTGGAGCCATGTACCCAATTGTTCCTCTTGCTGCTGTCATACTCACAACACTTTTATCTGTTGAATATAGTTTTGCCAATCCAAAATCAGATATCTTTGGAGTGAATTTTTCATCAAGCAGGATGTTGTGGGGTTTGATGTCAAAATGCAAAATCTGCATCTCACACCCATGATGTAGATACGAAATTCCACGTGCTACTCCAATTGCTATATCATGTATTGTGTCATAGGTTAAATGTACATTCCCTTTTGTAGAAAATATAAATTTGTCAAGAGATCCATTGAGCATGAAGTCATAGACAAGTGCACGTTTTGAGCCCTCAGCACAATATCCAATTAAATGCACTACATTTTGGTGATGTATTCTTCCAATTGTTGCAACTTCACTGATAAAATCTTCTCCTTTACCTTTTGAATTTCGTAATACTTTTATGGCAACAGAAGGTCCACTTCGCAACTTCCCCTTGAATACAGAGCCATAACCTCCTTCACCCAACTTTTCATTGAAACCTTTGGCCATCTTCTTAATCTCCTTGTATGAGTATCGAATAGGCATCAAGCTATTTTGCTCTAAATAATTTTCAATATTTTCGTATACTGACGAATGTCTTCTTCTCCATTTGTATACCAAAAAAACAATAAACAACATGGTGCCAGCAACATATCTAACTATGAAGTATGTAACACACTGTCCCAATTTAACAAATCGTGGTTCAAACTCCATGACGCCTTCATTGTCAGAGAAATAAATTCCAACAGATTGCTCTGGTCTAAACATTGCTACAAAAAATCCTGTGAATTAATATAACAAATGTCATCATCACGTTGTAAAACAACTATTGACACCTTCTTTAAGATAAAAAATAACTGATTACTAAGTTTTTTATTAATATAATAAGAAGATTTTTAATTGTTATATTATTTATGTTTTATTATTATTATTATTACATTAATAAAAGTTTGTTAAATAGTTGTTTTACAAAAATTGTTGTTCACGTATCTGAATAAAAAAAAAAAAGATGACTCTATTACCATCGTTATCAAACTCTCGAGTTAACTCATAAACTTTTACGAGTTTACGTTTCCAACATGGCTTCCGAGTTAATTCGGAAGTAAACTCTTTTTTACGTAAACTCGGTAGAATTAATTGTAAAATCTGTAGGATCGTGTAGAATCACGAGTTTGGAACAATTCTACGAGCTTGAAAGGAAAAAAATAAAAAAAAAAAACAAGGTCATTTGGTCTTTTTTTATTATATATTTAATGAAATGCATCAAAATTAGTGACAATAATCCAAGTATTTATGTTTTACAATATTTATTTTTGTGAACAATATATCTATAAATTTTATTTATTTAAAATTATATAATTTTGCAAACTTATTTGAATTAAGATATTATTTATATAGTATTTTTCATCTGAAGTAAACTCTTACGAGTTTACGAATTGAGTTTACTCGACTCTCACGAGTTTACGTAAACTCGCGAGTTTGACAACCTTGTCTCTTACCACACATATATACACATATTGCTATTTTTAAAGGGATAGATGTCATCTTAATAAAAAAAATTAATAACAATGTGAAACTATTATAGAATTATTTTGGAAAAAAAAATAGTTTGTATAAATATTACTTATATTTGGACAAATTGCTTTATAAGTATTTTTTATAAAATAAAAATAAAAAATAAAAATAATCTAAAAATAAAAAATAAAAGTTTTATAAAGTTATATAATAATATAAGGTCCAATAATTCGTTTATATACAAACTAGAGCTTTAACTTTTAACACTAAAAAAAATTAAAATTATTGATAGACATAAGATATTGATAATTGAGATTTTTTAATGGCTTTCCCACGATCAAGAATCCATCGGTAATTTTACTGTCGATAACCATTACTGATGGATGTTGATCATTGGTAATCGTCGATGGACAAACCCTTCAATAATTATCGACGAACGTATCTTTCGGTGATTACTGACTGATATATCTGTTGGCAGATGCATGGAAGAGTCTAATACAATTTGTTTTGTTTGTCTACCCGACATTCACATAATTAGACATGCAGAAAACAATAATATGTCATCCGTATCCAGACAATCAAAACTATAAAACTATATTCAACCCTACATATATTTAGAACATCTTTTGTACATAACTCAAATCCAATTTTTCATATATTGATTCAGTATAAAAATCCAAACATATGTCTTGATTGTGCTGAATAACTTCACCAACATTTCTACAATCCTATTTGTTAATGTTATCTTTTACTTGTACATCATATTCACAGTAGTTTTGTTCAGTATCAATTTGAATATCCTTAACTAGAGCATTGAACTCTCAACTTCACTCACTCAATCTCGATTGATCCACTCCATTGATTTGAACTTGTTACGTATCCTAGTATGGAACATAACTAGAACAATATCTCACACACTCAAATCAAGCAAAAGAACAATAAAAGAATGAATAGAACGAATTGATATCTTTTATTGATGATAATATTTGGGTAAACACAAGTAAACAATAATTGAGAGCATAACCTCCTTCAGTCATCCAATAATTGGGAGCATAACCTCCGTCAATTATCCTGGAGCATAACCTCCTTTAAAAAACTCACAAATCAAAAACATACCTTTAACCCTAGACTCTAACTTTATTTATACTAATTATTTTTCATCCATCTCTCACTAAATATTTCCCTAGAATATATTTGCATTTAAATATAAATATCCCTATATATAAATATCTCCCCCATATATTATCCTAGCATATATCCTTAATTATAAATATCTTATATTGAATATTTCCCTAGAATATATATTTATTTACTCTAATTAACTTATACTATATTTATTTACTCTA
>NC_028356.1:27584643-27599760 GCF_000741045.1 Vigna radiata var. radiata
ACTTATACTATATTTATTTCCTCTAATTAACTTATTCTAAATATCTTATACTGAATATTTCCTTGGAATATATATTTATTTACTCTAATTAACTTATACTGAATATCCTCCCACCTTATATCCTTACAGAACTTCTAAATGTAGTTTTATTTCGTTAAACGCATTCAAGTGAAAACTTTTTCCACTTTTCTGTTTGTCTGTTTGTTGGTATTGTAAGGTTCGTTGTCAGAGTAATTATAGACTTTTGCAAAAATGCAATGACTTGCATCATCAATCCAAGTTATAGGTTGTTGCAAACCACTTTTGAGGCCCACCTTGCACAAATGTAAACAATCAAATACAAGATGATACCCATTTAACTCTATCTCCACAACTACCTTCTTGACTTCAAAATCATTCTTAACCAAGTCAACAATATCCTTAGGAAGGTTACACCATTCACCATTCCTATAAAACATCAAACGCTTCGGTCTCCCAGTCTTTTTATAATTTGAAAAATGCCTAACTAACTTCTACCCAATATGAGGACCAAAATTTGTGAACTGGTTTCTACATCCACCAAATCTATTCTGTTGGGGAACTCTGTTCGTTGGTGACATATATGATGGCCAATGGCCTAAAATTAGTTGTGAAGCTCCACTAAAATGTGCAACTCATCGAGTAGCTCCCTTACGTTTTAGATTGAGTGTAACCCTATCCAATGCCTTTGTGATTTTTGCTTCCATTTCTATCTACTAGACCAATATCTATAAAGACACCTAAATATAAAAAGTTCATGTGCGGCACTTACAGAGAAACCTAGACCTTGACCAATTAAATAGGAACTTAGACCTGTACTTTACCTATCTTTATAGAAACTGTTATACAGTATACACATGAGAATAATGATTGCTTATGAAGATGTATTAATATGGATAAATATGCAATGCAAAGGATGAATGAAAAATGGAGTTTAACATCAATGCATGAGGCTACTACAAAACCAATCAGGATATATGATATGCAGAGGCTATTACAAAACCAATTTTCATGCAAACATGTTCATAAAGTATGCATTATTCCACAAATATGTAATACTAGGAGGTAAAAGTTGAATACTACTTTAGAATATGCATGAGTTCATTAAGTGCAACTTAAAACTAGTTATAAACTCACTGCACCTAAATCATAACCATGCAAGTGCTAACTAAACTAAACTACTCATGCATATGCACTAGTTGAACCATGAATGAGTAGAACCTTGGTTAGACTATTAACTGCACTAGTTGAACTCAAATGATGCAGTGTAGAAACTTATAATGGTTGTTACTAGAACATGTGAAAGCTATCAAATTCAAGGAGCTAACACGCTTAAATATAAAAAGCTCAAGTGCGACAGTTAACGGATGCAGATTTTAGACACTCTTTCTCTCGGCCAAAGGAGATGTAGGCCAAGTTAGCCACACAATTCTCACAAAACTAGTATTCGTTCTTTTTTTAATGCACTCAATTGATGTTTTAAAGATAGTCCAACCTTGGTAGCTAACAGGTTAGAGAATCTTGAAGACCACCACCACCTAAGGTGCTACCATTCACAAAACATTCAATAATATAACACTTGATAACACCAATTTCAGCACATAGACTGGCACTTAGAGGGCGACAAAATTGAGAGAAGAAAGAAGCACAGGTTCTGAAACAAGTAGCCACACAAATTGAACTTAGAAAATGATCTAAAATGGATTAAGAAACTAAAGGAAAGCAACATTAGAGTCAGACTTGCTGATTTTCACGTTAAAGAATTAGATTTGTTTTCATGTTAAAGAAAGCAAAGGAGTTGTTACCAACGAAACCTATGTATTGCTCAAGGTATCATTCTCTGACTCTCATCCCAGAGTCTAGCCAGTGACTAAAGAATGAAACAATATCTTCTTTACTAAACTAGCCCAAACTTTTCGTTAGTGTTGAACTAGTAATTCCAATTTAAATACTAAACCGGAAACTTCAATGCATTAATAATTCCAAATAGCGAGTGCCTAATAACCTCTTCAACATAAACACCACTAGACCAACCCGTAACCTATGCACTAGACCACTTAACTACCTCAACAAACAAGGCTTCACTCAATTTCCTAGTACTTACAAGTTATGAATCAAAAACACATCCAAAACCTATACCAATTTACTTCTTCTGCTCTACCACAAATGAAAAGAAAAGAAACCTAAATGTTATACAAATACATTGCACAGAACAATAACCAAATGTTCTTCATGAAATCAGAATATACAAACCCATTTAAAGTACATATCATTGCATGCCAATACATTAGTTTTTGCTCTTCAACATTCAAAAACACACTTACCTCCACGGTAGACCATGAAAATAGCCTCCCATGCGATAATGGTAGCCTTGTCATGCAGCAAAACCAATGACCGTCACGTCAACCACTTTGCTCATGACACCGACATTCCACGATTGGCGCGTAATGAATAAAGGGGAAAAGTAAGGGTCGAATAGCCATGGAGGTTGGGGAATGGCAGACTTCAACAGTAATTGAGGTTGGGGTAGACCGAATGGCAATGGTGGTTGGGGCAAAGGAAGGACCGGTGAGCCAAAGGGAGGCCGAGATTGGGAAGAAGAGAAGTATGGGACATTGGGGATGAAGGGTTTTCGAGAAAATGAAATTGGGGAAAAGGGAAACCGAATTTCTGATTTCATAAACACGAATCACATACCGTCGGTAATGACTCATTTCATTTACTGATAGTATTATCGTCAAATATATTTACCAACACCATTGACGACCACACATAACCAATTCCTATTCCGTCGATAAAAATTTATCGGTGATTTATTATCGGATGATTATCCTTCGATAATATTCCGTCATAAATATATGTTTTTGTTATAGTTAAGTAATTTATTTAATTTTATATATATATATATATATATATATATATATTAAAAAATATTTATAAAGAAACTTGTCCATCATACTTATTATTTATAGCCTATAGAAATAGAGGATAGAACCCTCTGAAGGAGACAAAGTAAACTATTTCCTTTATACTTAAAAGATATATATAGAAATAACTCACCTCTTATGATACCATTAATAGCCACTGAAAAAAGTAAAAATAAAAAAAAGAGTTAACAAATAGTATGAGAAACTTAAAACTTAAATAAATGTTATTTTATACTATGGCTTGTTAGAGCAATAGGGAAGAAAACACATACGGAATAGAGAGAGTAAATGCAGAAAATTATACTCTGTAATATTGAGTATAGAACAACTACTTTAATGAATTTAACCAAAGAGTATTTAAGGTACAAGATGAATGTAGCTTAACAAACTAACTATTTAGGTTTTGAATCATATCCTAACAGTCCTCCTTGAATCAAAATCCTTACAAAGAAAAAAAAAATACATCTTTAAAGAATCTCTCAACTTCTTGAATTTTTCAATCTTTAATGCTTTAGTTAGGATGACAGTTATTGATCTTTAATTATGCAACACTTCAATTGGATCATGCCTTTGGTAAATTGATCTAATAGGAAATGAAACTTTCTTTTTATTTGCTTGATCTTGCAATGAGATACTAGTTTTTTAGTCATATTTATGGCAGATTTCTTGTCTAAGTTGTTATTTAAAATCTTCAATTCTTTAAGCAAAAAAAGTAACTACAAAGCTTGGAAAGGTGTTTAACATGATGCAATATATTTAGCTTCACAGCTTGATAGACACACTTCAATCTATTTCCTAGAATTCCATGACATAGGTGATCCAACCAATAGGAAAATATAACCCATAGTGCTTTTTCTATCCACTGCATCACCACTCCAACGTGAATAAGAATAAGAAGTTAGCAATATTCTCATCACTTCCTTCATTCTTTTGCTTTGAAATAGAACTCCAAACTTCAAGGTTCCTTTCAAGTATCACATGATTCTTTTTGTAACCAATAAGTGTGATTATTTAGGATTGCTCATAAATCTACTCATCATACAAACACTATAACCAATTAAAGGTATACTTTGATCAATAAACCTCAAACTATCTATTATTTGTCTAAACAGAGTTGCATCTATAGATGTTTCACCATCTCCTGAAGTTTCAGTTTTACTTTTATAGGAGTCTCGACAAAATTGCACTGCATCTTAAATTTACTTAGAACTTCAAAAACATATTTTTTTCTTATGCATGATAATCCCATTTTTAGTATATAAAAACTCAAACCCCGGAAAGTATGACAAAGTTGTTAGGCCTGTCATTTCAAATTCCATCTCAATATCTACGGCATTGCTATCTATAATGAGCAAGTCATCAAGACATATGACGAGAATCTTGTCTAACTTTTCATTTTTCACATAGACTTCATGTTCAACAGGGCACTTCAGGAAATGCTTCCTTAAATTTTAGGACTTTATGTTCTCTCTTTCTACATGAAACTAAGATATTAGGTAACATAGATTTCTTCATCTAACCATCCATTAAGAAATGCAAATTTCACATCAAACTCTCACATTTTCCAACACCTCTAACTAGTTAGAGCTACAATCAAAATCAGTCTCTAATTGGCCATAGGTGCAAAGACATCAAAATCATCTAGTTTGAGTTTTATCTTGAAAACCCATTTAACACCAATAGGAATCCTATGTTCTGGTAAATCACTCATCTCCCATGTTTGATTCCTTTCAATACTTCTAATCTTTTCTTCCATTGTTTTCTTCCATACTTTGTTTGAAATAGCTTCTTCAAACATGATAGGTTCTATGTTAACCATGAGTGCCAAATATTGAACCAATTCTTCTTCATCAGTACCAACACCATCAGAATATCTTTCAAAATCTAAGAACGTTGGCGAACACCCTAGCCACGTCCAACATCATATATAAGAAGAGTTGGCTCAACTATCACATAGGCCCACACTCTTATCTTTTGGGTTAACGTTGTCTTCAAATATTATAATATAATTACTTTACACCTTAAATTATGGGTCAAGTAAAAGAGAATTTTATTTGAGTCTTGTATTTGGATCATGGTTTAGGCTTGGGCCTTGTAGAGTATTTTGGACCTAAAAGGAGATGGGCGTAGTTTTAGGTCAATGCATGTAGTGCATGGATTAGGGTTTCTTAAACCTTAATTTGACACAAACTTGGAGAGGAAGCTTCTCTTCTTATGTGCACCCAGGGGAGGAACATGTGAGTGCTTAGGCGGCAAGTCATACCTTAAACTTGTCTCCCTTGGCTCCAAAATTCAAACATTTGAATTCAAAGTTGACACTCCTTTATGGAGACTAGTCTAGGATTTCTTGGCCTATAAATAGAGGCATTTATCATTGTATTTTTTAGCTTTAGTTTACTAATGAAATGCTGCCCATTTGAAACACCATTCACTTACGTGAGCTCTCCTTAGACTAATCTCCTCTCTATACTCCTCTAGGCTTTCTTGCATAGAAGTTCGCCTCACCTCTCCCTAATATTTCTCACCATCGAACCATACACTTCCATATCTTCATCCAACCATAGCTTTCACATCTTCTCATCATGAAGTCATTCATCTTCACACAAATGTTGAAGGAGTTAGGAGGAAGACCATCATTTCGTATCTAGAGCCACGGTTGCTTACAGCTTCTTCAAGACATAAGTTTTTCCCCATTGTTTCTTCAATTATGAGTTATTTTCATGTTTTCCTTCATGTTTTGATGTTGTTTAGCATAATAGTTTCAGTGTTATTGTCTTCTTGTTTGGTTCAAAGTTCACTATTCTTTTTGAACCTTCATTTGGGTGCTTCTAGATGTTCTTGTGAGTTCTACCATTTTCTTTTGCATTTTATTTGAGTATTTGTTGGTTTTGTTTGGTTCAATTGAGTTAATTTTGAATCATTTTAATACTATGATATATATATATATATATATATATATATATATATATATATATATATATATATATCATTTTCTTATGTTTAATCATTTGAATTTTGAGAAGATAAAGGTGTCTACATGTTCTTATGGTATGCACAAACTATTGTCCGTTTTTAGTGCTTTTGCTTTTCAATCTTGAGTTCTTGTTTTTAGATCATAAATAATTTCTTAGACTTAGGATTATATGATGTTTGCATTCAATTTCTATTCTACACTTTGATTCTATTAGGTTCCTTGTTTTAAGAGCTTCTTATTTTCTCTACTTTGTTTCATGTAAATTTGTATGACGAATTTAGAGTAGTAGTGTTTCGGCTTTCGCTACTTTGTGCTGCTAGAAAAGTGTTGAAGATAGTACGAAAAGCACAAAAAGAAAAGAACAAAAGAGTTAAACAAAAAAGCAGAAGAAAAATTACAAAAATATGTCCACTAGAGTCACTACTACTTGAATTTTTGTTGTTTCATATCCTTTGAGTTTTGAAGTTATTTTCCTTTATGACTACAAGAAATATGGCTATTACATAATGATTATTATATACGGATTTTAATCTGTATATAATATATGTATTATATATGGATTTTGAAAAAAAAATTACATACGGATATTACATACGGATTTTTACATACAGCAAATCCGTATATAAAAACCGTATATAAAGTTAGGGCGTGATAGCGGAAAAATTATCTATAGATATAATCCGTATATAATTCTAATTATCTATATGTAATTATATTCATGTGTTAGCCACTAATGTTACATACGGAATGGGAGAATAATTTACTTAAAAAAAATGAAGGCAACCTGAAGCAAACCTCGAAGCCTATTCTTCTCAAAACCCTCGAGCTTTTCTTTCTCCCTCGAACCTTATTCTTCTCAAAACCCTCAAGCTTTTCTCTCTTGCTCGAACCCTATTTGATCTCTCTCTGGAGCTCTTGCGATTTCACATCTCTCTCGAGCCCTCTTCGCTCACGCTGTCCCTCTCTCGAGTCCTCTTTACTGTCACTGTCCCTCTCTCGAACCCTTGCTTCTTCCCCTCTCTCTCGAATTGTCGTCGCATAACAACGTAGCAATCTCGTTGTCCTTTATTGACGAAGCAATCACCTTCATCGTTCGTTTTGGAGCCGTAGTTCGACGCTGAGAATATTCCAGGAGCGCGAAGGATTCGGAGAGGAGTGAAAAATAGGAAAATTGTTCGGTGAGAAATGCGAATTAGGTCACGTGTTCGGTGGAAAAGGAAGATTCAACGGCTGAATCAGTGAAACGTGGTAAAATGAGAATGTAATCGCTGGATTCGATGGAGAAGGCTGTAGTGATTTATCAGAAAATATTGAAATTTATGTTCTTTCACTTCTCTTCGACATTTATGCAAATGTTTTTGTGCAGGTTCAAGAAGTGTACGAAATTTCAGCTGAGTATGAAGGAAAGCGTGACCCTAAGAAACTGGAAGAACTTTGAAATATGATAACTATTTTGGATGCAGGGACTTTATTATTGTTGCCCAGTCCTTTTCCCACATGCTTAACTTGGCCAACTTGGCCTAGGAGGTCCAGATTTGTCGCCGCCGAAGGAACAAGGTGAAGAAAGGAGATTTTGCAGATGAGAACAATGCAACTACAAAATTAGCGTTGGCTTTCTTACTCTCTATACCTTTAATATTCTCAGTATTGTTTCGTTATTTGGTTTTGATATATTTATATGCACCCTGCTTTCTGTTTCAAGATAAGCATCTAAATTATCTATTATATATTTAGTGAGTATGCTTTCTTGTCTCAATTTTTGCAAGGGAATTAACTACTTTTTGGTTTACGCTGAAAAATTTTTCATTGCCTAGGTGGAAATGAGAGTTGTGTTTATCTAATTATTTTTGGTTACATGTGTTGATTTACCGAGTTATATTGAGTCAAAGTTGCTTAATTGATTTCAATATTTTTTTGTTGCCATATTTTGTGGGCAGGCGGTAATGCAGATTATGCTATGGATATGCACCAGAAAGAACAACTTCATGACAATGTTGTACCAATGATGCAATCGCAACATTTCTCTGTGAGCTACTTGTTATAAAAGATTTAGAAATCTTTTTTGCACAATATTGATGGATCTACGAACTGTTTAAAAAGATCTTGAAGTCTATATACATTTCTCTGAACTTCACATGCTTTCTATCTGCAGATGATTTTGGTTTCAAAGTTAGATCTTTGCAAGTATGATTTATTTGTTAACTTTGTTCTTATCCCAGTTTAATTTTGAAGTGTATTGATGTTTTATTGTAACTCTTGTAGGCACTAGGGTTTGTTTTAATTGCTAGGCTAGAATTTTGAGGAAACATTATTCTCTGCTGCTAATACTCGCCTTAAGGTAATATATTTTCCCTGATACATGTGTACTTATACTTTAGTATATACTAAAACTTTTGTTGTAAATTAGATTCAAGGATTACAAAACATGTACGAGTATCTTCTGGATGCTGAAAGCCAAATGGGAACTGATAAAGATGATGATAACGTTGTTGGTTACACAGTAGGAGCTGGAAAGAGTGTACCTGTTGCTGTTGGTGCCGGTGATACAAACATATGTGGGGGTATAGTTCAGTTATATTGAGATAATATTTTGGGCAGATGTTTGGATTTCAATGAACAAGTTCTTCAATCAGCCCTGAAGGTCAGATCCAGCTTCTATATCGGTTTAGATTCAACACTCTTAATCTAAATGTTATCGAAAATTAAATCTCTTCTTTGGAAACAGTTAATAAACATATGCATGTGCATGTATTATATTTACTATTGTTTAAATTCTTCCAAATCTTTTGGATTAATGTGTTAAGGTAAAGGATATGAGTAAATTAGGTAGATGCTTTTCAGAGGAGTTTAAAAGTGAATCTTGCAAGTGCTAGTTATCAGTCTCTAGGACTATGGTCTAAATTATCTATCGTTTTGAAGCTTATTTTCTTTAGAAGATTAAGTGCCTCTTTTTATTAGCATAGTCTGGCTTTGCGAACGGATAGCAATGACTTCCAATGAACATTCTCTGAAAGCAATTGTCGTGGTCCAAGTTTCATTTGAATATGTTGCAATGCTAAAACAATCAGGACTGAAGCATTCTTGCTAAAATGGTCTAGTTTTCTTTTACTCTTACTTATAAAATAAGAGATTTGTTAATAATGCAGATTGTTGAAATTGTGCTGTGTCAAGGTCTTGTTAATCCAATCACCTGTGTTCCGTACCTAATAGCACTTGAAATAGATCTTCTGGAGTCAAATTCAAAGTTGGCTCATCATCTCCTGATGAACATGAATGAAAAGTATATCTCTTATGTATTGTTGTGGTGATGGACTACATGTTACATTGGGCTTTATTAGCTAAGCTAGTTAAAGAATCTTTATTTGCTAATGGAAACCCCTGCTCAAAATAAGAAAGTCAAATGTTTTCAGAATACGGCCTAAACATTTGAATATGCGTATGTGTGCTCATTTTGTTACATGTGATTGTGCAGGCCGACTGTTTATCAGCAATTGCATTGCAGCTTCTTTTAAAGCTTAAGAGACACCTAAAAATCATGTATAGTCTTGACGAAGCCCGTTGTCAGGTAAAATTATACAGTGCATCATCATCACTTACGCAACAGGTGCCTATAAAATTTGAATATCAATTATTGTTTCGTTGACTTGCCTGCTATTTTATAATCAAATATAAAAATAATCTTTTTTGCAGCATGCCCAAAGATGAAGCACAATTATATGCCTCCAATGAGTTGTACGCACATCTCTCTCAATCTGTCCTTTTTGTTTCTTCTGTTGATTTTTTGGATGATTTGAACTCGTTTGTAATTTCTTTTGGGATTACTATAATTTTGGGTAAATTAAATAATGCATAGTTTGTACATAACCACTTAGTTTCCGTGCCTACGCATGAATCGAAGTATGAATTTTTATTATTTATTATGATATTTTCATTTTGTTAGACGTGTTATATTAGCTTTGTACTATTATTTTATATTTAAAACACATAATTATTTGAATTAATGAATTAATTTAAACATGGTTGAATTAATAAAATATCTATCTGAATTATTGAAATTTGAATTTAAAAATGGTTGCCTCTGCATTGGAATTTTAAATAAATTTCTGTAAAAAATGTTGCATATTTTCCACCCTTCTGATGAAGGATTTGAATAGAAGTTATTTTCTACCTTTTAAAGTATATGTAGATTATGCTATCCTCTCCCTGGAAATAACCTGCGTATTAGTATATTGCATACCTTATGTAGGTGAGGGGGTATTAAGCCTCACAGGTTAGAATGCAAGATTTAATTCAGAACCCATTTGCCACTCAGCTTTGAATACCTTAAACTTTATGTTCTATAGCGAAAAGGTCGACCACGACATTACTTTTAGCTTATTAGACGTCGACACTACCATTTTTTTCTATTTTTTTATTATTATTGACACCTGAAGGTTTTCCAATAATTATAATGACTGCAGCTTGATCCTCATTGGTTGGATTTTTGTTGCTGGCACATTTACACTTTGTGGTATATTTCTCTTTCTTCACAAGTAAGTCCCTTCTATCTTGTAGAATTTATATTGAAGTTTTGAGTTTTCACCTTTGCGGTTACTCTGTTAAATTTTGTTAACTTGTCTATTATGAGTCACTGATGAAGTCCATTTTCTACTATAATCACTTGTGTTGCTCATGTATAACAAAAACCTATTTTATTGCATATTTGCACCAGTGTGTTTGAAGATACATGTTATTTTTTAATTATATATTCTTATAACTAATATTATCTGCACATTCATAGTTATTGTAATTAATTTATTAATTTGATTAATTATAGATGAAATGTTATTATATTATTTGTTAACTCTAAAAATATAAATAATGTGAAGATATGCTTGATTGGTAATTAATTTGCTGGTTGAATCTAGAACACTCTAAGTGGAACGAGACTCCACACCCACATTCAATTTTTTGTCTCTTCCTAAAAATAACTTTTATGCAAAAATTTCGTTTTTATATAGCTTTGGATACATTAGAACCAGCCTCCATTGATTTTCTTAATCTTTGTTTCTCGGTTCAATCAACCCTTCCACTATCAGAGCATATTCTTTTGAGCTAAGACAAATAAGAATCGCATCCATGAATAACTTTAGCCACTATAAAGATCCATGAAGGGTTGGAGAGGTTTGGAGAGACCAAATGCTACTTTAGCATATGTGGTGCGGTCTCTAGAGTTCATTTTGAAGATAGTGTGTTGGAAGCTTTATTAATGTCTATTAATCTTAGTGGTTTGAAAAACCTTTCATCATAGTAAATGGTTCTGACAACTTAGATTATTAAATTTGTTTATTATGAATATATATTAAAATTGTGGTTGTTGAATAGGTAATTCTTATAATTCTCGAGTTGTATTTTTTCTTGTAGTGAAGGAATTGTGTTTTTTCTTGTAGTGAAGGATAATTATTTATTTTTTTTTTATAAAATCATAGTTACATACAGATTTTTCCATATGTAAATATATTTTTAATTATATAGGATTTTATATACGGATTTTTCCGTATATAATTACTTACGGACAAATCCGTACGTAACTTATATACAGATTTTTCCGTATGTAACATTAGTTACGACAGTATTACATACGGATTTTTGTCCGTATGTAATCCGTATATAACCAAATATTATATACGGATTTTGGGCCTTATATACGGATTTGAGCCGTAAATAATGACGTTTTTTCTTGTAGCACCATTAGCATTTGGCAATTTGGGACCAAGAAACATCCATTTCAATTCTAGTGTTATTTTGGCTTTTGTAATTCATTCTAGTCCTTTTCTTTACGTAATTCTTTTGATTTGAGTTTAAAATTCCTTCATTTACTATTATTCTTGCTTTACTTTCTTGACCTCTTTTAGTTAGGCTATCATCTTTTAGTGTTGTTTCCTACTTGGAGGTGATCTAACTTTATATTGACTAATAAAGATTAATGGGGTAGGACATGATGTTATTCACGCTATGGTTGCCATTGATATTGTTGTTTTGGGTGGATGTTTAGTCTTGCACATGATATGAAAATAATTGTTAACATACACTTAATCGGTTGAGTTTATTAGAGGTATTAGTTGTTGTCATGTAGGCGTATGAGATATGGGAATATGTTAAAGTGATTGAACTTAGTTAAAGAAATAATTAGGTTTAAACTTCTTTTTGGTCCCTAAGTTATAAGCGAATGTTCAGTTTAGTTCCCATTTTTAAAAATGTAAATCTTTGTTCCCTAAGTTATAAAAAATGTATCAAATGAGTGCTTTTTTGACTTGAAATATTGTTTTTGGTTGTTTCTTAACAACTGCTACATCTTTAGATTGCTCTGATTTGTTTCTTAATAATAACAACACTTTAGATTGCTCTTTGTACTTTGACCATGAACATAAAAAAAGAACTCATTTGATACATTTTTTATAACTTAGGAACCAAAGGCTTACATTTTTAAAAGCGGGGACTAAATTGAACATCTGCTCATAACTTAGGGACCAAAAAGAGGTTTTAACCAAATAACTATCTACTAAATTTATATTATGCTGCTGAATGGGTGTTATTGGTTCGGAAATAACAGTTTGAAATTAGTTAAAGATATGATGGTTGTTATATAGTTTCATTATTGCTCATAGTTACTTTAGAATGTTTATAACCTCATGGAGTATATATATATATATATATATATATATATATATATATATATATATATATATATATATATATATATATATATATATATATATATATATATTAGATTTGGCCCATACTGCATAATAAAGGCCCAACCTTTGCGGCCCAAGAAACACCAAATATCTCCTCGAGAAGTTTCCCAATGTCTGATGGTAGGTGAGATCAGAAACTCTGAACTCCAAGGGCTTGTGTGAGAAGCGAAGCTTGAGAGCTCTTCCGCAGTGGCTTGCTAATGGAACCGGGAGGAGACGTCACCGGAATAAAAGAGATTGGAAAGAAAAGGAGAGCATCGAAGACTAAAGGTAAGAACGAAAAACTAAAACTTTATATTTATTCTTCTTTGTGTATTTCGTTATATGTACAAGCACTGGAAGCTACTCTATATATATAGAGTTCCGATGGAGGAGGGATTGTCATGAATCCCTAATAGAAAACATTAAAACACTAAAACAAAAAATACCTAAAATAATAAATGTTGCTCTCTGGAGCAATGAATATAAACATAAGCTCATATATATATATATATATATATATATATATATATATATATATATATATATATATATATATATATATATATATATATATATAGTTATTGGGCGTTGGTTGGTTATGTTTAGGGTTGGGCACAGTTAAGTAAAAAAACTTAAACTGTAGTTTATCTGTAGTATTTTAAATTTAAAAAACTTAAACTACTTTTACTAAAAACTAATTATATTTATTAACATTTCAGTTTAAAAATACTGAACTATTTTATTTTGAGTACAGTTAACTGTGGTTTCAGTTTTCCTATTTTTTTTCTCAATCATAATTAGGTTTTTCATTTCTTTTCTCCATCACAATTTTCTATTTTTCTATTTCCTATCTCTACCGCCACTGTTGTCGAGGACTCGCCGTTGTCGAAGGCTTTGCCGCACTCTGCCGTCGTCGAACTGTTGAAGGTTCTTCCATCATCGTCAAGGTTCTGAGAACACTTCTCGCTGGAAAGAGAAGAAAATCTGCAACCCAAAGGTACGCTTTTTCCCTTTCCCTTTCAAAAAGGATTAAAAAACCTTGGCATAGTGGAAGAGCGAAGGAGAAGAGGGGGAGCAAAACGACGCCATTGAGGCGGGAGCCGGAGGACGCACCTGAGCTCCAAAAGGAGTCGATGGAGTTGTCGGCGGGGGAGAGGGCGAGGACAGGAGGCCGTCACCGAAGAGAGAGTAGTCAAGGAAGTACTGGACACCGTGGATGGCGAGGGAGGGGGTGGAGAAGAGGTCGGGGTGGGTGAAGGGGGTGTGGTCGAGGGAGAAGTTGGCAGGGGAGTTGTCGGTGACGAAAATAGTTTTGGCAGTGAGGAGGGTAGGGAGGCGGGCACGACGGGGGAGGAGGAGGAGGTCGGAGAAGGGGAGCCGCTAGGAGATGACGTGATAGGGGAATAAGAGAGGATCCAGCAGAGGACGGTGGAGGAAGGCGTTACGCGGGATGAAGAGTGTGGCTTTGAACTAAAACAGTTTATTGAACTGTATTGCAGTAACTGAACTGAAATTAAGTTCAGTTCAGTTTCTCTGAACTACTTTTTTAGTTCAATTCAGTTTCCTTGAATTATTATATAGTTAACTATAATTTGTTATAATACAGTACAGATAGTTTAGTTTGCCCATCCCTAGTCATGTTTGGTACAAAATAGATGATGTATGGTTGTTATACATATTGTATTGTTGCCAAAATTTAGTTCAGATGTGGTCTATTATGATACCATGAATTTTTAGCTAATGGTGCTAGTTGTGTATGGATGTTTGATGCTTTAATGCTGAAATAGTTTATTATGTTGTGCGTTGGTGTTTTAGAATTGTTTTAGAGAGGTTATTATTGTTTTAAAACTCTTTAATATGAATTATTTGTTCTATATGAATTGGTTGATATTGGTATGACTGTTATGGCATGTTAAACACTATTTTGTACATGGAAATAGTGATTTTTGGACCTTAAATGTTGAGTAGTTATGTTTATGGGTCTAGTATGCTTGAAGAGATGGTTAAAGAACTACTCTTGAATTACTCAATAGTAGAAAGTGGTCTGGAGAGTTGGGTGTGAAGCCCTTGAGAGTCAGGGTCTTCCTTTTGTCTATGTGAAGCAGAAAAGAAGAACTCTTCAACTATTCGAAGTAGTAAAAATGGGTTTGAGTGCCATAACCTTAAGCCTATGTGAAGCAGGGGAGGGAAAAGATGTTTCACCCTATACTCCAGCTTGATGCTAAGTAGAGTGCTTGATGTGTGATGAACCAAAATTTTTACTCATAAAACCTTAAGGAATAGGGGAGACAAATATGTACTGTGAAGGTAGACTACTCAACCACCTTATAGCGGATCTTTGGTATTGTTGATGTTAGATCACTTAGAGGAAAGTATCGAAAGAGTGTTGTTGGATACGGTTGCTTGGTTTAGTGTTAGTGATTGGTTGGTTGAATGAATGGTGGATTGCTTGTTTGTGGTTGTATGTGGTTTATTTAAT
>NC_028356.1:27605220-27628080 GCF_000741045.1 Vigna radiata var. radiata
GGTCATCTTCTATCACAATGTCCCACCTCTCATGGGGAATTGACATCTATAGTAGCCAAGATTGAGAGAGTTATAATAAGAGTGAGGAATCATTTAAGGATAAAGGTGAGGATACCTACCGTTGTGATGGAGACCTCTTTAGGATTAGAAGGATTCTCAATAATCAACCTAGTTCATAAATTTGTCACAAAGAAAGGACATCTTTCATACAAGATGAAAGTTCATGAAAACTCATGTCCTTTCATTGTGACAGTGAGTCCTATTACAAATGTTGTAGTACTAGGTTGGTTAACAAGTTGGTTTTGATTCTTAAACCCCATCTCAAACCTTATAAACTTCATTGGCTTAATGAAGATGGGGAAATGATAATAAACCAACAAGTGAAGATCAAGTTATCCATTGGAAAATATGAAGATTTTTTGTTTTTTGATGTAGTTCTTGTGGAAGCTTGTCATATTTTATTAGGGAGGACATGACAATTTGATAAGAAATCCACAAATAATGGCTTCACCAATGAAATAACCTTCACACACAAGGAGAGAAAGTTTGTGTTTCATCATTTAACATCGACCCAAAAGGTAGAGGATCAATTACAAATGAAAGGGTTATCCTTATTATGATCTTACCAATCATAAACTATAGTTTCTAGCCACGTTATTTTCTTTAAGGACAATCCAGTTTATTCACTTTCTTCCAACCTTACAAAGTTTGATCTCATTTGTATTGATTACTTTTTCCAAAAATGATGATAATGTTGTAAATAATTTTGAAATCGAGAATTACATGGATGATTTCAGTGCTACTACAACTCAAGATGTTCTGACGGCTTTCCATGCCTCTTGTGACGGCTTTCCATGCCTCTTGTAAGTTCACTCAATTACCAAGCTTTGTGTATTCATTTTATTCTTCTTCCTTTTGCTTCCTTCTTAAGCATGATTGATAAGTTGTTTGAGTCCTTGTCAAGAGGTTTTCCTTAATATATTTTGGCAACAAGCTACAAAAGAGGAACTTTCACCTTTGTATAAAATTACTAGTTGGGATTTGATATCTCTTTCTCTAGAAAACATGTCATTGGCTCTTGGTGGGTTTATAAAGTAAAAACAAAGTTGGATATGTTTGTTGACATTAAAATATTGTTTAATTGTTAAATGATTCTCTGAAGAATATGCATCTTACTATTGTTGACAATCTAACATATCCCATTGTTACTTGTCAAGATATTTCTTACATTATGCATTGTGTTAGTCAATATATTTCTTCTCTTGCTAGTGTATTTGGTAGTTGTTATCTGCATTTTTACATGTCTTCATACTGATTTTGAGGGTATTATCTTTCCCTCATCATCTTCCTTAGATTCATGTGTTTATTTTAATGCTTATTGGGTTAGTGGCCTTTCATATAATAAATCTACTATATAGGTTTTTTTTGCATATTTCTAGAAGTTTCTCTTATCTCTTAGAAGAGCACGAAACAAGATATTGTTTCTCGTTCCTTTACTAAAGTTTCTCTAATATCTATTGAGATAGCTTGATTGCATTGGCTTTTTTTCACACATATGTGTTTCTCTTCGGGATGGCAATGGGTCGGGTCGGGCACGGATAGTGTCTACCCATAACCCGACCCGCAAGTACAAAATCATACCCGTACCCACCTCGCTACCCGTTAGATACCCGTATAAAAAAAAAAACCTGTGGATTTTTTCTAACCAGTGTATACCCGTTGGATACTCGTTTTCGAACTTCCTTTAGTCCAAATTCTGGCCCAATACTTTATTATCCTTTCTTGTTCAAAATCAAAACTCAATAACCCTAGGCCTTCACTTCAAAGAGAGCAACAATCACCTCCTCCATTCGCAATAGCTACCCTCCGTTGCGTCCTCCTTCCACTAAACCCTTCTTAACTCTCATCAAACAAACTTTCATTCATTTCCAGTTGCATTCATCAACATGCCCAACTCCAAAACGCCAGACCCCAATGTTGTTTTGATCCCATCCAATACGGTTTCCGATGGGTCACGTGAACCTCCCTGCCTCAAAACGCATCGGTGGCCCTCGCTAGTGCTGCACCTAGACGTCGTCACCGCGACGTTCTTCGGCCTCTTCTTCCTCTTCTTCGGCCTCGTCTTCCTCTTCTTCGTCCTCGTCTTCACTTTCCTGAGGGACTCACTCGTTGCCTCAGGCCGCCAGACGCTGAACCTCTCCGCTTCCGATCCGCTTCGACGCCTCCACATTTCGGCGGCTATTGAGGCCGAACAACCGCATGTGATGGAGCAAGGATTTAAAGTATGTGACGGCGCTGCAGCTAACAAGAAGAAATGAGGGCACCTCTTTTTTCTTTATTCTCAAGAAGAAAACCCTAAAAAAAATTGGGCTTTGACCCATTTTTACAGTAGATTGAAACCTAATTCAACAATTAGAATAATTAAAATTATAATTTTATTTTGGTTTAAACCATTTAGACATCCCTATTTTCGTTCGGTCCTTCCACTTTGGTCCCCTTCTTTTAAACTTTCCAAATTGAGTCCTCATAATTGCTAATTTGAAGCAATTCAGCCCCTACTGTTAAAAATGGTTAACTGCCGTTTAAATATTGATGACATGGTATTATAAATGAATTTTATATTAAAAATTATTAATAAATATTTGTGTAATCAGAATTTTATAAGGACAAAGTGGGAATAAGAAACATTTTTTTCTTCCTCCACATTCTCGTTCTTGCGTCTCAAATTTCCATGTCAAAAAATCATTCTCAAGACTCTGACTTCTCCCTGTCCTTCCCAAGAACTAGTGCAGGAAGCAAAGCACAGTCGCACAACGTAAGCAATACTGTAACAGTAACATAAGCAACAAAATCCTCTCACAACAAGACGACAAGCCTTTGAATTTTATATAAAATGGAAGCCTTCTCTAATAAACATCTAAAAACTTTTTCCAAAATAAGAAATACTTTTGTTGTATAAAAATAATCAGTATTTTATACTTTCAACATTAAACTTGATGGTTTTAGCTAAGGTGTAGCGGGAGATTCTGCAGAAAAAAACAGTGACATAATCTAACCTTACTTCTCTATGTTTTTCTTACCGGGAAATTAATTCCCACTCCCTCCAAAAGGAATTCTTAAAAGGGTATCGAAATGATACTTAAAAATCTTGAAAAGTTGTTTGCACACCGAAACAACACTAAAATTAGCTACCTTCGCAGCCGTAATGCAGCATGTTGACCAAATTAAGGAAACAAAATAGAAATAATACTAGATTAGCTTTCACTTACTGATCCAAGTCGATCACTTTTTCACAAGTAGAATTATGGAGAGACGAGGTTGAAGAGGTAGTAAAACATGAGTCTGCATCTTCCATCATTTTCTTCTTTAAGCAAAACCACCACTTGTTGTCTTCTCCCCTCTCGTGATATAGAGCTCTAAGGATAAGACTAACATTCAGGGCCAAAGACAGTACCAGCAAGTGCCTCAAGGCAAACAGAGATGGAACTGCAACCATTTTCAAGCAAAACACAAAGCACTAGAAAACTAAAATGAAAACAGAATAGAGGAACAGCTTGGAATGAACAGTGGCTGATATGGTCCACGTTTTATAGTGTTGGCAATCACTAAGACCTATTAAAAAAAATGGTAGCAATTAAAGAGGTAGAGTGACAAGTTTATGGTAGAGATGTTAAAAGTTAGAGGTTTGGGTCGGTGGTAATACAAAAGTATCTGTATGAAACGGAAAAGATTGAACTAAAAAACAGGGAAATGAAGAATCAGTGACATAACAAAATCGCAGAAACCTAAACAGAGAAAACCAATTCGCCATCACATATTTGTCTTCTCCACTATCGCACAACCAATAACATGTTCTTTTCTGCCAGATCGCAAGATTCAATCTCCTCCACGCTCCAACTGCAATCACTGAAACTACCGCTCCCCACCATCATTGGACCAGTAAAGCCAAACCAGAAAAACCCAAAACCCCCCAAATCTGGCCACAACAGAAACCTTCAAAAAGCATCCAGAGCACCACCGTGAATCTCCATCCACCTCCTCCAAGCTAGAATCCCAATCGCGACCTGTAAGGGAAACCACCTTCAAGGTTTTTGCATTCCCAATTCAAAGAACCAAAACGCAACCATGGAAATTTGAGACGCAAGAGCGAGAATGTGGAGGAAGAAGAAAGTCTTTCTTATTCCCACTTTGCCCTTCTAAAATCCTGATTACACGAAATATTCATTAATAATTTTTAATATAAAATTCATTTATAATGCCACGTCATCAATACCTAAACAGCTGTTAACCATTTTTAATGACAAGGGCTGAATTGCTTCAAATTAGCAATTTTGAGGACTCAATTGGAAAAGTTTAAAAGAAGGGGACCAAAGTGGGAGGACTGAACGAAAATAGGGACGCCTAAATGGTTTAAACCTTTTTATTTTTTAAACAGAAAACCTATTAGTTAAATTATAATTTTATTTTTTAAACGGGTAACGGATACCAGCGAGTATGGATAATGTGATACTCGAATCCGACCCGTTAACAAGCAGGTATTAAAATACCTGCTACCCGCGAGTACCTCTTACCCACGGGTACTAAATACTCGAAGTGGATTTTATTCGTGAATACCCACATGTACGAGTTATTAGGCCAAGTCCTATGTATTGGGATAACAAGAATGCTATTCCAATTTCTCACAATTCAATCTTTCATTCAATTTTTCATGAGTGCACAAAGGATATTAAAATTAATTGTCATTTTACTTATCATCTTTTCCACATGAAACTATTATATTTGGGTATTATCGTTTCATTTACTCATATATAATGACTTTATTTACAAAACATCGATTAAATTCATTTTTTGACAGATAAATTATTTATATTTCATATTAACACAGTTTAAAAAAATTATTATTATTATTATTATCATTATTATTCTTATTATTATTATCATATATATATATATATATATATATATAGTTAAAGATAATTTAACTTTTATTTTAATTTAATATTTATGTTTTTATTAGGTTTAATATCTATTTTGATTCCTTGGTTTGTAGGGTCGGTTCAAAGTGGTCCTTCTTTTTCTCAAACGTTCACTAACATCCTACTTTTTGCAAAAACGGTGCACGTTAGTCCTTTTTGCTTACGACGTTAAATTTGCTAAAGGCAGAGCTGCCCAACTGACAAAAATCTGATGAGTTGTACAATTTTGGTTGATGTGTTAAATTGAATTGTTGATTCATCCAGAAAGCAAAGTGATTCATGATTGTTGTTCCCAAATTTAAAAGCAAAGTTAGGGGTTGTTCCCAAAATCAAAGGTTAGGGTTCTTGGAGATTCATGGTACTGTTGTTCTCAAATTTAATAGCAAAGGATTAGGGTTAGAGATAGCTTCTTCACAAAGTTGTTCTTCCTGTTCGAAGGCAACGGGCAAAGAAGGATTACAATTAAGAAGCCCTAAATTCGAAAGTCTAAGAAAAGTTCCTAATATTTACTGGTTTCCTTCTTCTTCTTCTTTGGTGGTGCTGAAGAAATCCCAATTAAGAATCCTAAATTTGCACACTGGGACCAACCCCAAAATTATCAACCCTAATGGTTTCTAGAAATCTAAAATTGGGAAAATACTCTAATTAAAACCCTAAAATTGGAAATTAGTTTATAAAACCCTAAAGGGAAAAAAATCCCTAATTAGTTTTCATCACCAATTTGTTTTTCTTGGCGATTTGGCGTGCTAGCACCACTGTTTTCTACTTCGTTTATGTTCTGCGTCGTGCAATGGAGGTTAAGCTTATTCTTCCTTTCATTCATTGTCACGGTGGTTATAAGTGTTTTGCGTTGCAGCAATGGTGACTTTCCGTTGTTTTGGTTCTTCTTGCTCGTTGCCACCATGGTGGAGGAAACCGTCTTCGTCTTCTCCCTGTTCTCGACACCGAGATTGATCGCTTCAGTTAATCCTAATTTTAGGTTAACCTTAACTTTTAAATATTTCACGTCCTTTTAAATTATTTTATTTTAACACATATAATGAAGTCACAGTGTCACCACAACCAAAACTGTACAACTCATCAGTTTTGTGCCAGCTGGGCAGTTCTGCCGTTAGAAACTTTAACGTCATAAGCAAAAAGGACTAACATGCACCGTTTTTGCAAAAAGTAGGATGTTAATGAACTTTTGGTAAAAAAAAAGGAGGATCAATTTGCACCGTTTTTACAAAAAATAGGATGTTAGTGAATTTTTGAAAAAAAGAAGAACCAATTTGAACCGACCCTACAAACTGAAGGATCAAAATAGGTATTAAACCTTTTTATTAGGTTTTGTATCTTTAGAATTCCTACCTCTATTACTTTTCTTTTCCTTTTTCAAGAATTCTTATCCTTTTGTTTCATTGTTCTCAATTAGCTCTATTACAAATCTCCGCAAAATATTTTATAACTATATAATATATACGAATTTGAAATTTTGATTAAAAATCATTAAAATTCATATTTTATAAATCTTCGGAAAGCACAATATTAGACACATCAATTAAATATTTGAAGGAGAGAAGAAATTTCAAAATGGAGGGGAAAACAATTTTAAAATAGAAAACCAACGTAAAAAAATCAAATATCAATTAAGAGATCATAAATATAATTAAACATGAAAAACGTATATTATTTAATATGATAGTTATGTAGAATCATTAGTTGTTGGTATTACGTGACAATTCAAACATAGGTAATCCAAAGAGGTAGAATTCTTACCTTCTAACCTCGAAAGTTTCCACCCTCCTATTCAGTCAAAAAAGGAAGAGAGTATCAATATCAGAGAATCACAACACGACAAGGAAGAGTACTTAAAAAGGTTATGATCATACTGTCTAAATGCTTTTATTTCTGTTTGAAACCAAACAATGTTTTACATAATGCATACATAATGCAGGTAAACTATAAAAGGCTGATGAATTAGAAAACATTTAGTTAATAGAGTGATATTTTATGGATATAATGTGGAATGGTAATCTATAAACATACGAAACTTAGTTTTAATAGATAAAAGGCCTTCAGTGTTCACTTGTATTTTCCGAAAATATTTTAGAAGTGTAAAAATAAATATATATAAAACTCTTTCGAGGATCAAACATATAAATATATTAAAACTAAAAAGATTATTTTTTTTGTGTAATAATTTATATATTTAAAAAAAATAAAATGACTTTTAGTAAGAATGAAATAAAAATATTTAATTTTTAAATTATGATAAACTCGAAATTTAATTAAAATTAAAAACAGAAAGCCTGTACGTCATACCTTCATTTGGGCATCGAAGCGTGTGGCTGGAAGAATTGAAATAGCAGTCATCAGCTGCACAATACAATAGAATACAAATATGAAGAATTAATATAACAATAATATCATTTAATTAATAAAAAAAATTAGATTACATCTACTGAATTAAAAAATATAAAAATGTTAAATACAAACAATTATTTTAATAATAATGAAGTAAAAATATTTAATATTTAAGGTTAAATATGTTTTTAGTTCCTATACTTTGGGACGATTTTAGTTTGAGTCCCTCTTTCAAATTAAGGTATAATTTAGTCCTTCAACTTTAGAAAACTCTGATTTTAGTCTTTTTTTTATCAATTTCTTTTAACTTTATTTGATTTTAGTCTTTTTTATCAATTTCTTTTAACTTTATTTGTTGTTTCAAACACGTTTCTTAGTTAACATTGAATCAAAAATGTGTCAAAACAGTGTAAACAATCCAAATTCTATAATGAAACGTGCTTGAAACAGCAAATAAAGTTAAAAAGTTTTGATAAAAAAGACTAAAACCAGAGTTTTCTAAAGTTACTAAATTGTATTTTAGTTTGAAAGAAGGACTAAAACCACAATGGTCCTAAAGGACTAAAAACATATTTAACCCTAATATTTAAATTTGAAATTTAATTAGAATAAAAGCATAAAGGCTGAAGTGCCTTACGGATGCATTGAAACGTGTGGTTGGAAGAATTAAAAGAGCAGCGCTGAGGAGCTCCACAATGATCAGCACAGGCGAAAGGAGTCCATGAAAGCTGAAATCCATAAAGTAGCGCTTTGTGTATGATGGCATAGGAATATTTATTTGCGTCCAAACCCCACCAAGATGTGGGAGCAACCAGCTTTACTCTACAACCAACTTCTATGTCCTCTGCTAATAGGCCACCGACAGCCATAGCGTATATGTAACCTTTGGACTCCCAATTCACGCATCCACCAGCACTCACATACTTAGGGTTCCCACTCACTTCATGACTACAATTCAAAATCACTATATACTCGTACAAAAACTTATCACCATCAACATACCAAGGATAGGACCTATAATAACGGTAAGGACGCAAGGCGTAAGAATCAGTGATGTAAGTGAAATTGTACGGAGACAAAGAATAGCGAGGAAGGGAGGAGCAGTTTGTGGGTTGAAGTCCAGGATCCACCACTCGGATTGTGAAATTATTGTAGTCGATGGCCTCTACACGAAATGTTCCAGAGAACAGAGATAACAGCGTTATATTGTTTTCACAAGATAACTCATACCGACCGCACACTTTTGGGTCTCCTTTCAATCGGAATGGATAAGATATGTTGGTGATTTTGCCACAGGAAGAGACGGGGCAACCATCTTCTCCGTCAATTTGGTGAAGTAGAAATACTAACACTATCAAGGTTCTCTCTCTCCACATCCTCACGCCTAATCTTTTTTCTCTTTCTAAATTAGTTATAACATAAAACAAAATGAGTTAAATTCTAAAGCTAGTTTGTTACTTTACTAGGGGTTTCCGTGTCTTTCTATAAGTGTTGGGTAGTTTTTTAGATTCAACTAGTGTTGTTATTGTCACATGTACTAATTAGCCTTTGACTTGAATTTTCTGTGTTATTACGCGTAGAAGATAAAGGAGAACGTGAATATGAGGAATTTGACTCACTATACCCAAGCTTCCAGTTGGACTTGTGTGGCTGTGAATTTCGAAGAATTTGTATGAGTGTGACTCTCACTGAATTACTGTTTGGGGGAGTCAATTCCTGGAACTTAATAATATGTACGCACCTTAGACATTGATATAATTATATATATATATGACACCCACCTAATTAAGGGATTTCATTTTTCCTATAAAAGATATTTTTTGAAAACGCAGACTTTGACTCATGACAAATCATAAGTCTTTTTTATCTTTTCTATGTGGTTTCGGCTTATGATACTAGTTAGAAGTTTTAGCGTAAACTGAAAGAGGCACTCAGCTTGGTTTGTTAAACATGATGGCAAGTGTGTTGCTCCTCCAACGTGATTCTTTATTGATGAAGCTATCGCTAATGCTTATTCTTATCAGAAGTGGCAGCGCTCATAACGAGTGCCACGAGGAAAACTTGTCTTGTGGGCCGAACGAACCCCTTATCAGATTTCCCTTCCAACTCGTAAAGGAGATGAAGGAGCCATGCAGTTATCCCCGTCTTTGTCTTTCTTGTACTGAAAATAATCAGACCATGCTTCTGCTTCCAACGATCAAACTCCAAGTCAAAAATATATTCTACGAAGATCAGGAAATAGTCTTAACTGACCCGGAAAACTGCTTGTTCAACAAGTATATGCAAATAACCAATTTTGTTCAGAGTTACCAATTTGAATTATACGATACAAACTTGAGCTTCTTCAATTGTACTTCAGCTGGGCATCGACACGTCCGCTACCGCTACAGGGAAGACTCGTATTCCCAAGATTTGGTCTCCTGTCCGATTTTCATTTCTGATTCTTTTGAAAGTGTCCTCGAATTAGATCTAACATCCTGTACCAAGATGTTCGACATCCCTTCGCCAATCCTTTTCACCGACGGGTATCCCTTGTATTTGAGATGGTTCAAACCAAATTGTTCTGAGTGCGAAGCTAAAGGCAAGAGATGTAAATGGAAGACCAACAACGACACAGGAGACATCGAATGTTTTGAATGCACACGAAAAAGAATTCACGTTCCTAAATCTCTTATTTTTGCTACTACAGGTCATATCAAACTCTTACACGTTCAATTTTTAATATTGTTTTGTTCCTTTTTTCCTAGAAATTTGAATGCTAACAAGTGAATAAATAAAGCTTTCTCTTTTCTTTTCTAAATGAAGTCTCCAACCGCTATTGTAGGTTCGATCTTTTTGGGGCTGGTGGTCACAGCTGTCTTTATGAGCATTCTCTATTTTAGGGAAAAACAAGAAGATCAAGCAAGAGTGGACAAGTTTTTAGAGGACTACAGGGCAGAAAAGCCTGCAAGATTCACCTACGCCGACCTTAAAAGAATCACCAATGGCTTTAAGGAAATGTTAGGAGAAGGAGCTCATGGGGCTGTGTTCAGAGGTAAACTTTCCAGTGAGATATCCGTGGCTGTGAAGATCCTCAACAATACAGAGGGAGAAGGGAATGAGTTCATCAATGAAGTGGGAATTATGGGCAAAATCCATCACATCAACGTGGTGCGCTTGCTTGGCTTCTGTGCAGAAGGACTCCATCGTGCTCTTGTCTACAATTTCTTTCCAAACGGTTCCTTACAAAGCTTCATATTTCCACCAGAAGACAAGGACCATTTCCTTGGCTGGGAGAAGCTTCAACACATTGCTCTTGGTATAGCTAAAGGGATTGAGTATCTTCATCAAGGTTGCAATCATCCCATTATTCACTTTGACATCAATCCTCACAACGTGTTACTTGATGACAACTTCACTCCAAAAATATCTGATTTTGGCTTAGCCAAATTGTGTTCCAAGAATCCNAGTTTGGTGTCCATGACAGCTGCTAGGGGAACCTTGGGATACATTGCACCTGAAGTCTTCTCTAGAAACTTTGGAAACGTATCTTACAAGTCTGATATTTACAGTTATGGAATGTTGTTGTTAGAAATGGTTGGTGGGAGGAAGAATGTGGACATGTCTTCTCCAGAAGATTTCCATGTTCTGTACCCTGATTGGATCCATAACCTGGTTGATGGAGATGTTCATATCCATGTTGAGAATGAAGATGATTTTAAGATTGCAAAGAAACTAGCAATTATTGGGCTTTGGTGCATACAGTGGCAGCCAGGGAATCGTCCATCCATAAAATCTGTGATACACATGCTAGAAACTCAAGAGGAAAACCAGATTGCCGTGCCTCCTAATCCATTTCACTCAACAACTTCCACAAAAGTTAAGGGACCCATTTCGACAAGACGACCTTTGCATTTGGAAGTGATTGAAGAATGATTTACACCGAAAAAATAATCTTTCAACTTGTACGAAATTTATAGAAGATGAAAGTTTGAGACATTAAAGCAAACAAGTTATATAACAAAATTAGTAAAATTGAACTCCAGAGCTCGTTTGTAACTTTACTAGGGGTTGCCATGATCTTTCCATTAGTGTTGGTACTTTTAGAGATTCAACTAGTGACTTTGTTGGTGCTTTTAATATTTTTAATTTTGTTCCTAATGCAATTTTTGCTGACGCTCTCACAACAATCCGTATTTAACTTTCCCGTTTGAATGATTTAATTCATTATGGTTGGAATGCTACTCACCTATTGCGGTTCAAGCTTTTCATTCCAACTTTAAGGTCGCTTGGAAGATTAAGAAGATGGAATAAATTCAAGTGGATAAATGGTTTTATGGATTTTAAAACTTCTTATAGTTGATAATTAGTTAATGTACCATATTTGATTTTCTTTGGTGAAATTCTTTATCCTTTTTGTTTTCAGGAGGTATTTTAGGAATAGATTTAGCCTTTCGGAATATGATTGGTGAGTGTTGTTGATATGCCAAACATAGTTAGAAACAACATTCATAGTGATGCAAAACATGTTTTTTATATAAAAAAGGACAATTATATTTTCACAATATTTTTTGATAACTTTTTTAATAACAGGATACGTGTCATTGTTTTATTGATCTATTTGATTTTGTGTTTAAAAAATATTTAAAACAAACCAATCATAAACTGTCACGTATATATTGTCAAAAAATTGTTAAAAAAATGTTATTAAAAAAAGTTTTTTCTATAAAAAAAATAAAGAACAGTTTTAGATAGATTTAAGTACTTAATGAAAGAAAATAAACACAGAACTAAGTATGTAATTGTAAGGGAATAGACTACTTGAAAAATTTGAACTAAAAATGAAGTTTCTGACGAGAGACATCAAAATAAATTTCACTGGCCACACCCATCAACGTTACAAACTTCGAGAATAATATTCAAATATCCTATTTGTTAACCTTTATTTGATAAATATTTTACACTATAAATTACGCATATATAATATCTAAAACTACTTTCTTGACGACCCACTTATTTACGAGTAATGATATGTGTCCATTAAACAATTTTCTCTTAATGTAACTTACGTCACAATTTTCAGAAAACCTTATCTTTTATTTTACTTTATGATTTTTGTCGAACTCAGCTTTACACACTTTTTCTCAAAGTATTTAATTGGATGATGATATTTAGACAATATTTTTTTGACAACATTTGAACATTTATTGATTACATGTAAATCTGTGATTGTTCCTAAATTAGTCCACAATCAATAATAATAATCATAAACACTATTATGAAGTAATTTAGGATCAATCACAGATTGACACGTAATCAATGTTCAAATGTTGTCAAAAAAATATTGTCTAAATATCATTATCCTATTTAATTTCCTAACTTATTTATTTCTCCTTATTAAAAATCTTGGCCAACTATTTTTGATAAATGGACCACGACTACTTTTCTTTTTCTACATTAGTGTTAAGTTTATTTTGTGGTTTCATTTGTATACAATATAAATATACTTTTACCAAATTACCCCAAATATATTCATTGGGAAATGTGCTTAGTTTTTAGACAAGTATAGTTTAAGAAGTTGAAATTTGATTATAATATTTTGTACTTATAATTAGTCTTTGGCTTTGGCTTGAATTTTCTGTGTTGTTACGCGTAGAAGATAAAGGAGAACGTGAAGACGATGAATTTGACTGACTATACCCAAGCTTCCATCGCACAGTTGGACTTTTGTAGCTGTGAATTTCGAAGAATTTGTATGAGTGTGACTCTCACTGAATTATTGTTTTGGGGAGTCAATTCCTAGAACTTAACATGCACGTACCTTGACATTGATAGAATTAAATGTATGCTAATATATTTATGACACCCACCTAATTAAGGGATTTTATTTTTCCTATAAAAGATATTTTTTGAAAACGCAGACTTTGACTCATGAGAAATCATAAGTCTTTTTTTTATCTTTCCAGTGGTTTGTGCATATGATTGAAAAAGTAAAACTATAAATGAAAAGTGTTAGCATAAACTATAGAAAAATGATAGACTAACACTACTAATTTTGCATATATACCTATGACACCATGACGTGAATTTTAAATTTAATAATTGAACTAAAATTTCTTGAGATGACACATTCACATTACAAGAAAATTACTTAATAACAACTTGAGAACAAAAATAATTATTTATTATATTAGTTAAATTAGCATTATTTTTAAACTAAATATTACATCTAAAATAATTCTATTGTTATAGAAAATTTATAATTAGATTATAAATCAAATTCTAAATTAATTGTTACAAAAGTTTTATTAGTTTCTAGATCAGTTTCTTTTAATATTAGAGACTAATAAACTAATAATATAAGTAGTTAAAATCCTAGTAATTATCAACTAATCATTGATAAAATTTGTAAGATGTATGTATCATACATGTTCGAGTACATATCGATTACTCATGTTTTGATATACTTGGTTCTTCTGGTATGATTTGGCATTATGACGACTTGACTGACTACATGTCAATCAATTAGGATCGACTTCTAAGAACGTTGGCAAAGTTGACTTATCTTAAAACCGTGTTTAAGGTATGATTAAGAGACTAGTTAATCAAAGGCAAGTCAAGGTAACTAGCTATATTAATCGGGCTTATCCATGTAAAAAATAAATAAACAATAATATAAATAACACGGTACACAAAATATATGGACTACATTAATTAATTACAACATTTAATATTATCTTACACACTTAGCTTACTTAAGTGTCAAAATATCACTAGTTCAAAACCACTGTTTAACGTTGGTTAATTTGGGCTTTTAACGTTAGACAGGTAACCGACGTCTTTGCGGGTGATGTTAATAAGACGTCGGACTACAAATAACCGATGTCTATATAGACGTTGGTTGCTTGTACACAAACGTCTATATCCACATCCATTGGGAGTCAAGGGACATTTATATACACGTCATAGTGGGTACACCCGACGTCTATGTCGACGTTGGATGCCAAAATCACCAACGTCTATAGGCGCTGGACATTTTGTGCACTGTAACTCATTGGACGTCTGTTTGTGCAC
Organism: Vigna radiata var. radiata; assembly: GCF_000741045.1. Lineage (NCBI taxonomy): Eukaryota > Viridiplantae > Streptophyta > Magnoliopsida > Fabales > Fabaceae > Vigna > Vigna radiata. The sequence continues at coordinate 27,619,596 of NC_028356.1, forward strand.
TGATAGACGTCTACTGGATATTATAGACGTTAGGCATTGCATTAATAGACGTCTACTCAGTTTGTTTTTTAAAAAAATTAATTTATTTTTACAACAAAACCACACCTGAAATACAGAAAATTGTCCCAGAACAGTATACTATAATATAATTATGCGTTTCAAGTAAAGAAAGTTGTACTTAATAAAAAAAACAATCCAAAACTATCAAACTATAAACTTAAAGTATGTCTTGTGTAATGTTGAACAACAACATAATCCTAGTTCCATCTTTGCAGAAGATAAGTTGTCTACTCTTGCCTTATCTGCCTAATTGTGTCATCTAGTATAGGAGCTGCACTATTGAAGCGCTACAAAATCAAGAAAGATTATGGTTTCTTATATGTTCTAAGATTTGGAAATGATTTGTAATGTATAGAAGGTAAGCATCATTACCTCATTCCATTCATCAGTAATGACAGCTCGAACAATGCTCTTAATCCAAGACATGACATAGTAGTCACATTCCCAAGAATCTAGCTGCTTGTTACACTAAAATGACAAACTAAATGGTCAAGAATTTACATCATTCAATAACAGAAAATGAATTATAGTTATAAATGACTTACAACCTTTGGATACAAAACTTGAACTAGTTGACCTCGAGATTTACCCATAACTCTATTTAGATTGAAAACACAAAGTAATATTAATATAATTATATTTAGGATAAAAATTTAAGGTGAACATGAAATTCAAAGTCATTTTTGGAGAAACACGTACCCTTAAAGCATGCTTCTCAAGTCATTTTTCATCTTCCTGTGCAGCGAACAAAACCATACAATTATACCTTGTTTGGGACCGATGACCATCAGCTGCCAGTGAGACCTATCATGAATCATAAATAGTTAGTAAACTAATTAAGTATACTTTAATGAACTTTTACATAAAACAATACATACCCATCAATTTATGGTACAAGGTATACGTTTCTGTTTGACTGAGCCATCCATGTTTGCAAATAATGTTGTTTGGTTTCAAGTGTGTTACCAGAATGTTGAATGGTCTCAGATTCAACAAATCCGTACATGGAAGACCGACTTTGGTCTACAATGACTGTGTCCATGTACCTAAAACAACAAAATTAAGTTGTTAGAAACTAGGAATGTAAATAAAACTAACATGGAAGACAAAATTAACTATCTTACATGCACCATAGTTGAAGGATGGAAATATTCAACATCTTGTCTCCTGCAGTGATCTCCGATACATCATTGAATGTGATATATACTGGCAAATGGGGTCCGAGACCAAGTACTCTCAAATCGTAGTATATTAGTATTGATCCCTTGTTGAACCTGGGTAATTTTGACATTAATTTTGATATAAGATCATCCTCCGCTTCAGCCATGTCATCACTTTCAGGTATGACTGACTCATGCATGGGCTACTCGTGAGGACGTGTGAACTAAAGATAAGAATTTGAAAGTTATAATTAAGTATTATACAAAAATTTAACATACAAATACTAACGATAAAAATATTATACCTGTTATGTAGCAATGTGTGTCATGATGAATGATCTAGGCCAGGCTATAAATGTTCCTATGGCCTCCCCCACAAACTGAACTTTTATAGTAGGTACAGGCACCTGAGCCTGAGGATCCCGAACCTCGTCAATCATGACATGCACGTGGTCGGGTGATATGGGAACACCATGAATAGTGTGTCCTCCCTGAAGTACTCGTCCGACAGGCACAATGTGTGGGGGATCCCCATCAACCAACAACTCATACTAACCATTGTAGTCAGTAGGCTCTATAGCAAAGCATGATCCTCTAGTGCTGACACGAGGTGGTGTGGGAGTTTCAATGGGCACACCCAGGGAGCCCTGCGTCATGGATTGCAACTTCTCTTCAAGCGCTCTTTGTATTTCTTTTTGTTCCTGTAGCTACTTCATGAATTGTTGCTCCATTTTTTGCATGCTTTGGCGAAGTCTTTCCTCCCACTGAAGATCCATTTGCCTCAGTGCCTCCTGACTCATTGATTGAGTGCTTTTTTGTGCAGGGCCAAAGTAGTCACGAAGACCAATCGTCCCAAGAACTCCACGTACATGTCCTATGTGCTCTGGCTTTCCAATGGTCATTGTTAGAATGTCGTCTCTACCTTGGCCAGTAAATGTTCCTTGTGTCTGTTGCTCAACCAACTCATCCTGCACATAATAAAAAACTTTTTTACTTAAGACATGCTATGATAAATACACTATCAAACAATGTTTAGAATTTGAACTTACAATTCTCTGTGAGATCAATATAGCTGAGGCAGATGTCATGTTCCCATCGAATTTTGTCCCAGCAGCTTTCCACAGCTCGTACCTAGTAGGTGCAGGTGCTAGGTCGGGGGATTCAAGCCCCAACTCATCCGCTCGAGTCTTTTTATTTTCTTCTCGAGTTTCGCATAACCACCTCGTGATAACAACTGTGGTGCATCATTAAGCTTTTGCCTTTCTTGGGCGACTAACATTTTACTCTGTAAAACCATGTAAATTCATAACTGTAAAATCATAATAAAATCCTTTAAGACTTTGTAGATGTTAAGATACATACCTTCCATTTCTCAATCTCTCTTGATGCACGAAATAGTGCCCACTCTTCCTTTGTGAAGGAATAATGCTGACCTAGATTCTCATTTTGTTTGTGTCCATAGATATACAAACGTGTCAGCCTTGTCTTGAAATCCCTTCATCTGGTACATATATGCGATAACACTTTCTTTCCCATCTCAATTGTGTTTGGAATATCATACTTTAGTTGGAAATCCACTACAGTTAAGGGACCCATTTCGACAAGACGACCTTTACATTTGGAAGTGATTGAAGAATGATTTACACCGGAAAATAATCTTTGAATGTGAACAAAATTTATAGAAGATGAAAGTTTGAGACATTGAACCAAACAAGTTATATAACATAAAATATCAGTTAAATTAAACTCCAGTGCTAGTTCGTAACTTTACTAGGGGCTGCTGATCTTTCTATTATACTATTGGTACTTTTAGAGATTCAACTAGTGACTTTGTTGGTACTTTTAATATTTTAAATGTTGTTACTTATGCAATTTTTGCTGGGGGCTCTCACAACAATGATCCCTATTGAACTTTCCCATTTAAAATGATATAATTCATTATGGTTGGAATGTCACTCACCTGTTTTTGTTTCAAGCTTTTTATTCCAACTTTAAGGTGGCTTGGAAGATTAGAAGTAGATGGAATACATACAAGTGGATAAATGGTTTTATAGATTTTAAAACTTCTTATAGTTGATAATTAGTACCATATTTGATTTTCTTTGGTGAAATTTTATCCTTCTGTTTTCAGTGTTAGGTCAATTATTACTGATGAAGAACTTCTGGACTCAACACAGGATCAGGAAAACATTGATAGGGAGAATTGTTGGGTTTATCGAGGAAGAGTTTCCTAGTGGGTTACACAAACACCAATTCATCCGAGTCTAACCATATAAAGGATTGACACCACTCTTTACCCAAAATCTTAAGGCAATGGGTTAATGGGTCTTTCATCTTATATAGTACTCTACTTTCTCATTTCTATCCAATGTGGGACTTAGACTTACACTTGAATTCCCAACAATCTCCCCCTCAACGGAGAGTCCCTTCCACATAGGTACACTTCCCCTCCAGCGGAAACATTCACAACCAACCACAACCACGAGTAGCCTTTTCCAACCGATCCAACCACCCTTTATCTTAACAGGTTGCTTACCTGAATACCCTTTGTCAGGAAGACTTTCGGTATAGGGATCATTATACTCGTCTTAGCCGGTCACCAAGACAAACCATCGACTCTGATACCACTGTTAGGTCTATCGAGGAGGAGTTTCCCAGTGGGTTACACAAACACCAATAACATCTAAGCTCAACCATATAAAGGATTGACACGACTTTTTACCCAAAACCTTAAGGCAATAGGTTAATGGGTTTTTCATCTTATATAGTACTCTACTTTCTCATTTCTATCCAATGTGGGACTTAGACTCACACTTGGATTCCCAACAGTCCCTCAAGGGTGAGTCCCTTTCACATAGGTACACTCCCCCTCTAGCGGAAGCATTCCCAACCAACCACAACCATGAGTAGCCCTTTCCAACGGATCCAACCGATGTTTATCTTAACGGGTTGCTTACCTGAATACCCTTTGTTAGGAAGACTTTCGATATAGGGATCATTATACTCGTCTGAGCTAGTCACCAAGACAAACCATCGGCTCTAATACCATTATTGGGTCTATGGAGGAGGAGTTTCCCAGTGGGTTACACAAACACCAATAACATCTGAGCCCAACCATATAAAGGATTGATGCCACTCTTTAACCAAAACCTTAAGGCAATGGGTTTATGGGCGTTTCATCTTATATAATGCTCTGCTTTCTCATTTCTATCCAATGTGGGACTTAAACTCACACTTGGATTCCTAACAATCTTGTTGGGAGGTTTAACTCACACACATATACACATAGATCTCAAAACTAGTAAGATATTGTCTGCTTTGGGCCAAGCCCTCACGGATTTGCTTTTAGTACCACTCCAAAAGGTCTCTTACCAATGGAGGTATCTTGTGTGTATATAAACCCATGTCCATCTCTCGTTTTATCCGATGTGGGACTTTGTTTGTACCCAACAAGAATTACCCAAAAGAATCACATGGAAACCCACACACCTCAACGACTACGTGACTGATTAATGAGTTGGCAGTGTTTAGGTTCTAGAAGGATTCGGTCACACCTTAGGATCCGAACAAACTTTATTCCTTTGCCATTTTTACATTTTCACGTTTCAATGCAAAATCACTCACAACACTGCATTTGAGAATTTGTGCATAGTCACAAGTTTAATTCGACTTACTTCATAATGAAGTTGACTTAAAACTTGCAGTTATGCCACAATATAAGTTCAAAAAAGTGCATGCGGTTTTCTTCTTCAAAAACATGTGTAATGCAGTTATAAATGATGTATCAAATATAAGCTCAGTAAATGTGCATTCACATATCAAGATGAACACAAAACATGTTCAATAAGATATCATCCAATAAGAAACAAAACATGCAACACATAACGAAATATGTTTTATTAATAATGTGTTGTCATCATAAAAAACCAGAGTGATTAAAGCACTATGAGATTAAGGTTAGCTAAAACATTGCTTCCCTTATTAACAATCTCAACAAACTAAACTTCAATTGTTGTTGGGAAAATGATGTAATCCTTTGAAACTCTCATGTATTGAATTGATTTATATTGCAAATGCTTCTTTCATTAATTGTTAGGGTTTTTTCCTTTATACTCTATGCTTGCTTTGTTTAACTCATTCATAGCATGATAATTGATTTCGTCGATATGGACACATACGAGGGAATCTAGATCTGGGGAATCTCTCCCAAAAGCAGTATTGCCTAGACATAGGGATATGAGTTTTGGTTGCCTTAAGCTTCTGTGCGTATGTAATGCAGAATTAATTGCTAGGGAGACAAGACATTGTAAACTAGTAATTAAGGATAGGTTTTCTTCACCGAGACATCGGGTTTAAGGTAAATTAGAAAGTGGCATTAACATTAATGAAGAAGAAGAATTTGTTTATACATGAGAGTGGATAGAAGAATTTGTTTACAAACCATTCACCTGTGCATTTTTCTTCTCAATTGATCAAAACTTGCATTTATGTTTACTTTCTGCATTATAAACCAAATGATTTTGTTTTCAAGTCTTAACTAATAAAAAAATTACATGACTATTTAGGTCGTGAGTCCCTAGGGAACACGATACTTGGTCTTACCATTTATATTACTTGATACGATTTGGTACACTTGTCGGAGTCTTAACAACGACATACTAGTCTATAACTCCACAATGGATGATCATATGGCTCATCTCGAGACAGCCTTCAAGCTTCTACTGCATCATTGTTTCCACCTCAAGGGTTCTAAATGTTCAATCGGTCAATAGTCCATCCAGTACTTGGGCCATGTGGTGTCCTCTACAGGGGTTTTTCCGGACCCTTCTAAAGTAAAGGCAGTTATCGATTGGCCCATCCCATCGTATTTGAAGTCTATCTGTAGGTTCCTTGGCCTTTTGGGGTTTTATCGATGCTTTGTTAAAGGATATGCCTCTATAGCCTCTACTCTCACTGATTTGTTGAAAAAGCATAATTTTATATGGTCAGATGCTACTACTGAGGCCTTTAACAAACTCAAGCAAGCTCTCACTAATGCTCCGGTGTTGGCTTTGCCTCGTTTCGATTTAGCCTTCACTATACAAACAAATGCCTCTACAACTGGAATAGGCGCAATACTCTTACAACAGGGCCACCCTATTGCCTTCTTTAGCAAGCAATTTTGTCCTAAATTGAGGAATTCATCCACCTACATTAGGAAGTTGTGTGCCATCACCTATGCGGTACAAAAATTGTGTCAGTACTTGTTGGGTTGTCATTTCATTATTTATACTGATCAACAATCCATTAGGGACTTGTTATTCCAAGCGGTTCTTAGTCTTGATCAGCAATCATATTTGGCAAAGTTGCTTGGATATGATTTTGAAATTCACAATAAACTAGGCAAAACTAATATTGATGCTTATGCATTCTCTAGAGTACCTCCAACTCCCTCTACTCATGCACTTTCCCTATTTATTATTTCCATCACACAATTGGATTTTTTACAAGATCTCAAGTCTTCTCTTAGTGTAGAAAAAGAATTCTTGGATTTCAAAGGGAAGCTTGCAGCATCACCACTATCCTTCCCTGAGTATTCCTTGCACGATGATTTTATACTCTTCAAAGGGAAACTGTGGTTGCCTCAATCTTGTAGCATGATTCCCTTGTTGTTACAAGAATTTCACTCTACTCCTTTAGCAGGTCATCCAGGGATCACCTGCACACTATCCAAACTTCAAGCAAATTTCCACTGGGAATACATAAGGAAGGATTTGTAGAATTTTGTGAACCAATGTACCACATGCCAGCAGACTAAGATACCCACTCAAAGTCCACCACGGTTGCTACAACCAATTCCTCCACCTTCTTGTTTTTGGGAGGATTTATCCTTGGATTTTATTATCGATCTGCCACCATATCAAGGACATAGTACCATTCTGGTGGTAGTCGATCGCTTCTCTAAAGGAGCGCATTTCGTCATATTACCCCGTTCATTCTCTATTGCCAAAGTTTCTTAATTGTTTGTAAACATGGTAGACAAGTTACACGGTCTTTCTCATAGTATGATCTTTGATCGCAACACCATTTTTTTGAGCCAATTCTGGAGGGAGTTATTTTGCCTTAGTGGGACCACACTGATAATGTCCACCACATACCATCCTCAAACTGAGGCTGCCAACAAAGTGTGGCAGTAGTATTTACGTTGCTTCATGCACCATTGTCCTTCCTCTTAGGGTAAGTTTCTTCCTTGGGCAGAGTGGTGCTTCAACACCACCAAAAACACTTCAATCGACTTTACCCTCTTTGAAGTCATGTTCGATCATCCTCCCCCGAGCATTCCTCACCTATTGAACATTGACACTTTTAATGCTACAGTTCAGTTTGAAATTTCATTTAGGGAAGCCATTCTCCAAAAATTGCATTCCAATCTGAAGAAACCTCAAGACGCTATGGAATAGTGAGCAGACTTGCATCGTCGGGATCTCCAATTTTCACTTGGGGATTCGGTTTACGTGCGCCTTCTTCCACGTCGTCAACACTCAGTTACAAGTCCATACCTTGGTAAACTACAGAAAAGGTTTTTTGGATCAATCAAAATTTTGGAGAAAATATGTGAGGTAGCCTATAAACTGGACCTCCCTACTTCAATAAAAATTCACAATGTTTTCCATGTGAGTCTTCTTCAACCACATAACGAGCTAACTCCCTCATCACCGCCACTGAACCTTCCTCCAGATTTTGTGGACAAGCAACTCGTCCTTATCCCTGCAACTATTTTGGATTGGAAGATGTCTAAGGATCAAGATAATCCCCAACAATTGGCACTCATACTCTGGCATGGTTTACCTTTAAAAGAGGCTAGCTGAGAACTTTGGTCCCAAATCCAGGTCCAATTTCACCTTGAGGACAATGTGCCTCTTTAAGTGGGAGGAGATGTTAGGCCCACTATTACTGATGAAGAACCTCACGACCCATTATTATAAAAATATCATCACGTTAAGTTTTTATATTCAATTATAATGAAAAATGTTATTTTATTTATAATTATATTGTTGTATCTGTCAACACCCAATTTCGTCCGGGTGATTAAATAATATATGTTTTGTTTTTTTTACTTTATTTTATTTTACCTTCTTTATGTTTTTTTATCATTTTAATTTAGTTTTTATTTTGTTTTATATTATTCTTTTCTCCTTTTTATTTTTTATATTAGTTTGTTGATTTTAATTTTTATTTTATTTTTACGTGTTGTTCAGTTTTATTTTTTATTAAAGAAAAAAATA
>NC_028356.1:27628970-27636216 GCF_000741045.1 Vigna radiata var. radiata
GGCTAAGGTGGGCTTAACCTCCCGCAACCTCAAACATCCACCATCTTCATTTTTTTAGCCTCTGCAATTTCCATGGCAAACTTGCCTAACACGCCGTCGTACTCCATCAACTTCTCTCCTCACCACCCTATCCGAACCATTCCACGATCACTGTCACATCCCCAATAACCCATTTCATCCTCCTCCAATATCACGACAACCTGCAAGAATCTCCCTTTTATTCATTTTCCCATTACACTTTTCCTTCCAAAATCAACAGTAAGAACAAACAAACCGCTATCTTCATCCTCATTAGAACCTCCATTCCAGCTCCACCTTTCTTGTTATACCATGATCAGCTTCCCTGCCTTAACACAAAAATTGCAACGACCAAATCAACAAAAAAATCACACAGACAACCCCTTCATCCACTACTCATTCGAACCACTCCATTTACCTTGAGAGCCTTCATCCCATGAATATTTCCCTTAATACTATCGTTCTCAACCTGCCCAACAAAAAAAAAAAAACACAAAAACAGAACCAATCAATAAGAACCAAGACTGATTGCCAGCACCCAAACACAAGCTTGTATTCAACTAACACAATCAAAGCCAAAACATGCCCCTGTTCATCTATGTTTACCAACCAACACAAAAGCCAAATCGTTAGGCAAGAAGCAAGTAGAGAGAATACGAAGGAGGAGAGGACGTTGTGGCCAGGCCATGGTTCCGGTGACACCTATTTCCTCCGGCAAGGTCGAGACTGGTGCAAGTGTTGGCGCGGTGGCCGTTTCGAAGTGGTGGTGGTTCGCGGCCATGACAGCGGACGATGGTAGGCGTCGAGAGGCTCGAACAGGAAGGTTTCCTCTCGTGCGAAGGAGGAATTCGGTGGCGCCGTGACCGACCATGGTCCTGGTGGTGTCAGCCGTCACCAGCGAATGGCGGAGGCGACGGCGCGGTGACTGGCCGGTCGTCAGGTGGAGGCGGTGACGTGTGGCCCGGTTAGGTGGGGAAACGGAGAGGGTGTGTGGGTGACGGAGAGAGTGAGAGAGACCCTAGGTCTCTAAAGAGTGTGTGAGTGTGAAATGAAGGGGATTGTTTGAACCCCTATAGGATTCTAGGTCAGAAGGGAGTAAAGAGGGCCTATGTAGGATTCTGTGCAGGTGAGGGTTTGGGTTGCATTTGCATTCTCCATTCACACACACACTTTATGCATATATTGAGTGGGGCCCTATACCCGGGTCTGAGTGCAGTTTAGAATTAGAGGGGTTGTGTAGCGGTGCCACTTTGGATATTCTTCCTGTTTGGCTATCGTGAGAACCCCAACTAGAGTCTGTTCTTTTCATTCGTGTCTTCACACCTAGTTGATTACTCGACTGTTGTGGAGATGCTGTGAAGAGGGCCATAGCTCTAGCGACCATTGACCTCTAGGTTCAGGAGACCATCCTTGTGAGGTTGCATATACTTGACCCCCAATCTGAAGCGCCGAACCTTTATTTAGGGCACAAAGGGAGATGTGTGCGACCTTATAATCCTCACTTTCACATAATAAAAGTAAACACCTTGTTTCTTTATCTTTTTATACGTTTCTTTCCCTTTCTTTCTTTCTTTTTCTCATGCATTTTTAATTGGTTCTAGTCAGGAAATTATAAATTTGTGACTAAACCATCAAGATAAAATGGAAATTAACATGAGATCTAAAGTCAAGTGGGGTTCAAGTTCAGGCTTTTTGAAGGGAAGGATAGCCATCGAAGCCGAGGAAGGTAGTATGGATGGTTTGAGAGAAGTGGTGAAGAAAATGAATACTACCCAAAAGGATGCATTCAGGAAGGGGTATGGGAATTTGTTGGGCCTGTTAGAGGTGGAAGTTCAAACATCAACAATTACCACCTTAGCCCAATACTATGACCCACCACTGAGATGCTTCACTTTTCAGGATTTTCAATTGGTGCCAACGGTGGAAGAATTCGAGCAAATCTTAGATATACCTCTCGAGGGAAANACTCCATACAACTACCTTGGGCAGTATATCCNTGTCTTGCANCTAGCAAGAATNATAAAAATACACCCTATGCAGTTGGAAAGTGAATTCNCAATCANGGGCAAAGTGAGGGGCCTTCCTCAGGGGTACCTAGAGGCGTACTTGCATCATTTGGCTGAAGAGGAAAAGTGGGAAACATTTATGGATGTATTGGCTCTTGTCATCTATGGTGTCATGCTTTTTCCTAACATCGAGAATTTCGTCGACCATGCTGCCATGAATGCATTTGTGGGATACAAAGATCGCTCTAAGAATCCAGTCACCGTTGTCCTAGCCGAAGTTTATGGGTCCCTTAGTCAATGTTACGAGCTAAAGGGAGGAAAGATGAAATGTTGCTTACCAGTATTGTACGCGTGGTTCATCTCTCGCGTGAATGAGAGCACTTTGAATGTCACATGTCCCGTTGATGAGCTACTACAATGTAAACCAAATATGAAAGGGGCAAATGAATGGGCCCAGCTCTGTGCAAGTCTAAATGTGAAGCAAATTAGATGGAATGTCCCTTGGCAGCAAAGATCACAAATCATATATTATTGCGGGAGGTACCCTAATGTTCCCCTCATGGGTGTCAGGTGTTGCATTAACTACAATCCTGTGTTAGCACAAAGGCAATTCGGGTATCCTTTGAGAGGAGCACCTACACCTACATCTCTTGCCACATTGCAGATATATTATAAGGAAGGAGCCTTTGCTGAAATGCTTCATCAAATTAGAAATGCTTGGGGCAGCGTTGTTCGTGCAGAAAGGGACCCAAGACCATGGACTGTTGGTGAGGGAATTCCTTACGACTTTTGGATTGTAGAGAGGGTTAAGACAGTGAGGCTGCCTTTCATGTTAATTTCTCTTAACCCGAATTGTGAAGAGCAGTGTCAAAAAGCTAAAGGTGAGGTGGTACAACTATTGAAGGCTGAATTAGAGCGGATGAAGCTGGAAAATACCAAGTTGACCAGTAATCTTCAGAATCTACAACATGATTATGCAAATCTTAATCAAGTTAGTGTGGAAAATGATGAAGCATATGAAGCGTTGCTGATGAGACAAACGGAAAAGCTAGCAGCAGCCAAAACTGAGCTAGCCTTGAAAGATCGGGAATATGAAATAGTTGAAATATCAGAGCGTGTTATGAAGCAAATGTGTGATGAGTTCAAGAGGGACAAGGAAAAAGCAGTCGAGGACTTGCGCAAAATGCATATCAGAATGGACGACGCCGAAGAACAGGCAAAAGCAGCAATGGCAAAATTGAAGAAGGAACGTTGGCATTGGGCTGAAACAGAGAAGAAACATCGAGAGTTGATAATAATTGAGGGAGTGTATCGTTGAACAAGGGCAGGTTATAGAGAACTGGAGGAGAAGTTTCTCACAGCTATTCTCCCTTGCTAATGAAGCCATTAAAGGTGTCCCTGAGTTACTAGCTGATGCTGAGTCTGCAATGCCGATCTTTAACCCACCTAAGAAGGTTGAAACTTTCCTCAATTACTGCAAGAAGCTGATGAGAGAAATGAAGAATGTGATGGATAGGGCTCGTGATAGTTGATCCAGATTTTTGTACTTTCAATGTGACGAACTTTAATGTTGTGGACGTCTATGAACTGCCCTATTGACTTTGTTTCATGTTAATTTCCAGACTATCCATTTGGCAATGTTTTCACATCTTTATAATTTCTGGCTGTAGTAATTGTGTTACTTTGTCTTTTCTCTTTTCCTTTTTGTTTTTATTTTCTTTTTCTTAATTTATTTCATCTAATGAAATTCAGTTTAAAAATAACAATACGGCTAAGTTTCCAAGACACCCTAAAGGACACGAACTGGTGAAAACTCATGGAGAACCAAGGAGAAGTTCAAGAGGGGATGAAGGCCGATATCCAACAATTGAAGGGACAAATGAGCCAAATCTTAGAGGCTCTGAATGCATTACAAAGCCCTGGAGATTCGCAGGCACCGCGACCCCAGCAAAGAGCATCGGAGGCACAAACTTTCCCTTCTTATGGTCTTCCTCCAAACTACACTCCACCCTCAGGAGAGGACTTGGGACATGCTGACACCCAAGAGGTCAAAGATAACGCAGTTGAAGCAGGAGACAAGCTTGGGGCAGCCATTGATGTGATTTACGGGGAGACAACCCAGTCAGGTATTGCGGGTATGATAATGACAAAACAACCCGAGATGAAGTCTTCACCTCAGGTCGGTACATCAGCAGAGTTTAAGGACAACGACAGTGAGCTAGAAATGCTTGAGAAGAGGTTGAGGGTCATAGAGGGCAAAGATGTGTTTGAATTTGGAGACGCTAGAAAACTATGCTTAGTTTCAGATGTGGTGATACCTCCAAAGTTCAAGTTGCCAGAGTTTGAGAAATATCGAGGAAACACTTGCCCAAGGAGCCACATAACCATGTACTGCAGAAAAATGGCAGCCTATGCTCATGATGAAAAGCTTTTGATTCACTTCTTCCAGGAAAGCTTAACTGGTGTGGCTCTAAGTTGGTACATGCGCTTAGAAACAACTCACATCTACTCATGGAAAGATCTGGTTGATGCATTCGTAAGGCAGTACGAATATAATAAGGACTTAAGACCTGACAGATTACAATTGCAAAACATGGTGAAGAACAAGTCTGAATCGTTCAGAGAATATGCCCAAAGGTGGAGAGAAATTACTGCCCAAGTAGAACCTCCTCTGAGTGACAAGGAGATGACAATCATATTTCTGAATACTCTACAACCACCATTTTATGAGCACATGATAAGCAGTGTCTCCTCGAGTTTTGCTGATATAGTGGTAATTGGAGAGAGGGTTGAGGGTGGCATAAGAAATGGAAAAATTGCACTAGATCCAACTCTGGTGGCGAATTTGAATGAGTATGGTCTTGGATAGGAGGAAAATAGAAAGCAAAAGGTAAATTCGCATTTTACTGCCTGTCCTCAGATATCACATTCCTATGGTTCCAACCGAACCATTAAGCAGAGAAATCACAATCGGAATGAGAAGGTCATCAATTTCACCCTTATCCCCATGACCTATACAGAGCTACTGCCAGATCTTCTCCGCAATAACCTCATAGAAGTTTGTCCCACCAGGCCTATACGACCTCCTTACCCAAAGAAGTATGACATAAATGCCAGGTGTGATTATCATGAAGGAACACGCGGACATTCAACAGAGACATGCAGGGCTCTAAAGGATAAAGTGCAATCTTTGATCGATTCAGGATGTTTAAAGTTTGAAGAAAGTCAATCCAGCGCGGAGGCAAGGCATGAGTTCGCCTCTGCAAATGCCATGGACAAATAAAGAGGACTCTAGGACTACATCGGAAAGCATGAGTCATTGTTAAAAGTGAAACTGATGTTGCTTTGCTCATATTTTAGATCATTTTGTTGTAAAGACTTTGCTCGTTGATACTGTGCCTTCATCTTTGACTTTAATGTGAATTGTCATTACGCAATTTCTCCAAGATTTACTGGAAATCATGTCCTAATAGGGTGTCGCGGAGAAAACGAAAGCCTCAAATAACAAAAATTGGAAAATAAAAATGAAGGCAATCTTGAGTCGCTCTTCTTTCTTGCAAATTTTCAAACTTCTGTTTTTTCGAAAATAGCAAAAACTAGCAAAAACTAGCAAAAAAAAAATGAAATCAAAAACAAAAGTTGTAGTGTCAGGCTTTTTCGAGGTCAAATGTTAAATCAAAAATAACAATTTGACATTTCTCTCAAGACGTTTGCGCGCATGTTGCTTGAAAACCTTCACCCTTCAGTTTCCCCAAAATAAAGGATCTTCCCCAACAAACACTATCATTGCCCTCAGTAACAAAAACCCTTACACTAGGGCAAATTGGCCTGGTCAAAATTTTTCTCGCTTGCGCTAGTTGGGTGATTCCTGAATCCATTGAGGCAAAAAAAGAGAACAAAAGAATTTTCCAAAAAAAGAGGAAAACACGACTCATGTTGAGGTCATCTAGTCGCAAAATTAATCTTTTGAAAATAAAGCAATCAGAGTTCAAAATGATGTGTGGCCTTCTTGTCTTTACCTAAAAGCAAAATATATCCATTGTCACCCTGTTTGAGCCAAAAATAAATTCTTTTTCAAAATCATCCCCAAGCAAGGGTTGTCATCAGGTAGGAGTCAATTCATGTTGCAAATGAAGAGCACTCAAGAAGAGTGAATATAAAAAAAAACAAAACAAAAAACAAAACAAAAAACAAAAAGAACAACAAAAAATCACAAAGTGATGTTGAGCAAAAGGAATGAAAAATGAAGTTCAAGAAAACGCAAAGTGCTCAAAAAGTCAAATAGTTGATGCAATACTTAGATGATAACCCTTGTTTCAAAAAATTAATAACCAACAAACATTCCTTTGGGCCTTTATATCCTTTCTTTCAATACCTTTTAGCCCTTAGCCACGTTACAAGCTTAATAAAGCCCATGCAGATTGGATAATGTTTGCTAAAGTTTTCATAAAGCTTAATTTTGCGATAAGGGAAACGATTTTCAATTTGTCGAAAAAAAAGCAAGAAGAAAAAAGAAAAAAAAAGAAGAAAAAGTAATGTCTCGGGAAGAGGGGATCACCGTGTCGTCTAACCAGAAGCATGCAAAAGAAAAATCAAACCAGTTGGGGCAATCCTTTTAGCCTATCTTTTTCATGTCCTATACTTCTTTCAAACAGAACCCCTTTGCCAAAGAAAAATACCAGGGCAACTTTGTGAGTCTCACCCGAGTTTATCATCAACCCATACCACGATAAATAAAAAAAAAAACAAACAAGAATTGGGTGGCTTTGTGAGTCTCACACAAGATTTTCATCAATCTATAACCTCAAGACTGGGGCAGCTTTGCAAATCTCATTTGAAATTTTCTCACCCTAACTTTCAATTCGAGTTTTTATTTCTCTCTCTCTCCTTTGAAACCCAGACGAAATTATTGTTTCTATCTTTACTTAGCTTTTACTCAGACAATACGAAAATATCAAATTTTCATATTATCTAGTAACATCTAAGTAAAGAGGGGCAGCTGTCAACACCCAATTTCGTCCGGGTGATTAAATAATATATGTTTTGTTTTTTTTACTTTATTTTATTTTATCTTCTTTATGTCTTTTTATCATTTTAATTTAGTTTTTATTTTGTTTTATATTATTCTCTTCTCCTTTTTATTTTTTATATTAGTTTGTTGATTTTAATTTTTATTTTATTTTTACGTGTTGTTCAGTTTTATTTTTTATTAAAGAAAAAAA
>NC_028356.1:27637176-27655282 GCF_000741045.1 Vigna radiata var. radiata
GGCTAAGGTGGGCTTAACCTCCCGCAACCTCAAACATCCACCATCTTCATTTTTTTAGCCTCTGCAATTTCCATGGCCAACTTGCCGGTCGTCGGGTGGAGGTGGTCGTCGGGTGGAGGCGGTGACGTGTGGCCCGGTTAGGTGGGGAAACAGAGAGAGTGTGTGGGTGACAGAGAGAGTGAGAGAGACCCTAGGTCTCTGAAGAGTGTGTGAGTGTGAAATGAAGGGGAATGTTTGAACCCCTATAGGATTCTAGGTCAGAAGGGAGTAAAGAGGGCCTGTGTAGGATTCTGGGCCATGTTCTAGTCGCACCCCCTTTGCTTCCATCCACAGCCCTTTCATTTTCTGTTTGGGCCACCCATACCAAAAAATAATAATAAAAGAAAAACATTTTGCTTATGCACCCCTAGTTTCTGATAGGTCACACCACTTTGCACTTGGGCTTTGGCCCAGTCTGGTTGTAGGAGCCAAGTTAGATCTGCACACACCAAAAGTATCTCCCATCCGCACACCCCATCTCTCATTCTACACCCATGCTCTTTTCTGCAGCGCACCCCCCGCTCTCACTCTTCACCACCCCTTTTCATATGGCTTGAACCAAGTCTGCAATTAAACAGGAAATCCTTTCTGCACCCCCTATGTTTCCATTCCGCACCCCTTGCTACTTGGGCTTAGGCCTAGTTTCTTTTTTTTAAAAGGAAAAAGGTTTAGACACCCTTTTGTTTTCCATTTTCACACCCCATTTTCTCATCTAGGCACCCTCGTACCTTTTCCTTTTTTCTTTTGATCTATTTGTTATTTTGTTTTTATATTTATTCAACTTTTTATTTCATTTCTACTTTTTATTTTTGTTTATTTACTTATTTATTTTATCTTTTTGTTTCAAATATTTACCTATTCAAAAATCAACAAAAATATTTTAAAAGGTTTAAGCACACGTGCGACCATTCGCATTAGCCTTGTGTTAAAAACCTTTTTCTTCTTCTTTTAGAAATAAAATTTATTTTAAANACCATTCGCATTAGCCTTGTGTTAAAAACCTTTTTCTTCTTCTTTTAGAAATAAAATTTATTTTAAAAGGTTTAAGCACACGTGCGACCATTCGCGTCTGCCTTGTGTTAAAACCTTTTTCTCCTTCTTTTAAAAAATAATAACAAAAATATTTCAAAAGATTTAAGCACATGTGCGACCATTCGCGTCAGCCTTGTGTTAAAACATTTTCCTCCTTCTTTTAAAACAAAAGGCTTAAGCACACGTGCGACCATTCGCGTCAGCCTTGTGTCAAAAACCTTTTTCTTCTCCTATTTCATAAAAATTATTTTAAGAGGTTTAAGCACACGTGCGACCATTCACGTCAGTCTTGTGTTAAAAAAACCTTTTTCTTCTTCTCTCAAAAATTAACAAAAAATATAAAACATCATGTTTCCAAACAATTCTCCAAACAAAATTTTCAATCAGTTTTCAAAGAACTACGTAACCCTGATTTCTCAGTCCAACTGAGAATACGTAGGAGCAAAGTCAATCCTTGTCGGGCACAAAAATAACAAAAAAATATTTTGTTTTCTTTAGAGTTTTATTTTTTAGGGGAAATTAAACATTTTGCAAATCACATTTTTATTCGTGTATTTAATTAAAGGTACTGCCTTAGGGCAGGCGTTGTGGGGGTGCTAGCACCTTCCCCACACGTAACCGACTCCCGAACCCAATCTTTGGTTTTCGTGGACCGTGCTTTATCATTTTATGGTTTTTCCGTAGTTTTCCAGAATAAACTATGGTGGCGACTCCAAAATCTCTTTTTTCAAAACAATTTTCTTTTTTGGATCGTCGTCGTCCCGTCGCGATTTTCCGGTTGTGACAGTATCACATAATTATACTGTTGTATCACATTTATTACAAATTTATTACCATTGCAGTGAACTCCCATACGAATAGTTTACTGACTTTAGCATCAAAGAACCTTTGGTGAGTACACCTCCAGACGGTGAAGTGAAGACGAAGACTTGAGTTGACTATCGAACGACTTTCAGAAAAAATTGTGTATGTGTTTGAAGTAACTCGACCTCATCCCCCGAAACACTTTTTCCTTTTATTGGTTTAACATTATATAAATGATCAGGAGTGTTGAAATGCCAACTTGTTTGGAATAACAATATAGTGACGCAAGACATTTGTTTGGAATAACAAATAATTTTTTACAAATAGCTAACGAGTATTAGAGTGGGTAACGAAATAAATTTTTTAAATAATATGAATAGTAAAAAAGTATTAGTCCTACTCGATCCGATTTATTATAATCTCTAATAAAAAATACTTTTACTAAATTATCCTAAAATTATGTTTACGGGGGAAGTACTTAAGTTTAAAGATAGGTATAGTTTGGGATGTTGAAATTAGCTTGTATTTTGAAATGAATGAGAGAAAACTTATCAGGCTTTATATTTATGTGTTTCTGGGAACAAACTTGGGTTATTTCTTGGAACAAACTTTTGCTATTCTAACATGTACCATTCATTAGCCTTTGGCTTGACTTTTGTGTGTTATTACGCGTAGAAGATAATGGAGAACGTGAATATGAGGAATTTGACTGACTATACCCAAACTTCCATCACACAGTTGGACTTTTGTGGTTGTGAATTTCGAAGACTTTGTATGAGTGACTCTCACTGAATTATTGTTTGGGGGAGTCAATTCCTGGAACTTAATATACACGTACCTTGACATTGATAGAATTATATGTATATGACACCCACCTAATTAAGGGATTTCATTTTTCCTATAAAAGATATTTTTTCAAAACGCAGACTTTGACTCTTGAGAAATCACAAGTCTTTTTTATCTTTTCTATTTGGTTTCTGCAACTGATTGTTAAACTAAAATATATAAATTAAAATTGTTTTAATAAAATCGTATCTAACATCCTTTATTACCAAGATGTTTCACATCACTTCGCCAATAGTATCCAACAACGTGATGGGTTTATGTTATTTCATATAGGTGCTTTATTACAGACAAGTTATATATATATATATATATATATATATATATATATATATATATATATATTTCATTTGACACCATTTTTTTTTTGAGATTTTGATTTATATTTCTATTATTCTCAACAATTTTTTTTAAGATGAGTTCTTTTTTATGTATATATATACATAATATATTTTTCCTCAAGTATAGGATGACCTATTTATATGTTGTTGTTGTTATAATGGGTTTAAATGGTAATATTCATATCTTTTTGTTATGGTATGGTATTGTTGTTATTATAATAATATAAGTAACTCACCTTGAACCATTAGGGCTCTCATAGCATTGATGAATGATGTTACATATGAAGATATTTAGTGGAAGAGGAGTTAAAGTATGAAGGAGTTGGAACCTAGGAAGGACAGAAAAAGCACCAGAAGAGAAGGCTACAGAAGGTCGCAGGACATCTGGTTGTCCTTTTTTGGGGCCCTGGGCGCCGTTGCTCACGCGACCACGCCTGATTGCCCTTTTTAGGGGCCCTCAGCGCAAGATGTCTTGAATGGGCGCCTGGTTGCCCTCCTTGGGGCAGTGAGCGCCAGCCCCACATACCGTAGGACGCCTAGTTGCCCCTTTCAGGGCTCTAAGCGTCATTCCTCTCCCATGAGCGCCGGTTGCCTTAAGTGGGGGTGCTGAGTGCCAGCATGTTGAGCCTTGGAATTTGTTCCTGATCTATTTAAGGACATCTACATGCTAGGGTTTGTATCTTTTGACGGCAGAAGCACAAAAACACACTTTTAGACTCTCTAGAGGCAGAATTGGATGCGAGAGCTCTCCTTTTCTCATTCTAGGGTTTTTATCTCACTTCTATTCCATTATACACCTAGATTCTCCATGACAATGAAGAACTAAACTCATTTGTTGTTGGGGAAGATGTAACCTCTAAACTTTCATGTATTTGAATATGTTCTGAATTATTTTATGCTTCTTTCATTCATTGTTAGGGATTTTCTCATTTACTCTATGCTTGTTATGTTTTGACCACTCAGCATGATTTTTGGTTTTCTTTGTTATTTGCAAATACCTAGAAACAACGATCTAGAGAATTTCTCCCAAAAGAAATATTGCCTAGGAATAGGGATAAGATGTTTAGTTGTCTTAAGCTTCTATTCATAATGTAGAATTGATTGTTAAGGATGCAAGGGATTGTGGTCTAATAATTAAGGACAAGTTTTTTAAACTGAGTGATTGGGTTTTAAGTAAATTAGAGATTGACGTTAACAATTTAATGAAGAAGATGAATTCTTATGTGCATGAAAGTAAGGACGGTGAAATCTAAACCCCAACAACATTATCATCTCATATTAACAACATCATCCATTCATTCTAGTGTTTAGCCTCACTTGATCAATTTGCATTCATATTTAATTTTATTGTATTTTCATTTTAAAACCAACAAAATAGCTTTTTAGCCTTAATTAGTTAAGTAATTACACGATTGTTTAGTGCCATGAGTCTTTTGGGATACAATACTTGGTCTTACCATTTTATATTACTTGATACGATTCGATACATTTATCGAGGTCCTAACATAAGGCCTTTCCAACCACCTTGAATGGGGCCGCCTTGGAATGGTTTACCACCTACCCCCTACCGTACACAACATGTTTAGCCATGGTGGAGCACATTCAAGAATAGTTGAGGTCATCTGTAGAAGATGAGCCTAAACTCTTTCTTCTGGGTCATCTTGGGTCATCATCAAACTTCGAGTAGAGTAGAAAGAATTTAAACCTTATACGTTGGGCTAAGTAATTGATCAATTATGTTGTTGTAAATGGATTCAGTTTAAATCATGAATAACATCATATATCACATAAATTATACACTAATGCAGAAAGGACTTTAGATGTCTGTTATTTTGGGATTTTAACGTTAGCTCCAGAATTGACGTCTTTATGGGTGACGTTAATGAGACGTTGGACTGTAAAGGACAAACGTCTATATAGATGTCAGACTCTGCTAGTCAGACGTCTATGTAGACGTCGATCAGGGTATGCTAGATGTCTATATAGACGTATGTTCCTGGGAGGAACTGACGTCTATATGGACGCGGACATGGCATTAACAGACGTCTATAGACGTCAGACATGTCCTTAACCGATGTCTACTGGTTTTTTGTTTTAATAATTATTTGTGCAATAAAAGCACTCCTGAAAAAATAGAAAATTGTCCCAGAACAGTATACTATAATAAATAAATAAATAAATAAATAAATAAATAAATATATATATATATATATATATATATATATATATATATATATATATATATATATATATATATATATATATATATATATATATATATATATGTATATATATATATGCGTTTCAACTAAACAAGGTTCTAATTAATCTAAAAAACAATCCAAAACCTAAACTATCAATATATAAACTTAAGCTAAATGTAATTAATGTTCAATAAGAAATAAAAGTCTTCCTAGCTCAATCTTTGCAGAAGATAAGTTGTCCACTCTTGTCTTATCTGCCTAAATGTGTCCTCTGGTATAGGAGATGTACTCTTGAAGCGTTGCAAAATGAAGAAAGATTCATTATGTTTTCATATATGTTCAAAGATGAATTTTGTATTGAAGGTAAGCATCATTACCTCATTCCAGTCATATGTAAAGTCAGATCGAATGATGGTCTTAATCCAAGACAAGACATAAAACCCACATTCTAATGAGTTTAGCTACTTGTTACACTAAAATGAAAAACTAAATAGTCAAGAATTTAGATCATTCAACATAGAACATGAATTAAAACTATAAATGACACCCAACCTTTGGATACTGGACATGAACTAGTTGACCTCGAGATTTACCCATTACTCTATTTACATTAGAAACACAAGGTGATATTAATATAACTATATTTATCATTAAATTTGAAGGTCAATATGTATTTCAAAGTCATTTTTGGAGAAACACTTACCCTTGAAGCATGTTTCTCAAGTTAGTTTTCATCTTCTTATGCAGCGAACAAAACCATACAATTCTACATTGTCTGGGAATGATGACCATCAGCTGCCAGTGAGACCTATCATGGATCATAAATAGTTAGTAAACTAATTAAGTAAACTTTAATGAACTTTTACATAAAACAACCCATACCCATCAATGTATGGAACAATGTATATGTCTCTATTTGACCCAGCCATCCATGTTTGCAAATAATTTTGTTTTCTTTCAAGTTTGTTACCATAAGGTTGAATGGTCTGAGGTTCAACAAATCCGTACATGGAAGACCGACCTTGGTCCACAATGATTATGTCCACGTACCTAAAACAAAAAAATTAAGTTGTTAGAAACAAGGAATCTAAATAAAACTAATATGCAAGACAAAATTAACTATCTTACATGTACCGTTGTTGAAGGATGGAAATATTCAACATCCTGTCTCCCCTAATGATCTTTAGGGCATCATTGAATGTGATATATATTGGCACATGGGGGGGGGGAGACCAAATACTCTCAAATCCCATTATATTTCTATTGGCCCTCTCTAAAACCTAGTTAATCTTGTCATGAGCTTTGATGGAGGATCATCCTCCGCTTCATCCATCTCATCAGCTTCATTTAAGACTGGCTCATGAATCGGCTACTTCTAAGGACGTATGAACTGAAGTTAAGAATTTCAACGTTATCAATAAATATTTTTAAATTTAACATAGAAATACTAATAAGAAAAATATTATACTTGTGGTGTTGCAATGTGTGTCATAGTCAATGCTCTAGGCCAGACTATAAATGTTCATATGGCCTCCCCCACAAAATGAATTTTTGAAGTGGGTACAGGCACCTGAGCTTAGGGATCTCGAACCTCGTCAATCATCACACGCACGTGGTGGGGTAATGGGGAACCCCATGAATAGTCTGCCCTCCCTCAAGTACTCGTTCGACAACCACAATGCGTGGGGGATTCCCGTCAACCAACAGCTCATACTGACCACTATACTCAATAGGGTCTACAACAGAGCATGATCCTTTAGTGTTGACCCGAGGTGCTGTGGGAGCTTCAGTGGGCAAACCTATGGTGCCCTACGTCATGGAATGCAGCTTCTTTCCAAGCGTTCTTTGTATTTATTTTTGTTCTTGTAGTTGCTCCATGAATTGCTTCTCCATTGATCTCATGCTTTGGTTGAGCCTTTCCTCCCAATAGAGATCCATCTACCTCAGTGCCTCCTGTGACGTTGATTGAGTGTTTTTTGTGTAGGGCCAAAGTAGTCACGAAGGTCAATCGCCCCACCAACTCCATGTACACGTCCTGGGTGTTTGAGCTTTCCAATGGTCGTTGTTAGAATGTCGTCCCTACCTTGGTCAACCAAATCATCTTGCTTATAAAAAAAAATTGTTACATAAAATACAAGCGATGATAAATACACAATCAAACAATGTTTTGGTTTGAACTTACATTCTTTGTGAGATCAAGGCAACTGAGGAAGATGTCATATTCCCATCAGATTTAGTCTGAGCAGCCTTCCACAGCTTGTACATAGTTGGTGCAGGTACTAGGTCAGGGGACTGAAGTCCCAAGGCCTCCGCTCGACTCTTTTTCATCTTTTTCTCAAGTTTTGCATAACCACCTCATGATAACACGAGTGGTGCATTATTTAGCGTTTGCCTTTCTTGGACAGCTAACCTTTTATCCTGTGAAACCATGTATATTCATAACTGTAAAATCATAATACAATGCATTAACTGAAGACTCTCTAGATGTTAAGAAACAAACCTTTCATTCCTCAGACTCTCTAGATACACGAAATTGCATCTATTTCTCCTTTGTGAAAGTATAATGATGACATGGATTCTCATGTTGTCTGTCTCCGAAGAAATATAGACGTGTCAACCTTGTCTTGAAATCCCTCCATCTAGTCGCTACATGGGATAACACTTTCTTTCTAGGACGATCAGTGTTTGGAATATCATAATTTAGCTATTTAAAACAAAGAATGTGTTAATGACAGAATAAGAACAAAGAAAAAAGTATATCAAATTTCTTTTTAGTAAACATACCTGAATATCTTGTCATAAAATGTTCTTCTCGACCTCTGGGATGTTATCCCAAGATGCATGAAGGATAGAAACGTGACTTTTTGCTAACGTACCCAAACAACTGCTAAACCTATTTGCATTTGGCCCTAATGGCACACCAGATCTCGGGTCAATGTCAAGAGGTCTCCTCTGGTCATCAACGCATATGGATGTCACCTCTGACAATCGTGTGACGCCTTAACCACGTCTAGTTTGTCCTGATACTGAGTCTGAGAGGTCGACATACCTGAAAAATATATACAAGGTTAGTAATACATGAAATATGAAACTTTAAACCAAAATATAAAGTCAGTACAAAAAATATCACAAAACCTATTAGGATATTGTTTTCTCCCAGATCCCTTCATTGTGATCACTACGAATTGCGTGGATGTCATTGGCTACGTCATCAACCTTGTCTTCAATGGGTCTTGATGCAACAGATGTTGTCTCAAGTATATCAATATAATCTTCATCATCATATCCGTGCATTTTTTTTCTTCCAAAATCACTGACCATTCCTTATTGGCTGGATCATTTATGTAGAATATTTGTCTTGCTTGACTAGCCATAATAAATGGTTCACTAGTGTAATTCACCTTGTTAAGGTCTACCAATGTGAAACCGAAGTCATCTGTCATGACATCGGAATTTATATTAACCCATTTACACTTGAAAACTGGGACTCTAAAATTTACATAATCAATTTCCCATATTTCTTGTATTATTCCAAAATAACTCATGGATGCTGTGATTAGATTTTTGTCTTTAGAACTAGCAAAGTGCACAGCCTCAGCTTGTAGTGTAACCCCACTAATTTGAACTCTACTTTTGCCATAATCTACCTTTGTCTGAAAAGAAATATTTTTTATATAGTACCCACCATATGTAAGGACATCTCTGTTTGGCCCACGAGATAGCCTCAATAGAATTTCAGAAACATTTGGAGTCGCATAAATCTTTTTTTTAAACCATTGTAAGAAGGTTTTGACATGTTCATTAAGATTCCATTTTTCACTCAATCTTGGGTATGATGCCTTTATTTCATTAATGTATTCAGAAATGTAAGGAATCACATCAACATTGTTGTTTAAGATGTACAAATGAGCTTGATGAACTTCTTTTCCAATAACACTTTGAATTCTCACACCTCGAACACCCTTACCTTCACATTTTACTTCATGTCTGCTCTTAGGAAGACCCATTGGTTCACAACTTGGCATATAACTTGAACAACATTCAATGGCTTCTTCAGCAACGTATCGCTTTATGATCGAAGCTTCTGGTCGATACTGATTTTCGGCATATCCCTTTAAGATCTTGATGTATCTTTTAACAGGTACATCCAACTTAAGAAAACCGACCCACATATTCGAATTTCTCTGACTAGATGAATAATCAAATGAACAATGATATCAAAAAAAGAAGGTGAAAAATACATCTCCAACTCACAAAGTAGTCTTATTCCTTCATTTTCCCATTGATCTAAACCTCGAGGGTCAACAACTTTCTTGTAGATGGCATTAAAGAAACTCAG
The DNA here is from genome assembly GCF_000741045.1 of Vigna radiata var. radiata. Taxonomy (NCBI): domain Eukaryota; kingdom Viridiplantae; phylum Streptophyta; class Magnoliopsida; order Fabales; family Fabaceae; genus Vigna; species Vigna radiata. Next base: position 27,646,779 of record NC_028356.1, read on the forward strand.
ACGTGTCAGAATACCCCTAACTGAAGGAGGTAATATGCCTCAAATAACAACTGGTAACAATTGTTGCATCAATACATTATGATCGTGAGACTTTAAACCAACTAACTTTAACTCTTGCATGGAAACAAAGTTACTAATATTTAAAGAATAACCTTGTGGAACCTTCACACTTTTTAAAGAGTTACAAAAACTTTGTTTTTTCTTTTTTAGAAGGAGTGTGACAGGCTGGGAGCAAATAGGTGCATCTTCCTATTTTTTGTCGATGTAACTCAGAACGAATTCCAACCTCAGCCAAATCTTGTTGTGCTTTTATTTTGTCTTTGGTTTTCCCTTTCACGTTTAATAAAGTTTCAATGACACTGTTGTTAACTCTTTGGCAAGCGTACCAAATCGTTTAAAGTAATAAACCGGTAAGACCAGATATCGTATCCTAAGAGACTTAGTCAACACTATACTATCATATAAGTATCTAACTAACTTAGGCTAAAGAATGGTTCCCTTTAATATGAATTTGTGCAGTGAAAATAAACATAATGCATAAATGATAAGGTGAACTTCTTGTGGTCAAAACTCTTGAGAATGAAATTATTTGAGATGATATGGAATGCATATGTTGGAGAATGATTTCAACTATTACATTCCTATGCAAATGCACATAACTACTTCTTCATTATAATGCTCTTGTCAACCTACTAAGTTACTGAAACCCAATCCCTTGGTGAGAGAGCCTAGACTTACTCATTAAATCTCAATCCCTTGGCAACCTAACAAGTTCATCTGCATCAAGAAAAGAGGTTTAAGAAAACTAAGAGTCCAAGCTTTATCCCTAAACACAATTTCCCTTAGGTGTTTAGTCTAGTTCAAGGTTAACCCAACATTTCCCAATATTAAGCAAACCCTAGAATCATGCTATGGTTGATCAAGTCACAACAAGCTTTAAGCAAAGGAAATAAACACTAGCAAATAAATAAAGAAGAATATATTCATTCAAAACAAGTACATTTTCAAGTGAGTTGTACAATTTACATCATTCCCCAACAAAAATGAACTTAGCTCTCCATGTTATGGAGAGCTTGAGCTTACAATGGAAGAAAATGGAGAAGATGAAGACCCAAGGAAGAAGAAATGAGAGTTCCCACAGCCCAAAACCAGCTCCTAGAGGTCCAAAATGGTGTTTTCGAGCTTCAGTCGCCAAGAAGATGGCACCCTCGTTGCATGTGAGCCTTTTATAGGTCTAGGGTGTAGAGGCAGCAAAAAGTCGCACCCAGCCCCCTTTTCTGGGGTGCCCGGGCGCCAATTTTAGCTGGAAACAGAGCAAAAAAGGGCATTGAGCCCCCTTTAAGGGTGCCCAGGAGCCAATTCTTGAGGTGAAGACAGCGTAAAAGGGCGCGCAGCCCCCTTTAGGGGTGCCCAGGCGCCAGATTTGAGTTGAAAAAAAGGAGAAAAGGGCACTGTTAAACTCACTTTTAGTCGGATCGAAGCCAACAAACTCAGTTTCCCCACTAATGTAGTAGATGGATAACCAAGGATCAATCCAAGGACTCAACTATGATTAAGTCTAAAGTGTATGGTTTAGTCTCGTATTTATTCTATTATTTACTAACTACTAACTAATGCAAGGTGGGGAAATAAAAATGAAAGAATGAAATTTATAAAGGAAAAGAGAATTTAAAATCTGTAAACTGTTTAAAAGAAATCTAACTCTAATTCATTAAACTGGACCTATTACTATTTACACACAACTGAAACAAACTATATTAATTTTCAATTCACAGTAACCTAAGAAAATGAAATTGACATATAAAATAATTTCTAATCTATGAGAAAGATTTGCAATTTCAAAAATAGAAAGCAAGTAACTAGACCTACAGGTTGCAAATAAAATGCTCAAACTAAAATGAAGAACAACCTTAGAGACATAATTGATTTCATAGGTGAAATGCACATTGAATTGAATGAAAAAGTGCATAGAGTTCTCACGAAGACATCCTGATAATGTGAATCCCAATCCAGGGTATTCTTGTTCATATTTCAGAACCTTGAAATGACTTTTTCCACTGATTTATTCAATCAATGTCCATTAGCCTATTCATCAATCAAAAAATCACAAACAACTGAAAGGAAGCATATAACAAAATTTAAATGAGCAAATGATTGAGAATAAAGCTTCAATTACACTCAGAAAGACATTTTGATTAAATGAAGCCCAGTCTAGGGTCTTACAGTTCATATTTCAGAACTTGTTTTGGCAATTTCCACTCATTCTCAATCAATGTAAATCTAACTCCGATATACACTAAAGAAAAGAGTAGAAACAGATGAATCTTTATGCATTGGACTCTTCGCTGACTCGAGAAGACATCTCGGTAAGGAAATGCTCAATACAGAGTCATTTAATTTCAAAAGGAATCATAGAATGCAAAGAATCAGAGTCCAATTCCTTTCTTGAAACATAACAAGTACAAAAATTAAAAAAAAAACAAAGAACAAAATCAAAACAAACAAACATGTGAACACGAACACCGAACCAAATTTTATTAACATGAAAAAAGAAAATTACAAAAAAGATACCGGAGATCACCGAATGAGAAGCTCACAGATTGTCACGGTTCCATGAATCTCATCAGCGAAATCCAGAATCACGAACACAGTCACTAATCTAAGAAAAAGTAAAAACCCTAAACTATAGAACGAAGAACTGTAGCGTGAACTAAAAGTGCCTCGGTCTGTCTAAACTATGTACATGGCAGAAGACCCTTTTTTATAGGGTTGAAAACAAAAAGAGAAAATGAAAAGGGGAAAAGAGGAAAAGAGGAAACTTGCTCTGCACGCTTTTGAGCATCATCTAACGGCCAACCCCTCTTCTCAAACGTCATCCCTCCGGTCATCTTTATCATCACTGATCAGCTCCTCTCCGGGCAAGATCGTAAGCTTGGGTCTTCAATTTATGGGCAAGAAGCTTGGGCACATCTCTCTTCAGCTCTACCCTAGCTCTCGAAACGCTCTCTCTCAAAGGTGTTCCCTTTCTGCCAAATGAAAAGCCAAAGTAAAGACCCCCTCAAGGCAGCTTGAAGTCGAAATGCACCGTTTCATTAAAGGGGAGTTGGCCCAATCTATTATCAGCTTCTGCCGGTCCAATATCAGTATTAGACCAAGTATGACAACAGCGCCACTCTCCACTAGACACACCGTTTCACTAAGGAGCAAGCCCATATTAGTGTAGCCCATTCTAATGCTTGCAACAACAACGTTCCCATCAGCAATGCAGCGTTTTAATGTGGCAGGCCAGCAGCGGTATCGACCCAATCCCAACGGCCCAAATCAACACTTCTTCATCAGCAGCGTCAATGCAATTTGTTTAAGGCTAAACCAACTTCCACTTGATTTCCAAATGCAGTGGCCCAATTCTAGTAGCAGCCTAACATTATTGGCAACAATAACGGCCTAGTTTTGTACAATTAAATCAGCCTCCAGCAGCCAAGGTGCAGTTTTTTTCATGTGCAATCAACGGTCCAATTCACTTGATAGCACCAATGCAGCATTCAAAAGAAATTCAGCTTATGAATATGTTGCGGCCCAATATCTTTTTTTTTCTTACTTAAGCCCATCTGACACCTCAGCCCAATTTATAAGGGTTTATTATGCTGTAAAGAGAGAAAAAGAAATTAATCTAAAATTAAAGAAAAGAAAATTTTACAATTAAAAGAAAGATTTATTTTTATTAAAAGATTGTCTCTAAAAAAAATTACTAATATCTTAATTATTTACAAGGTTTAAACCCTCATTTGGTCCTCATATTTGTGTGTCAATCTCAATTTGGTCATCATATTTTTTTTGTCTCAATTGGGTCCTATTACTTGTATAAATGAGGCAATTAAGCCTTCTCCGTTAAGTTATCACTCACGGTGTTAACAGAGGCTGACCTGGTGCACAAATGTATAAATATTATATTACGTGGAATTTGATATTTAAATAAAAAGTCACAGATAAACATTTAACATGGCACCAAATGTAATTATCTCCTCCCTTCTCCTTCTTCTCTTCACACGTGAGAGAGAAGCTTTGTCGTTTCTCCTCCGTCAATCCCTCTTGAGCAAGTCCGGCCACTGTGAGACCGTGAATCGACGACTCTGGTTCCCAATCTTCTTCGAAGACCGTGAATATCCTAACAAATTCCTTTAGCTTTGGCATAACAAATGGTGAAGTGAATTAGGATTAAGGAGAGAAGAGATTGAGATTTACGGTATCGAAGACGGTGGAGCGAACGCCACGTGCCTCAAGGAAGAGAGCGCAGACAAGGCCGAAGAAGTCGTCATTGATGACGGCAACAAGGGGGTCATCGAAGACAGGAGCGGTGAAAGTGACTTGCTCCTCCATCGTCACTGTGCCACCGCTTCCGCCACACAGACGTGAGGAGGGTCGCACAAGGCAAGGGGTAATACGTTCAAGCTCTTCACTGTACTCACACAAACCATGCTTCCGAGGACCTAACCTAACACCGAGCCTTTCTTCAATACAAGCATAATCCGAAGTGAAAAGGTGAAAGAAAATTCGATGGAAATGATATCTTACGGATGCAATTATTATGAGCTTCCCAGTCCTGGCTGATCTACCAATGACCGCAACAGACAAAGATATCTAACATATTCCGAATCCATGACATCAGTATTAAATCAAGAAATCCCTGAAAGAAGAAAGAATTCATGGGGAAATACAAAATCTAGAAATAGACAAAAATCACTAATACTTCAAAATAGCCATTATGTAAGTGAGCCACAGCAAAACTAAGATAACTTTTATCCCCAAGGACCATTAGGGACACTTGCTATTGCCATTGGTTAAACGACTGCCTCAGTCGTTGCTTAAACTTGTATAGTTGTTTTCGCACCTGAAAGTAGTGTTGTAGTTCCAATCCTTTCTTGATTGGGACATCTTTTCAATACAACCAGAGTTGGAGAAAAACCAAAAAATGGTAAAAAGTTGTAACATATATATACCAGACTCAACAAAGAATCATAATAGTGAGTGTGAGGGTAAACCAATAAATCAGAAGATATTTTATTTTCTCTCATGAAAGATATTTTCTCATATTACAATAATTTCTAAATTTGCCTTCACAGCATATATCTATCGAATGGGTAAAGAAGCTTTGAATGGAACAAATTTCAGTAAAGAAATTTCTACTACAAATGGTTTCTTTCTTTTTTTCGATGAAGTTGTAATTATAAATTGGTCTCTGTAAAAGGTTCAGTGAAACTATACATGCACATATAAAACTGTTGCAGGAAGTGCTTCCTGTACAATTAACACCTACCATAGGATACAAGGTGTCTTGGGAATATCTAGAATATTTGTCAGCAGGTATAATGGACATTAGAGAAAATGACAGAAAATTGAAAGAAATGCAAATAAAAATGACCATATCCTTAAAACAAGTTCATGTTACCCGTAAGATGAATAAGGAAATGTGTATTGCCTAGGGGGTTGATGGGAAAATTCTGACAGCTCATATGATCTTTTCATTTAAATTCGAAGAATTGCACACAGCACCACTTACACAAATAACACAAACATTTATGAGGAAGGCCACCGAGAGAGTGAAAGCACTTTCTATCATGTAAAAGCTACAAGCCTCCTGCAAAAGAAAATTGTTGAATAAGACAATTCAGGATTCTTAGGTGTTGATTCCTTGTTGGGAGACCAACCAAATACACCAAGCAAAAATAGGAAAGGGAAAATCCCTAAAATCTCACTCAATATTTCCTTTCGATCCTCTTCTCCCACTGCTTCAAAACGATACAGTTCTATTGTAACCGGCGACGAGCTTGGTGGCGACCGGTGGCGATGGTGGCGCCCTGGCTCGTGGCTCGCAGTGAGCGGACTCACTCAAGAAGCGATTGATAGAGGAACGAGAGAGCTTCTCTCTCACGCGTGAAGAGAAGAAGGAGAATGGAGGACCTGATGCCATGCTGGCGATGCCTCCGACGGTGAACAACGATGGCAACGACGCCTTGGACCGCGATTCCCAAATTGTCAAATCCCTAATTCCTATTAAGTATTTCTATTTCAATTAAAAAACCTAAATAAAAATATCTAATTCCACGTCAAAAGCTTAATTTTAAATACTAATATTCACGTATTTAAATCTTTATAATTCAGCTAATTTTCTCTATCTCTAGATCACGTCATCACAGATTCACAGCGTTAGTCATTACTTAATGGAGAGGGCTTAATTGCCTCATTTTTACAAGTAATAGGACCCAATTGAGACAAAAAAAAATATGATGACCAAATTGAGATTGGCACACAAATATGAGGATCAAATGAGGGTTTAAACCTATTTACAAATACTAAAAAGTATTCCTAAAAACGTAATTTTAACTACAATTTTATAAAACTGCAATTTAAAAAGAAAAATCTAAAATTAAACTATTTCTAAACAATTAAAGCCTAAAAGAAATTAAGAAAGACTCCTAAACACTGAAAAATATGCAAAATTGGAGAGTTATCAGGCACCCAGCCCCCTTCTAGGGTGCCCAAGCGTGGCCTCTGCTGTGATCTTCAAGAATTCTTGTCTCTTTTTAGCTTTTCCTGGGTTGCCACTCTTGGTAATTAAGACTTTCTTCCAAAGCGCACAAAGTTCCTACAAAACTTGGGAAATTAGTGATGAAAACTGGTATGTGTAACCTAAACTGAAGTTATTCGCAAAGTTAGATAAAAGAGAGGATTAAACATGTTTCAAGCTTCAGGAGAGTTGATTTGGTAAGAAAATTGCAGCATATATAATGGTAAGAATTACCGTTATCAACAACCCCAAACTTGAAATTTTTCTTGTCCTCAAGCAAAAAGGGAACTTGGTGTAGACAAAACAACTCAATCACAACGGTCTAGCAGCTCAAGGAAGCAGTTTCAATCATATATAATGGTAAGAATTACCGTTATCAACTGTCACAAACATTTTTTCAACGTGCATCACATTTATACAATGTCTAACATCAAGTTTACACCAGTATGGAAGATTAAAAAATATTGATCGTTTCTTCCAAATTTTTTTTGCAAAAGTACGTTTATGATGTTTTCCGAACACAATGTCAATGTTTTTGACTTCGTTGTGCACCTCTTCACCATTCCGAGATCTGGACACAACCTCATCCTCAACACTTCCATTAAATGCTTTTTTCAATCTACGGTAAGGGTGATTACGAGGAAGAAATTTTTGATATCTTGTATATACCATCTTTTGACCATGCTTCAATTGAAGGTAACTAGTGTTTTCTTCACAAATGGGACATGAAAAATGACCTTTAACACTACAACCGCTCAAGTTTTCATAGGCTGGGAAATCATTTATAGTAGAAAACATCATTGCTTGCAAACGAAAATTTTCTTGAACATCTGAATCAAACACTTCGACCCCTTCTTCCCACAACAATTTCAAATCATCAATTAAAGGTTTCAAGTATACATCAATGTCATTTACAGGTTGTCTAGGACTTGATATCATCTTGGACAACATCACATATTTTCTCTTCATGCACAACATAGGAGAAAGATTGTATATCATCAACATAACTTGCCATGAACTATGTTTTCTACTTAAGTTCCCATAAGGATTCATACCATCAGTTGCAACTACAAGTCTTAAGTTACTTGGATCTACATCAAATTCTAGAAATGTTTCATCGATCTTGTTCCATTATGGTGAATCAGCTGGGTTTCAAAGAAGATTATCGCACTTTCTTCAGACAACGTGCCATTTAAGGTTCTTTGCATCTTCTTTAATAGAGAACATACGTTTCAAACTAGGTATTATAGGAAAATACCACATCACCTTAGCAGGTGCACCATCATTACCTTCATCACCAGTGTTTCTATAATTTTTCTTTTTAAAACCGGATAAACCACATGTTGGAAAATACTTTAGCAAAGCAAACTCCTTTATGTACAAAACACAATCATTAGGATAACCATGTATCTTTTGATATTCAAGACCCATTGGACATAAACAAATTTTTGCCTCGTAATTACGAATTGGTAGAGTATTATTTTCTGGAAGCATCTCTTCTAACACCTCCAATAACTCTATGAAACTTTTATCCTTCAATCCATTTCTTGCTTTTAAACTAAACAACTTCAAAGTTGTAGACAGACGTGTAAAGTTCGAGCATCCTAGGAATAACGGTTGCTCCAAATCATTTATAAGAGAATCATACAAATTAGCTCTTCCAAAATTATCTTCACCAACATCACTTATCATGTCCTCTAAGTGATCACTCATCCATTCTTCTACATAATCTGTTCCTCGTGACGTAGTAGGTTGGTGTAGTATTTCTCCATGCCAAGTCCAAACAGTATAAGTTCTCATTATGCCGAACATGAATAAATGGTCACATATATTGTCTAAGTCTTAAGTATTTGATTAAAACAACGAACACAAGGACAAAAATATGTCCCGTTCACAGACTTTGCATTTTCTTTAACATATTGCACGAACTCAGAAACAC
>NC_028356.1:27656416-27686223 GCF_000741045.1 Vigna radiata var. radiata
CCCAATCAGAAAAATTATTTTTCATAATTTGCTAAGTCACGTGCAAAGAAGTCTAACATGATAAATTTGATAAGATTTCGACAACATTTCACCTTGGTCTCCGAAATACACGAAACGAGAGTGGACAAAGATGACCATAATCAAATATGCATCCGGAGAACAACACAAATAATTTGAGCTGAAATTCTATCAATCTTATCCATAAACTCCAATGTACATGTTATACCAAATTATGAAACATAATATTCCTAATCTGTCCAATCAGACAATTCAAAATTTAATACAAACGATTATTGCATCAATTGTTTATGTTAAATTTTAAATGGGAACTAAGTTTCACTCAATGATTTGATACTTATAATCTAACATGTCAATAATAATAACACAACAAAAATTTATCACACGCATATTCAAAAGTCAATAACACATGCAAACTTAAAAGCCAAAAACATGCATATACGCAAAAAACCAATAACAAGCATATACAAAAGCCAATAACATGTTTGACATGAAATGTTTTCAACTCGGAAGCTGACATTCTTAGTAGATTAAAAACGCAATGGAGGGAGATGGAGGAGTGAACGTCTAAATACGCAGGCCAAAATCTGTAAAAAATGTCGCCCAAGAACACACCAGAAACTGCACCAAAACGCATTTTTAATCGGTTCAGATAGAAGATATTTCATCAAAGAGTAATTTAATCGGTTTAAAAGTAAGTTTAAGCGGTCCAAAAGAGAGAAAACGCACCTGGAAATGCAAAGCTGCGAAGAGAAAATGCGAGGAGGAAGATGATGAACAGTGCGCGTAACTCCCTGCAGGTTCACAGTTTTGGATATAACAGAACTTTAGACGTCGGTTCCCCATGTTACCGATGTCTAAAGAAGCTTAGACGTCGGGACCCTCACTAATATCACGTTTATTTGAATTTAAAATTAGTTTTTGCAGTGCCACTAGACGTCGGGTGTGGTAGGAATCGACGTCTAATTAAACCTCTTCACCTACTTGTCAGGCAATGAGACGTCGATCATTGGGGGGCCCGACGTCTAGATGTCGATTACTGTGGGGCCCGACATCTATGTAACTCTTTAGACATCGGGGTGGCGAGATCAAATGTCTATATGGCGAAAATATGACTTTTCACCTACTTGTCAGCCATATCGACGTTGGGGCCCCTACTAACCGATGTCTACTTGGCCAACTTATTTAGAAAAATGCCACCGGTTAATTGTTTACGTTGGATGTTTTGTGGTCCGACGTTTAAGGGGTGACGTTAAAGGTCGATTCTACACTAGTGTATGTTATGCTATTTTTTAGGAAAATAAAAGTCATGTTGATTCTTAGGATTTATTTGTTATTTTCTAGGCACTAGGAGCACTAAACTGTTAGTGGTTATAGATGCCAATATTTTTGTGCTTTTACGTTTAGTTATTTGCCTTATAAAAGCAATAGCACTCCTCAATAAAAGAAATCTATGCAGTTTTATATTCCACTGTTCCACTCTCTCAAACTTTTTTTCAGTAAAATAACCTAAAAAGTGGTATCAAGAGCTACATCTTACAGGACCAGAAAAATAGATGTTTAAACAAGTTTGTCTCAAGTTACTCCTCCTATCTTTGATGGAGATAATTATGACCTCTAGGCCATAAAAATGCATAACTTCCTAGAGGCTTTGGATCTTTGGGAAGCAATGGAGGAGGATTACGATTTTGCTTTGCTGCCCAACAACTCCAGTATAGCCCATATGAAAAGCTACAAAGAGAAAAAAAATAGGAAAGCAAAGGCAAAGACATGTTTATTTTCTGGTGTTTCAAAAGTAATTTTCACCAGGATCATGTCTCAAAACACAGCAAAAGAAATTTGGGATTACTTGAAGGAAGACTATGCAGGAGATGAGAGAACTAGAAGCATGCAAGTACTGAATTTAATGAGAGAATTTTAGTTGCAACGAATGAAAGAATCTGACACCATCAAAGAGTACTCAAATACGTTGCTTGGCATTGCCAACAAAGTAAGATTGTTGGGCACCGCTTTTTCTGATTCAAGAATTGTTGAAAAAATTCTTGTATCAGTACCAGAAAGATATGAAGCTTTTATAGCTACCTTGGAGAACACAAAGGATCTATCTAAGATCACTTTGGTAGAAGTGTTGCATGCCTTACAGGCCCAAGAACAAAGAAGACTTATGAGGCAAGAAGGATCGGTGGAGGGTGCCTTTCAAGTCAAATTCCAGAGCAATGACAACAAACACAAGAAGAAGCAGAAAAATGATACCAGACCTGGAAGATTAAACAAGATCAACAACAAGAGTAATAATACTCAGGTTTTTCCACTTAGTCCTCATTGTAAGAAAACCAATCATCCACAAAAAAGGTGCTAGTGGAGACCAAATGCAACGTGTCATAAGTGTGGGCAGCTAGGGCACATGGAAAAGATTTGCAAGTCTCATCAACAACAAGGAGAAGTTAAGGTTTCTGAGGATCAACCACAAGAGGAACAATTTTTTGTTGTTACATGCTTCGTAACCAATAGCTCCATAGAAAGTTGGCTAATAGACAGTGGTTACACAAACCACATGAGTTATGATCGAGAACTCTTTACAGAACTTGACAAAATTGTACTTTCTAAAGTCAGAGTAGGTAATGGAGCATATATTGTAGTGAAAGGAAAAGAAACAATGGCAATTGAAGGTTAAACAGGTTTGAAATTGATTTCAGATGTTTTATATATTCCAAAAATTAACCAAAACCTATTGAGTGTTCCTCAATTGCTTGAAAAAGGTTATAAAGTGTTGTTTGAAGACAAAAACTGTGTGATTAAATATTTAGCAGGCAAGGAAGTATTTAAAGTTAAAATGAAAGGAAAAAGCTCTACTTTAGACATCATGAGTGAAGAACAAGTTGTAGTGCACAAAGAGATCTGCAGTGCACAAAGAGGTCAATAGTACAATACTTTAGCATAAAAGATTGGGCCATTTTCACCATAGTGCTCTAATATTCATGAAGAAGAATAACATGGTCAGAGGCTTACCTGATATAAAAGAAGCATTTCCTACATGCATTGCTTGCCAATATGGAAAGCAAACAAGACTCCCATTTCCATAAAACAAGACTTGGAGGGCTATACAAAATCTACAATTGATACATATAGATGTTGAAGGTCCTATGAGCACACCATCATTGAATGGTAGTAAGTATTATATTATTTTCATTGATGACATGACAAGAATGTGTTGGATATATTTTATAAAGTTTAAATATGAAGTTGTTGACATTTTTTTGGAAGTTTAAAACTTTGGTGGAAAATCCAAGCAAGTGCAAAATGCAGATGATCAAATCCGCCAATGGAACTAAATATACTTCAAAAAAATTTAACAAGTTTTGTAAAGATACAGGTGTAAAACAGTAGCTTACAATCCCTTATTCACCTCAAAAAAATGGCATTGCAGAAAGAAAAAATTGAACGATTATGGAGATGGCTAGGTGTGTACTTCATGATAGAGAGTTGCCTAAAAAATTTTAGGCAAAGGTTGTAAATACAACAATATTTTTACTCAATAGACTACCAACAAAAGCTTTACAACAAAGAACGCCTTTTGAAGCATGGCGCAGTTACAAACCTGAGTTGTTTAATTTAAAGATATCCGGTTGCTTTTGTTTCTCTTATATTCCTCATATTAAGATAGAAAACTCGGACAAGAAAGTAGAACCTAGAATTTTTGTAGGCTATAGCTTGTTTTCAAAGGCCTACAAGATTTATCTCCTACACAACAACAAAGTCATTATTAGCAGGGATGTGAAATTATTGGAGTTTGATTGTTGGAGCTGGAAAGACAACAAATACCTTGAAAATTTTGATTTTTTGAGTTGGAAAGGCAACAATGAGCTTGGATTTCATGAGGAGAATGAAGATGTGGATGACGACCCTGTCAAACGAACAAGATTGCTTTCTGACATTGATAACGGATTAAAATATCGTTATTTGCTATATGATTTTGATACTAAAAGCACCCTTTTTCACTTAGAAACTTGCTTGAACTCCTGTGTTTCAGTAAATTGTGTGAATAAGAGAGTTGAGATTGATTTTAACTGTTTTCTAACAAATTCCCCTCGTTTTGACAGAGATTGAAGAAATACTGGAAGAAGAAGTGAAAAGCCATGAAGATGGAGCTCAAAAGGGGTAAAAAAGGCACCAAGAAGGGAGGAAACTCGAAGCCCAGGCGACAGGAATGAAAAACAATGAAGCCAAGATCGACGCTGGTTGCCCGGGCGACAGAAGCCCGAAGCTCGGGCATCCAAAACTGGTGCCCCAGCCTCACAGAACTCTTAATTCATGCTTCGGCGAGCTCCCTGTGACGATTGAGCATGATTTCACGTGGATCGGGCACTGTTTCTTCTCTGATTTGATTCTTTTGCACCGGGCCGCACTTTGGGACGCGTCTGGCGCTATTTAAAGGACCCTAGGGCTCTAGGTTTTGCATCCCTAGCAGAAGAGAGCATAGCAATACACTCCTAGCCAATTCTTAGTCTTCCATTCTCTCTTTCTTTCTTCCATTGTTCATAGGGTTCCCTCATGTTTATGGGGAACTAATTTCTATTTTTTATTGAGGAATGATGTAACCTTGTAAACTATCATGTATTTGAATTGATTCTTAATTCTATATGCTTTATTTCATTATTTGTTAGAGTAATTCATCTGCTTTACTCTTGCTTATACAATAACATTATTTGTGAGTTGCATGAGTGTCAGGAGGTTGCTTTCAATTCAGGTCCTTGTTGAATTACTCCTAAGGGTTATATTGCTCAGGGATGAGGGTATGAGTCTTAGTCGTCTTAACCTCTTGATCTTCACATCTTTTTACCAGGAATGTTAGGAATCGTATGAACTGGTAATTAGGGACAAGCTTATTTACCGAGGGATCGGGTTTAAGTGTTTTAGTGAGGGACGTTAGCATTAATGAATAAAGAAGAATTCTTATATACATGAGAGGGAACTCGGTGAAGTCTAACCCCAACAACATACTCATCTCATATAAATCAACCTCCATTCATCTTTGTGCTCTTTTGCCACTGATCAATTTCACTTTGCTTTATTTTATTCTTTTGTAATACAAACCATGATCTCTTTTATTTTAAGTCTTAATTAATCTTGTTTTCACACAATTGTTCAGCGCCGAGAGTCCTTTGGGATACGATACTTGGTCTTACCATTTTATATTACTTGGTTGACTTGGTACACTTGCCAATTTGCCCCAACAAGTTTTTGGCGCCGTTGTCGGGGACTCACGGTTTAAGCTATTCTATTTGTGTGAATCTTGATTAATTTTGGCTTTATTTTATTTTAATTTATTTTTCCCATTTTTGTCTTTATATTTCAAAATCCCTAATTTCCATTTTTGTTTTATTTTATTTTTGTGCTAACAATATTCTCGAGGGTTTTGTTTGGTGCAGGATGCAGGCAATGCAAGGAAATTTCAACCACTGGTGGGGATCTCATTCAAGCATAAACCAAAATCAATATGAGCAAGATGGAGGACTAGTCACTAGTCCACAAAGAGTTGATAGCACTAGGCTTGAAGAGACTCTCCAATAGTTCCTGAAAGACTCTATCTCATTTCGGAAAAACATTGAGGCCTCAACGCAAAATATAGTGGTTGAGTTCAAGGTTCTAAATCAGATGCTGACTGAGATCACAAACAACCAAAGGCCTCAAAAGGATTGCAATGCAGTGGTTACTAGAAGTGGCAAAGTGTTGAATGAGAGAGAGGAAAAAGAGAGACTCAGAGAATATGAGAGAGAAGAAGAAAAAAAAAAAAGAGATTCAGAGAAAAAGAAAAATATCAAAAAGAGAGTGAGAAACAAGAGAGTGAGAGGAGAGAAAAAGAAAAAAGAGTGAGGAAGAGAATGAGAGAAAGAAAAAAGAAGTTTTGGAAAAATCCCTTCCTTACCCAAAATACTACTCTAGGAAGGAAAAAGAAAAGTAGTTTGAGCGCTTCATGTAGATCTTCAAGAAACTGGAGATCAACATACCTTTCTTAGAAGCCTTGCAGCAAATGGCCTCATATGCAAAATTTTTGAAGGAACTCCTATCTAAAAAAAGAAAGTACATTGAAGAGGAAACAATTGAAGTACAAGAAAACTGCAGCACCATCATTCAAAAGTCAATTCCTCCCAAATTAAAGGATCCAGGAAGTTTTACTATCCCTTGCACAATAGGGAACATCTCTGTGGGCAAAGCACTAATTGATTTGGGAGCCAGAATTAATCTTATTCCACTTTCCATGTTTGAGAAGATTGAAGGCTTGGAACTTAAGCCTACCAGGATGACTCTCCAACTAGCAGACAGATCGCTAAAATATCCTTACGGGGTAGTAGAGGACGTGTTAGTAAAAGTAGACAAGTTCCTGTTTCCTGTTGACTTTGTTATCATGGAGATGGAAGAAGATGTGAATGTTCCTCTATTCTTGGGAGACCTTTCATGAGACTGCAAGAGTTCTAATTGATGTAGAAAATGGCAAGCTAAAAGTAAGAGTGCAAGATGAAGAAGTGAATTTTGATGTCTTCCAAGCCATGTCTCATCCAAGAGATAATAAAGATTGTTTCCATCTTGATACTCTTGACAAATTATGCATGATTAAAGAAAAGGAGGTATGTGATATTCCTTCTCTGGAAGAAACTCTTGATGATAATTATGAAGAAGTGATTGGGGAAAGCTTGGATAATATTGAAGAATCAAAAGAAACCCCTTCATTGAACTCAGAAAAAAAAATCAAGGAAAGAAAACTAGAGCTTAAAATGCTACCTCCTCACTTGAAATATGTGTTTTTAGAAGAAGAGGGAAACAAGACAGTCATCATCAGCAACTCTCTCTCCCCTAGTGAGGAAGAAAAATTAATAAAAGTGCTCAAAGCAAACAAAGGAGCTATTGGATGGTCAATTTTAGATCTCAAGGGCATAAGCCCAACTTATTGCATGCATAGAATATTCATGGAAGATAACTACAAACCAGTGGCTCAACCACAAAGGAGATTAAATCCAATAATGAAAGAGGAAGTGAGAAAAGAGGTGCTAAAGCTACTTGAAGCTAGAATCATTTATCCTATCTCTGACAGTACATGGGTAAGCCCAGTACAGGTGGTACCAAAGAAAGGAGGAATGACAGTTATCTACAATGAAAAAAATGAACTCCTTCCCACAAGAACTATTACGGGATGGAGGATGTGTATTGATTACAGGAAGCTCAACAATGCTACAAGGAAGGATCACTTTCCTCTCTCTTTCATGGATCAAATGTTGGAAAGATTGACAGGTTAGGCTTTCTATTGTTTTCTAGATGGATATTCAGGGTATAATCAAATTGTGGTAGATCCTAAAGACCAGGAAAAAACGGATTTTACTTGTCCTTTTGGAATTTTTGCCTACAGAAAAATGTCAGTTGGATTATGTAATGCCCCAACCACTTTTCAGAGATGCATGCAGGCAATTTTCGCAGATTTAATAGAAAAATGCATTGAGGTCTTCATGGATGATTTCTCAGTTTTTGGCAATTCCTTTCAACAGTGCTTATCTAACCTAGATGTTGTTCTCAAAAGATGCACCCAATCCAATCTTGTTTTCAATTGGGAAAAATGTCATTTTATGGTTACAGAAGCCATTGTTTTGGGTCATAAAATCTCCTCCAAAGGAATTGAAGTGGACAGGGCCAAAGTAGAAGTCATTGAAAAACTTCCACCACCCACTAATGTGAAGGGAATTAGAAGCTTCTTGGGACATGCAGGTTTTTATAGGAGGTTCATCAAAGATTTCTCAAAAATTGCAAAACCATTGAGCAACCTCCTTGTGGAAGGCGTCCTTTTTGTGATGAATGAAGAATGTCTTAAAGCCTTTGAGATCTTAAAAGAAAGATTAATTTCTGCTCCTGTAATTGTAGCTCCTGATTGGAATCAAAACTTTGAACTCATGTGTGACGCCAGTAATTATGCCATAGGAGAAGTTCTTGGTCAAAGAAAAGAGAAGGTCTTCCATACCATTTATTATGCAAGTAATGTTTTAAATGAAGCTCAGTTGAATTATGCCACCACAGAAAAGGAGTTTCTGGCGATTGTGTATGCTCTGGAAAAATTTAGATCCTATCTCATTGGGTCTAAGGTAATTGTCTACACTAACCATGCAACCATAAAATATTTGCTAGCAAAACCAGACTCTAAACCAAGATTGATCAGATGGGTGCTTTTACAACAAGAATTTGATGTGGAAATCCGTGACAAAAAGGGAAGTGAAAATGTAATTGCAGACCACTTATCCCGATTGGTGAATGATGAAGTCCCTTGCAAAGAGAGAAAAATTTGGGAGTCCTTCTCGGATGAGACGCTCATGTATATCCAACAAAGGTCGTGGTTTGCTGACATGGCCAATTTTAAAGCTGCAGGAGTCATCCCAGAAGATCTCACTTGGCAACAAAGAAAAAAAAAATTTGCATGATGTTAAACAATTTGTTTAGGATGATCCTTACCTCTCCAAAATTGGAGCAGATAATCTTCTGAGACGCTGTGTGACTAAAGAAGCGGAAGGAATCTTATGGCACTGTCATGACTCACCTTATGGGGGACATTTTAATGGAGAAAGGACAGCCGCAAAGGTGCAGCAATCAAGATTCTATTGGCTAACTCTCTTTAAACATGCTCATAACCATGCCATGAACTGTGATAAATGTCAAAGGACAAGAACCATCTTCAGGCGTCATGAGATGCCACTGCAAGGCATCTTGGAAGTGGAAGTTTTCGACTGTTGAGGTATAGATTTTGTGGGACCCTTTCCACCATCCTTTAACAATGAATACATATTGGTGGCAGTTGATTATGTGAGCAAGTGGGTGGAGGCACTAGCATGTCCCAAAAATGACGCCAACACTGTCATAAAATTTTTGAAAAGACAAATTTTCTCCAGATTTGGAACACCCAGAGTGCTCATCAATGATGGAGGATCTCACTTTTGCAACCATCAGCTTGCGAAAGTACTAAAGCATTATGGTGTGAAACATAACGTGGCTACACCTTATCACCCTCAGAAAACGGGCAAGCTGAAGTTTCCAATAGGGAGATCAAAAGAATCATGGAAAAGACAGTCACAACTTCAAGAAAGGATTGGTCTCAAAGGTTAGATGATGCCCTTTGGGCATACAGAACTACAATGAAAACAGCCATTGGATGGTCTCCCTTCCAAATGGTCTATGAAAAAGCCTATCACTTGCCCGTAGAGATGGAACACAGAGCATTATGGGCATTAAAATTCCTAAATTTTCATCCTAGAGACACTGCAGAAAAGAGAAGAAGGCAGATTATTGAGCTAGAGGAGATGAGGCTACATGCCTATGAGTCCTCTAAAAAATACAAGGAAAAGGTGAAATACTACCATGATAAGAAGTTGATCAAAAGAGTCTTCACGCTAGGACAGCAGGTGTTGTTCAACTCTAGACTTAAACTTTTTCCAAGAAAGTTGAAGTCCAAGTGGTCAGGTCCGTTCCTAATCAAAAAACTTCTTCCTCATGGAGCAGTTGAGTTAACAGACCCAGGCACCGAAGACCCGCAAAGAAGCTAGATAGTCAATGGACAACGCCTGAAGCACTACTTGGGTGGTGAGGTGGAGCGCCTCCCCACAGTCATGCAGCTGGTTGATGTGACATGAGCTTATTGGGTCAAGCTAGTGACGTTAAATAAGCGCTTGCTGAGAGGCAACCCAATGCTCTTAACCTTTACTTTTTAATTTTTATTTTTTATTTTTTATTCTAACGTGTGTTTTCTTTTATTTTAATTTCTGTGTGCTCTGCTTGAATGAACTGATCTGCTTTGATACAACTGTGCTCTGTTTTGTGAAATAAATTTTACTTTTTGATTGAATTTGAGATAATGCATGATGATAAATTTGTGAGGCAGGTGCTTGAGATAAAGTTTGATTAAAATACTAAGCAGGTTGTTTTTCTAAATATGAGAACTTGTGAGCTTACCTATGTGAGTTTTAAGCTTCAGAGTTGTTTTTAAATAAATGTTGTTACTTTGGAAGCATGAATGATTTTGCCCAAATTTTTTGTGATTGAACTACTTGCCTGCAGGTTTCATATGATCAAAGTCATCTTTTGTTATCCCTTATTCTTTTGGCCTTCAAAATATTCTTGCCCACTGAAAAGAGAACAATTTGATCCAACCTTTGAACCTTGAGCCTGATATGTCTTGAAAAACCTTTTTGAAAAATCTTTACCTTGAGTTAAGTTGAGAACATTTGATGAGGTACCAATAAAGGTTCAAGTTTGGGGTTACCAGGATATAAACCACCTCTCTTCGCAGTGAGCAATCAAAAAGAAAAGCAAGAAAAAGGCAAAAGAAAAGAAAAAGTGAAAAGAAAAAGTGAGAAAAGAAAAATTCAAAAAGAAAAAGAAAGAGCTCACTACAAGGGAAGGCTGAGAAAAAGATAAGAGAACTATTCTTGAAAGATGAATTCATAAATGTCTCTCTTAACTCAAGGAACTTTGCTGACCAAAAAAACCAATTTCCTTCTCAGCCGAGCCAAGTTACAAGCCATGAAAAAGCCCTTGTGATGACAACCTGTTTGTGAGTATGTTTGATTGTGGTTAAATGAAAGGCAAAATTAATTTGTGTGACATTGTGAAAACAGAGAGAAACACCACACAATACACCTAAGAGTTGAGTGAGACACTTTTGAATGCTTGAGTGCTTAAGTGAAACACTTTCCCTGGTGAGGATTAGTTCTCTGAATTTCTGATTGCATCTCTGCTTGGTTGATTGATCACTCTTAAGGATAGCATCTATTGAAAATGCATTGAAACATCTGCACCTCTTGACTGAAGTCTTATGCTGAAATTAAGAAAAGTGATTTCTTGTCTTGAAAAAGTTTTTGAAAAAGGTTGACTCATTGTAGTGATTGTTCTAAAAAACTGAGTTGCATTTTGTTTGCTTGAGGACAATCAAAGTTCTAAGTTTGGGGTTGTGATAAAGGATTAAAATATTGTTATTTGTTATATGATTTTGATACTAAAAGCACCCTTTTTCACTTAGAAACTTGCTTAAACTCATGTGTTTCAGTAAATTGTGTGAAAAAGAGAGTTGAGGTTGATTTTAACAGTTTTCTAACAAATTCCCCTCGTTTTGACAGAGATTGAAGCAATACTGGAAGAAGAAGTGAAAAGCCATGAAGATGGAGATCAAAAGGGGTCAAAAAGGCACCAAGAAGGGAGGAAACCCAAAGCCCAGGCGACAGGAACGAAAAACAACGAAGCCAAGATCGACGCTGGTCAACCGGGCGACGGACCCGATGCCTGAGCGACGGAGGCCCGAACTGGCGCCCAAGCCTCACAGAACCCTTAATTCACGCTTGGGCGAGCTCCCTGTGACGCTTGAGCGTGATTTAACGTGGATCGGGCCCTATTTCTGCTCTGATTTGATTCTTTTGGACCGGGCCGTACTTTGGGACGCGTCTGGCGCTATTTAAAGGACCCTGGGGCTCTATGTTTTGCATCCCTGGCAAAAGAGAGCATAGCAATACACTCCTAGCCAATTCTTAGTCTTTCATTCTCTCTTTCTTTCTTCCATTGTTCATAGGGTTCCCCCATGTCTATGGGGAACTAATTTTTATTTGTTATTGGGGAATGATGTAACCTTGTAAACTCTCATGTATTTGAATTTATTCTTAATTCTATATGCTTTATTTCATTATTTGTTAGAGTAATTCATCTGTTTTATTCTTGCTTATACAATAGAACTATCTGTGAGTTGCATGAGTGTTGGGAGGTTCCTTTCAATTCAGGTCCTTGTTGAATTACTCCTAAGGGTTATATTGCTCAGGGATGAGGGTATAAGTCTTAGTCGTCTTAACCTCTTGATCTTCACATCTTTTTACCAGGAATGGTAGGAATCGTATGAACTGGTAATTAAGGACAAGCTTATTTACCGAGGGATCGGGTTTAAGTGTTTTAGTGAGGGACGTTAGCATTAATGAATAAAGAATAATTCTTATATACATGAGAGGGAACTTGGTGTAGTCTAACCCCAACAACATACTCATCTCATATAAATCAACCTTCATTCATCTTTGTGATCTTTTGCCACTAATCAATTTCACTTTGCTTTATTTTATTCTTTTGCAATACAAACCATGATCTCTTTTATTTTAAGTCTTAATTAATCTTGTTTTCACACAACTATTCAGCGCCGAGAGTCCTCTGGGATACGGTACTTGGTCTTACCATTTTATATTACTTGTGTGACTCGGTACACTTGCCGATTTGCCCCAACAGACATATATCAAAGGTGTAATGTTGCGGTCACGGAACCTAGTGGATATGAAGAGGCTATGACTGACAAGAGGTGGATAAATGCTATGGAAGGGGAGTTCAAAATGATTGCAAAAATCATATGTGGTAGTATGTGGATAAACCTGGTCATAAAAAGGCCATTGGAGTAAAGTGTGGGTTTATAGAACCAAGTTCAATCCCGATGGTTCTATGAACAAGTGCAAGGCAAGACTTGTTGTCAAGGGATATGCTTAGATGTTTGGGGTAGATTTCTTTGAAACATTTGCCCTGGTTGTCAGGCTAGACGCAATAAGGTTGTTACTAGCACTAGTTGCACAAAAAGGTTGGCTTATACATCAATTGGATGTAAAATCAGCCTTTTTGAATGGATATTTGGAGGAAGAAATTTTCGTGGAACAACCAAAAGGTTTTTCTCTTCAAGGATAAGAAGACAAGGTTTATCTACTGAAAAATACATTATATGGTTTAAAACAAGCACAGAGGTCTTGGTATAGCATAATTGATGCCCATTTAATGAGCTTAGGCTTTGTGAAAAGTCTAAGTGAGTATACCTTATATATTAAAAAGGTGAATGAAGATATACTTATGATATCTCTGGACGTTGATGACTTATTTGTTACAGGAAATTGTAAGGAGATGATTGACAAGTTTAAAGAAGAAATGGAAAATGTCCTTGAAATGACAAACCTTGGAAAGATGACATTTTTTCTTGGTATGCAAGTGCAACAAAAGAAAAATGAAATATTTGTGTGCCAAGAAAATTATGCAAAGGAAGTACTTATAAAGTTCAACACGGAAGAGTGTAAGTCAGTTGGAACTCCAATGAACCAAAAAGAAAAGTTTTGCAAAGAAGATGGAGCAAAAAAGGTTTATGAAAAGCTATTTATATCCTTAATGGAATGCTTAATGTATTTAACTGTCACCCGACCAGATATCATGCATTCAATGAGTTTGTTATCAAGGTACATGCATTGTGCTAGTGAAATTCATTTTCAAGCAGCAAAAAGAATTCTTAGATATGTTAAAGGCACAATTGATTATGGTATATGGTTCAACAAAGTTCAAAACTTAAGTTTTCATAGTTATTCAAATAGTGATTGAGCAGGATGTGTTGATGATATGAGAAGCACTTATGGTTACTATTTCTCTCTTGGTTCTGGAGTTTTTTCATGTTGTTCTAAAAAGCAAGAAATTATAGCTCAATCAACAACAGAAGCAGAGTATGTCGCTCCTGCTGCTATAAATCAAATTGTCTGGATAAGGAAAATCATGATTGATTTACAAATAAAACAAGAAGATAGCACAAAGATTTTTGTGGATAATCAAGCTGTAATTTCAATTGCCAATAATCCAGTTTTTCATGGCAACACAAAGCATTTTAAGATAAAACTTTTCTTTTTAAGAGAAGTTCAAAGAGAAGGACAAGTGAAACTAGTTTACTGCAAAACAGAAAATCAAATGACTGATATCCTAACCAAGGCACTTCCAAAATCTAGATTTGAGTTCTTGAGAAAAAAGCTTTGAGTTTGCGGTTCCAAAATTAAGGAGGAGTGTTAATTGATAACTATTGAAAATTAATAAATTAAAATAATATGTTATGCTATTTTTTAGGAAAATAAAAGTCATATTGACTAGTAGGATTTATTTACTATTTTCTAGGCACTAAGAACATTAGGTGGTTATAGATGCCAATATTTTCGTTACTTTTATAAAAGCGATAGCACTCCTCAATAAAAGAAATCCATGGAGTTTTATATTTCACTGATCGAGTCTCTCAAACTTTTTTTCAATACAATAACCTACAAACTATATAATTGCCCTCCGTTTTCACTCGAGTTTTTTTACTCTCTTTTCACCTCACTTTCACCGTGCATGCAGATCTGCATATGCAAGGAATTGTGACAAAGATTCCTGCCATGCTGAACGCACACAATGAAGATTCCTTTGCCTTTTCACAATGGAGGTAGATGAAGTTCTGAATTCGCCATTACAAAACTATGACTCTGGTGGTTGTGTTGCTACATTCTGGGTGTGGATAGTGTTAACATATTTGATTATTTCATTATTAGTCTTTATTATATTACTATTTTTAAGTTTTAATAGATTACGATCAGATTTATATTCTAGTAAATAAGAAATATTCTATAATCTTTCTTTTTATTTCATTTCTCTTGTAATATTTAATATTAATGTAAAAATATTATCTGTGGTCTATTTTAGAAAAAAAAAAAGATTTCAAAATACAAGCAAGTAATTTTAATTAAAGAAATTTATCATATGCTCTTTTGTCCTGATATTTTAACATGTTATCAGTGATTAGTCTCTGAATCATGGTTGTACAGTATGATATCCGGGTCGGGCGGTTACGATATATCTTATTAAAGATATAAAATAATCAAAGGATAATCAAGAATATCTTATTAAAGATATTGATAAGCAGAATATAAAATAATCAAGGGATAATCAAGAATATCTATTTAAAGATATTTAGCAACTAACCAAATTTTCAGGTAAGTATGTTTATATTATATTCTGTTTATATTTTATTCTGTTGGGCTTATATCAGTTCAAGGTCCATGAGACAAATTATAAATAGAGAGTCAGGGCCACAAGCCAGGTACCTTCAAATCATCTTCCAATCACACTCCATTCACATTCTACTCATACTCAACTAGATTCTACTAACGTTTGATCCAACTCAAACATACAATTGTGATACATAATTCCCAAAATCGCTCCTAACTTGAGCGTCGGAGTGCCTTTTGCAGGTACCTCCCCCCTCCTGGTCAAGAAGTCTACCGAGCGGCCCAGATTAAAGGCAAGCGAGCAGTCAAGATCCAAGAAAAGCGAGCGATCCAGTCAATCCAAGCATCAAAAAGTGATAAAGCCACGTCCGCCAGGTTAGTCTTTCGGTCCCACAAAATATCTACAGAAACAATGGTCTTTTCTTGAGTTCTAGTATTGTTTCTTGTGGGTATCGTGGGGTTGGAGTAAACACCTGTTGTGATGATCAGATCTTCTATTGTCATTTTCTTTTTGGTTTTGATTCGATAAGTTTCGTGAATTTGCTATGTCACCATCTTCATACGCAACACATAGGTTCGTGAGGTTGGTGCTATCTATCCGGCCATCATGTTCTTTTGGTCTTCATTCAAAAGTTTCATGAATTCATTTTTTCGTCTTCATACACACCACATAGATTTCTGTGGTTGGTGTTGTCTACTTGATTGATCGAGCTTCTTCAAGGAAAATTAAGCTCCTAACTAGTAGTCTGAGCTCTTACTTGATTGTCGAAGCTTCTACCTAACAGGTCGAGCTTCTACTCACCAATTCGAGCTTCAAGCCGGACCCGATAAGCCAAGCTTCAACCTAGCAACACATGATTTTTTTATATTTTTTCATCATGTCTTATGATAAAAATGAATCATATCTTGTTCGTTTTAATGGCAAAAATTATGTTGCTTGAGAATTTCAATTAAGCTCTTTGTCAAAGGAAAATAATTATGGGTCATATTGATGGCAGAGTTCCAACACCTATCGGAGTAGCAAATTTTGAAAAATGGGAAAGCAAAGATGCCAAAATCATGTCTTGGATTCTTAGCTCGGTGGACGCAACTTTATTCTTAATCTTAGACCTTATAACACTCTTAAGGACATGTGAGGTTATTTGAAAAAGGTATTGGATTATTGGGCTCCCTTCCTATGTGGAGAATAAGCCCAAATATTGTGGTCCATTATGTCTCATTAGGTTAAAATAAGATGGGTCAGATTAGTAAAGCACAAGAGAGTCATTTGAAGAGAGAAAAAAGCCAAGTGAGAGAAAAAGAAAGAGTGAAAGTCATTCCTGCATAACCCTAAACCTGAATTGATGTTTTCGTCGCTGTGAAATCGTTCACCGTTGGATCTAGCTGAGTTTTGGACAGTAGGTTCCAGACATAAGGTTCTTCATTCTGACCGTTCGGATCGTCAATTGGAGGTCTAGTTTGGGAGAAATTGGTCCCACACCAACAGCCCTATTTTGGAGAATTTTCATCTTCTTTGTTCTCATTTGTAAGCATTTGTCCTTAGTTAATTTGACTTATTGAAAATACCATTTGGTATTATTATTGGACACTCTTTTGTACCCTATTGTTGATCATAGTGGATTTTTCTTTGGTCTGGACGACTCGTGGTTTTTACCCTTGCATTGAGCGGTTTTCCACGTTAAAAATTGTTGGTGTCTCTTTGTGCTTTGCATTCTATATTTGTTCTATTTGTTTGGTGGTCCTCACAGATTCTCGCAAGAAAGGGGATTGAATTTCCGATGCATTATTACTCCTTGATAAGTTGTTATTTGTTTAGGCCCTTTCCCCATCAGAGTGGTACTAGAGCTCTTTGGTTATGGGACTGTTTAGATTGCGTGAATGATGGAGGCACATACAAAATTGATTCCTTTGAATGGAGAACATTATCACTTATGGAAAGGCAAGATGAAGGATTTGTTATTTTTGAAAAAGTTTTCATCTTCCTGTTTTTGCTTCCAATAAGCCGGAATCCAATTCAGATGAAGAATGAGATTTTGAACATCAACAGGTATGTGGATTTATCAGTTTGTTGATGATAATGTTTATAATTTTGTTGCTAATGAGACACATGTGAGAGGCCTATGGGATAAGCTTGAGTCTTTGTATGCTTCTAAGTTAGGGACTAATAAATTGTACTTGCTGAAAAATTTTGTGGAGTTAAAGTACAAGGAAGGAACTCCTGTTTCAAATCACTTGAGTGAATTTCAAGGACGCTATGATCATTTAGCTGGAGTGGGTATAAAATTTGATGATGATCTATTGGGCTTATTCCTATTAAACTCTTTACCGAATTCGTGGGAGACATTTCGGGTTTCCATGATAAATGCTACCCCTAATGGTGATATTTCTTTGCAAATGACAAAGAGTGGTGCACTTAATGAGGAGATGAGAAGGAAGACACAGGGTACTTCGTCTCATTCAAAAGTGCTTATTACAGAGAATATGGGGAGAAGCTAGAAGAAAGAACAAAATAGTGGTAGAGATAAAAGCAGGAGCAAGTCCAAGTCTCGGTACAAGAATGTGAAGTGTCACTGTCACAAAACAGAGCATATAAAAAAGAACTGTTTTTTGTGAAAGAAAGAGAACAAAGACAAAATGGGTTAGCAAAGAGAAAGAGATAATGATGATGGTGATCGTGTTACTACTACTACATGTGGTGACTGTTGACTCACTATCAAGTGTACCAGATCATTCCAAGTAATATAATTGGTAAAACCCAATATCGTTCTTCCCAAGAGACTCGAAAGGCCTTATCGTTCGTGAAAATTGAGATCGTAAGACTTTTAAAGAAAAATTAATTGTTGTGGATGCAAGAACACCAAATAAACATGCAATGTGGTTGATTCAGTTAACGAGAACAAAGCTATGGATGAATGGAGTTATTGGGGGTTTACAATTTCATCTTATCCACTCTCTCTCATTTACTCCTCTTGTTTAATGTGCTTGATTATCTAATTGTTATGCAAACTTTCTTGGCCTACCCTTAACCCCATCCCTCGGCGAAAAGAGCCTATTACTAATTACTGGCCTGCTATCCCTAGCCTCCCCTAGTAATTAATAACGCATTATAGAACAGAAGCAAAAATAATTGATCGTCCTACCCCTATCCCTAGGTGGTATTGCTTAATCAAGGAATTACTCACCAGTTCATGACATTACTATACGTCCCCATATCAATAAAGACAAACAACAGTTATCGAATGAGTTAAACGATAAAAGCTTTAAGTGCAAATGAGAACCCAACAATTAATAATCAAAGCATATGAAAATCATATAAATAAACAAGAGTTTCAATAAAAGAGAGTATCAAAAGATTACATTGTTTNCCCCAACAACAAAAGGGTTTAGTTCACCATTGTCATGGTGAACCTAGATGAAAAGTGGATGAAGAATGGAAATGCAAACTTTAGATAAGATGAAGAGGAGCCTAAGAATCCAAGAGATCCTCTCTAAAGAGTGAAATTAGGTCTGGTCGCCCTCTTCTGTCAAAAGAATGAGATTGAAATCGCAATAGGACTATTTATAGCTGAGGGGCGTCACAGAAAACAAGCCCAAGCCCAGCAGACAACCACCCAGCATCACACTTATGCCGCCCGGCGGTTCGCCCATAAACGCGCCACCGCCCAGCGGCAGGGGTTCACCGCCCGACGGTTTGCCTCTAATCGCAAATCCGCCCAGCGTCCACACCTGGTGCCACCTCCTCGCGTTGGACCGCCCAGCGGTGCATTTTGCCGCTGGGCAATTCCTAGACTCTTCTTTTCTTCATATTTCTTCACTTTTCTTGAGTCTAAGACCTTCATCTTCAACTCCATTCTTCACTTCCACCAGAAATACTATAAAACAATGCAAAACAAGCATAATATCGCTAAAAACAGCTTTTGACTCTCTACTGACTCATTTTATGTGTTTTGCTTGATTCTAAGCTCATTCTAAGGAGTGAAGGGAGTAATTTGGTCTAAAATGACATATGAAAATAACCGTTTTTCAACCGTTATCACAACCCCAAACTTAGAACTTTGCTTGTCCACAAGCAAACAAAACAAAACAGCAAACAAAACAGAGCTTGGCTTTATACTATTTCATCCAATGATTCAACACTCCTAAGCTACATGACAAAAGCTACTCAATTTCAAACCTTCAATGAAACTAAATCAAGATGCATGCATGCTTTCAATCCAGTTCAGTCCACAGATTGCACAACAGATGTTTCACATAATGAATGACCAATCCACTAAGCAAGAATGCACTCATGAAAATTAACAATTCTCACCAAGCAAGTGTTTCACTCAATCACTCAAGTGTTTAGGGGGACACTCCACTCTCTATCATTAACATGTCACATGAAATAAAATTGTCATTCATCTTAAACAATTAAAATCCTCACATGCAAATGCCATCAAAAGGACTTTTCCAAGGCTTGTAATGAGGTTGCGTTAACAAGAAAAATTGGTTTTTTTGGAAAGAGAAATCCTTGTGTTAAGAGAGCTACCATAGTATTCAACATTTAAGCACAACTCTCTTCCTCACCAATCTCACTTATTTCCCAACTTCTTCCCTTTTCTTTTGCATTGAGCTCGTCTTCATGCTTTTTCTTCTTTTCTTTTCTTTTTCTCATGCATTTTTCTTTTTCAACATTTGAGCTCAATGCTTCTTAATTGCCTTTCAATTTCCCCCATGCAACCCCAAACTTGAACCTTTTCGTCACATACAATTAAGCTCATCCCAACTCAAGGTAAAGAATTTCAAGACAAGGGTTCACATCCTGTTTAAGGCTAACGTTCAAAAAGGGTATAATATTTTTAGCTCTATGGGTGAAAATTTGGCTAGAGAAGGGTTTTCAAAAATGGCCTTGATCATATGACATTCACATGCAATTCAATCAATCATCAAGATTCAGGCAATATCATTCATGTTTTCCTGTGAACAATACATATAATCATAAAAAATCTAGAGCTCAATACCTCACACAACATGCTTTCTCACACAATATTCATACATACACCCTGCTTAGCATCATAACCATAGTCATAATTTACTATACATTTTTTTACTGAATATCAACATGCAACACAGCCCAATTATCATCCACATCAAATCATCATCAAATAAGCTAATCATGCAAATTAGTCAGTCAAACATTGTCAGAAAAGTATTTAGGCCAAGCATACATACTGAAAATAAAATACAACCTATTCTAAATATTTAAAATGCAAAAGTAAAAGAGAGAATCTAGGTTGCCTCCTAGTAGCGCTTATTTAATGTCACGAGCCTGACCCAAACCTGTTTAGCACTTGTCAGTAAGTGCAAATCCTTCCTACACCCATCAGTAGGTGTGCCTTCCTGGAATCCTTCAATGGATTAAAAAAATTTAGCATCCCTCAGTAGATGCTACCCAGAAATTGTTCCAAAAATTGAAAAATTACATGTCCAACCGAAAATTAAAATAAAAATAAAAATAAAAATAAATAAAAATGAAAATTGTTTAAAAAAAAAACAAAATGTGTTCTCCAGCAAATCAACTCTTCTTCTTCACTTTGGGATCTTCATCGTCCCACCGGCTCAACTTTCTTCTATCCACTCTTCTAATTGTTGTGGAATATGGCCGTCTAATCTCCACCATTCCTTCCTCTTTTAGCTTCCTATTGACAATCCACTTCCTGTTTTTAAATCGCACTGACATGCCCCGCAGGAATGGCGTGTCCTCTGAGTGGGTTGATTCCTCCTTGCATACCTTCTTCTCCTCATGTATCTGCAAAACATTACAATTGTTAAGACGATCAATACCTGTGGTGTTTTCCTCTTTTCCAGCTTCTCTTCTGGCCCTTTTCTATTTGAATCTCCTTACTGCTCTCCTTTTAGTTTCTTCAGAGCCATAAATCAGCACTTGGTCATGATCTCTTAACTTTATTTCTCCATCATGGATACGTATAACCATCTTAGAAGTCCTCATGAACGGTCTTCGTAAGATTAATGGAATTCTTCCCTCATTGGCCATGTCCACAACTATAAAGTCAATCAAAAATTCCAACTCCTTAATTCAAACAATTGCATCTTCCACCATTCCAACTGGCTTCTTAATAGACCCATCCGCAACTGTCAAAATAGTGTTGGTTGACTTTAATTTTAGCCCTCTGATCTTCTTGAAATCACTGAAGGGCATCAGATTAACACTTGATCCTGAATCAATCATAGCTCTCCCTATATTCACATCATTGATCACGCAAGGAAGAGCCAAAGCCCCTGAATCCTCCATTTTTTGTGGATGGTTCTTCTTTCTAGGCTTAACCAGTCGTTCCTTATCTTCTTCATCATCAAGATCAATTACCTCTCCAAGATAGTATTTGATCCTCTTACCATACTCAGGAATTTGTGGAGATGCTCCAGGAGTAATGGTTACCCTATTAAAGATTTCCCAGAATGGTTCTCTATGACTTTCCTGCTCTATTTCTTTTTCTGCTCTTTTCTCTTCACATCTCTTCTGCTTATTAAAATTATCATTATGAATCATCTCCTCATCTTCATCTTCACTGCTCCCAATCTCAATTATTTCCTCTACTGGCTTCCTTTTAGTTCTTGTTATAACAACTTTGCACTCCTCTTTAGGGTTAACATCAGTGTTAGCCTGAAACTGATTCTTCTCGGTGGTTTCGACCCTTTTAAACAGTTGTCCAATCTGTGTCTCCAGTGCTCTAAAGCTGGATTGGTCACTCGCTTGTTGAGACTCATAAACTTTCAAAAATTTATCAAATCGGTCAGTTAATTCTCTGACTGTCTTTGTCAAGCTGCTCACCTACTACCATAAGGGTGATGGTTGTTGCTGCCGGAAGCTTCCTACTTGCCCAGAAGAATTATTCTAGTTTTCCCCAATACTGGGGTGGTTCTTCCAACCTTGGCTAGAATTGCCTTGGTTAAAATTACCTTGCTTGTACTGGAATTGGGCTCCCATGTAGTTGACATCCTACTGCATTTCCTCAGTGAAAGCACATTGACCATTGATATGGTCACCACCGCATAAGTCACAAAGTTGTTGTGTC
This sequence comes from Vigna radiata var. radiata, assembly GCF_000741045.1. Lineage (NCBI taxonomy): Eukaryota > Viridiplantae > Streptophyta > Magnoliopsida > Fabales > Fabaceae > Vigna > Vigna radiata. The sequence continues at coordinate 27,678,336 of NC_028356.1, forward strand.
TGAGATATATTCCTGATTCCCCTTGGAAGTTCAGAAAGGACCTTTGTCAACTTGTCCAATTTCTGGTTAAGAAGATGATTCTGAGCAGCCGCAACATCTTCAGTAGGGAGATGCAAGAGTCCTCCTTTCTGTACGCCCCTCTCACTTTATGATACTTCATTCAAAGCCATCTCTTCAATCAAGTCGTATGCCTTATCATCAGTCTTTCTGTTAATACTACCTCCAACTGAGGCATCTAACATCATCTTGGACTGAGTACGTAGCCCTCCAAGGAAAGCAAGTAAATATGAAGTCTTATCAAACCTATGGATTGTGGTCTTCCTCAACAAGCCTTTAAATCTATCCCATGCCTATCCAAGAGTTTCTTCCATTCCTTGCTTGAATGAAGAGATTTCCAGCTTCCCTTGATTAATCTTTGTCAATGAAAAGAATTTAGTGACAAATTGCTTTGCCACCGCCTCCCAATTTCTGAAAGTACCTTTAGGGAATGAATGCAACCAATCTTTAGCGTTTCCTCCAAGAGAGAAAGGAAACAAGTTGAGTCTGACCCTGTCATCCGAAACTCCGTTCACCTTGACGGTATTGCAAATTTCACCAAAGATGGTCAAATGGTTATAGGGATTCTCATTTGACAACTCGTGAAATTGGTTACTTTGAACTAACTGGATGAGTGCAGGGCTCATCACCATGTTTGTTTCATTATCAGTTGCCAATGTTATACTGTTAAAGTTCAAAGGACTCACTGTGTTTGCTGAGTCCCCCAGTGTACGCCTTGGAGGAGGTTGGTCCGCCATCTCCTCAACGTCTTGTGTAGGAATCTCACGTAAAGGACGTTTTCTTCTCCTTCTCCTCCTTCCTGATAACCCTTCTAAGACAGGTTGTTGGTCTTTCCTGCTTCTAGTATGTATTGCTTCCTGCATACATAAGAAACAAAACCTAAAAGCACTTTTACAGAAAAATAAAATAAAACAAACTTAAACAAAATAAAACGAAAATAAATAATTACAACCAAGTCAAATTTAGTCAATCCACACTAGAAAAAGTAAACCTTGAGTCCCCGGCAACGGCGCCAAAAACTTGTTGAATCATTAGCAAGTGTACCAGATTGTTCCAAGTAATATAATTGGTAAAACCTAATATTGTTCTTCCCAAGAGACTCAGAAAGCCTTATCGTTCGTGCAAATTGAGATCGTAAGACTTGTAAAGAAAAATTAATTGTTGTGGATGCAAGAACACAAAATAAACATGCAATGTGGTTTATTCAATTAACGAGATAAAAGCTATGGATAAATGGAGTTGTTGAGGGTTTACAATTTCATCTTATTCGCTCTCTTTCATCTACTCCTCTTGTTTAATGTGCTTGATTATCTAATTGTTATGCAAACTTTCTTGGCCTACCCTTAACCCGATCCCTCGACGAAAAGAGCCTATTACTAATTACTGGCTTGCTATCCCTAGCCTCCCCTAGCAATTAATAACGCATTATAGAACAGAAGCAAAAACAATTGATCGACCTACCCCTATCCCTAGGTGGTATTGCTTAATCAAGGAATTACTCATCAGTTCATGACATTATTGTACGTCCCCGTATCAATAAAGACAAATCACATTTATCGAATGAGTTAAACGATAAAAGCTTTAAGTGCAGATGAGAACCCAACAATTGATAATCAAAGCATATGAAAATCATATAAATAAACAAGAGTTTCAATAAAAGAGAGTATCAAAAGATTACATTATTTCCCCCAACAACAAAAGGGTTTAGTTCACCATTGTCACGGTGAACCTAGATGAAAAATGGATGAAGAATGGAAATGCAAACCCTATATAAGATGAAAAAGAGCCTAAGGATCCAAGAGATCCTCTCCAGAGAGTGAAATTAGGTCTGGCCACCCTCTTCTGTCAAAAGAATGAGATTGAAATTGCAATAGGATTATTTATAGCTGAGGATCGTCACAAAAAACAGGCCCAAGCTCAACAGACAACCGCCCAACGTCACACTTATGCCTCCCGGTGGTTCGCCTATAATCGCACCACCGCCCGGCGGCAGGGGTTCACCGCCTGACGGTTTTCCTTTAATCGCAAATCCGCCCAGCGTCCACGCCTGGTACCACCTCCTTGCGTTGGACCGCCCAATGTTGCATTTTGCCGCTGGGCGGTTCCTAGACTCTTCTTTTCTTCATATTTCTTCACTTTTCTTGAGTCTAATACCTTCATCTTCAATTCCATTCTTCACTTCCACCAGAAATACTACAAAATAATGTAAAACAAGCCTAATATCGCTAAAAACAGCTTTTAACTCTCTACTAACTCATTTTATGTGTTTTTCTTGATTCTAAGCTCATTCTGAGCAATAAAGGGAGTAATTTGGTGTAAAATGACATATGAAAATAATTGTTTTTCAACCGTTATTAGTGACCTTGTTTGTCTTCATGATTATGACACTATTAATCTTGTATCTGATGAGAGCATGTGGATAATTGATAGTGTTGCTACACTGCATGTTACATCCAGGAAGGAGTTCTTCACATCTTATACACCTGGTGATTTTGGAGTATTGAAGATGGGTAATGATGGGGTGTCTAAAGTTATTGGTATTGGTGATTTTCACTTGCAAACTAACATGGGGATGCAGTTGATGCTCAGAGGAGTTAAACATGCTCCAAATGTTCGCTTTAACTTGATTTTTGTGCAGGTACTTGATGATCGTGGATAACCACTTTGGTTCTAGAAAGTGGAAGCTCACCAAAGGTAACTTGATCGTAGCTAAAGGGGAGAAAAACTCTAAGCTTTACTGGACAAAAGCTTTGGTTGCTAAAGATAGTGTGAATGTTGTGTATATGGAGTCATCTTTGTGGCACAAAAGGCTTGTGCATATCAGTGAAAAGGGACTTAACTGCTTAGCTAGAAAGGATGTTCTCTCAGGATTGAAGAATGAAGAGTTGGAGAAATGTTCTCACTGCATGGCTGGTAAACAAACCAGAGTATCCTTCAAGAAGCATCCTCCCTTCAGGAAGTCAAAGTTGCTTGAATTAGTGCATTCTTATGTTTGTGGCCCGTTGAAGGTAAAATCTTTTAGTGGTGCACTTTACTTTGTTACTTTTATTGATGATTGTTCCAGGAAGCTTTGGGTTTATACACTACAGAGAAAGGACCAAGTGTTGGACAAGTTTAAAGAATTCCATGCTTTGGTTGAGAGGCAGTCAGGGAAGAAGCTGAAGTGCATTCGTACTGACAATGGTGGTGAGTATTGTGGACCATTTGATGCTTATTGTAGACAATATGGTATTGCACATGAGAAGACTCCTCCCAAAAATCTTCAGCTGAATGGTTTAGCAGAAAGGATGAACAGGACATTGATTGAAAAAGTTAGGTGTATGCTTTCTGAAGCAAAATTGCCTAAGCATTTTTGGGGTGAGGCATTGTTTACAGCAGTGCATGCTATTAATCTAAGTCTTGCAGTTGCTTTGAACTCTGAGGCGCCAGACAAGATTTGGTTTGCCAAGAATGTTAATTATGATCATTTGCGTGTCTTTGGTTGTAAAGCATTTGTTCATGTTCCAAAGGATGAAAGATCCAAGTTGGATGTGAAGACAAGGAAATGCATCTTCATTGGTTTTGGTCAAGATGAATTTGGCTACAAGTTGTATACCTCGTTGAAAAGAAAGTTGTTAGAAGCTGTGATGTGCAATTCATGGAAGATCAAACTATTGAAGATATTGATAAGGTGGAGAAGTCTACAAATAAGGAAGATGGTAATGTTGCTGATATTGATCCAATTCGGTTGTCTATTAATGATTTGGATATTGATGTTCATGATGATGAACAACATGGTGATATTGATAATCAGTAGGTTGGAGATAGCTTGGATCTTCCTATTGATAATGTTGATGAAGAGGAACATGATGAGAGTCTTGGTGATGTACCTAAGCTACCTAAAGCTTAACCCAGACGATCTGAAAGGCCAAAACAACCTTCTAAGAGGTACTCTACCGATGAGTATGTGATGTTGACTGATGAGGAAGAACCTGAATGTTATTAGGAGGCCATTGAAAGTGAAGAAAATCAAAAGTGGTTGGATGCAATGCAGGATGAGATGAAATCTCTGCATGATAATCACACTTATGACTTGGTGAAGTTGCCTAAGTGTAAGAGAGCCTTAGAGAATAGGTGGATCTTCAGGGTGAAGCAAGAGAGCAATTCTACATCTACCAAATATAAAGCGAGATTAGTGGTGAAAGGCTTCAGACAAAGAAAGGGTGTTGACTTCAATGAGATTTTCTCACCTGTGGTGAGGATGACATCCCTCAGAACTATGCTAAGTTTAGTTGCTACTCTTGATTTAGAGGTTGAGCAGATGGATGTGAAGACAACTTTCCTTCATGGTGATTTAGAGGAAGAGATTTACATGAAGCAACCAGATGGTTTTCTTGTGTAAGGCAAGGAAGACTATGTGTGTAGGCTACGGAAAAGCCTATATGGTTTGAAGCAGGCTCTGAGGCAGTGGTATAAGAAGTTTTAGTCTGTTATGTGTGAGCAAGGCTACAAGAAGACTACTTCTGACCATTATGTTTTTGTCAGGAAATTTTCTGAGAATGATTTCATTATACTGTTGTTATATGTTGATGACATGCTTATTGTTGGGAAAGATGTTTCCAAAATTGACAGGTTGAAGAAGCAACTAGGCGAGTCATTTGCCATGAAAGACATAGGAGCTACTAAGAAGATTCTTGGTATAAGTATCACTCGTGATAGAAGAGAGAAGAAACTTTTGCTATCACAGGAACACTACATTCAGAAGGTGTTGCAAAGATTCCAAATGGAGAATGCTAAAGTTGTAAGTACTCCTCTTGCTACTCATTTTAAGTTGAGTGTTAAACAAAGTCCTTCAAATGAAACTAAGAAAATAGATATGAGAAAAGTTCCTTATGCTTTTGCGGTGGGTAGTTTGATGTATGCAATGGTATGTACAAGGCCTGATATTGCACACGCTATTGGTATAGTTAGCAGATTTCTGTCAAATCCAGGTATAGAGCACTGGAATGCTGTGAAATGGATTTTGAGGTATCTTCGTTGTACTAGTGATTTGAGGCTTTGTTTTGGAGGTGATAAGCCTACTTTGGTGGGTTACTCAGATTTAGATATGGTTGGAGACATTGATTCCAGAAAGTCCACTTCAGGCTATTTGATTCAGTTTGCAGGGAGAGCCTTGGCTTGGTAATCAAAGTTGCAAAAGTTTGTGGCGTTGTCTACTACTAAGGAAGAATTCATTGCACTTACTAAAGCTTGTAAGGAGTTATTATGGGTGAAGAAATTCTTGCAGGAGCTTGGTTTTGTGCAAGGTAAATACTTGTTGTATTGTGACAGTCAAAGTGTTATTCATCTTGGTAAGAATCCAACTTTTCATTCTAAATCCAAACATATTGATGTGAGGTATCATTGGATACGTGATGTTTTAGATGTTAAGTTTTTGGAATTGGCTAAAGTTCATACAGATGATAATGGTGCCGATATGATGACCAAGGCATTGCCGAGAGGAAAGTTTGAGGTTTGTTGTGAGATCGCCGGTTTGGCGAATATCTCCACATAGTCGTGAGAGGGAGATTTATTGGATTGGGCTCCCTTCCTATGTGGAGAATAGGCCCAAATATTGTGGTCCATTATGTCTCATTAGGTTAAAATGAGATGAGTCAGATTAGTAGAGCACAAAAGAGTCATTTGAAGAGAGACAAAAGCTAAGTGAGAGAAAAAGAAAGAGTGAAAGCCATTCCCGCATAACCCTAAACCTGCATTGGTGTTTTCGTTGTTGTGAAGTCGTTCACCGTTGGATCGAGCTTATGTTTGGACAGTGGGTTCCAGACATATGGTTCTTCATTCTGACCGTTTGGATCGTCAATCGGAGGTCTAGTTTGGGAGAAATTGGTTCCGCACCAGCAGCCCTGTTTTGGAGAATTTTCATCTTCTTTGTTCTCATTTGTAAGCAATTGTGCTTAGTTAATTTGACTTATTGAAAATACCCATTGGTATTATTATTGGACACTCTTTTGTACCATATTATTGATCATAGTGGATTTTGCTTTGGTTTGGACGATTCGTGGTTTTTACCCTTGCATTGAGGGGTTTTCTACATTAAAAATTGTTGGTGTCTCTTTGTGCTTTGGATTCTATTTTTTTTCTATTTGTTTGGTGTTCCTCGTAGATTCTCGCAAGAAGGGGGATTGAATTTCTGCTGCATTATTACTCCTTGATAAGTTGTTATTTGTTTTGGCCCTTTCCCCATCAAAAGGTTTATTATCAATTGTCAATGTCGATTGGAGTATGAATAACCAATTTCACACAAGGGAATCCATCGATTGAGGAACATTATTTTAGTTTTTGAATATTCAATATTATTAATGAGGGTATTTCTGGAGAAGTCTTAGCTATTGTTCAACTTTGCACAAGACTAGTAAGCGAGATCAATTTTTTATGAAATTGTGATATGAATTTAAAGCTATTTGTTTGAGTGAGCTTCTTCGAGAGGAACAAAAAATCACAACGCATGAAGGAATGGATCAACATATTAATTCTATTTATTCTTATTATTGTGGCCTATGTCACCCAAGGAAAGAATAAGACTACCGATATGTGTTTTGTCCAATGCTACAATTGTAAAGGATTTGGTCATCTTGCGAAGGATTGTCCATAAAAATTATGTAACTATTGCAAGCAACGGGAGCATGTCATCACAATTTGTCCCACTTGCCTTAAAAAGAAGTAATGCATTTCTTATCATGCCTTTGTTGGTGCTTTGAGTTTTGTTACATTGCCCACTCCAACGTCTATTCTTACACCTTATTCACAAACTTTTACTCCTGAAATGGTACAACAAATGATTATGTCAGTTTTGCTCTAACCTAGCTTAAGAAGGTTGCTATCAAATCGCTAACAAATTAATTAAAAATTATTTTAATTAATTTAAAATAAAAAATAATAATCAATTAAATAATAATCTATGGATAACTAACGATGAATCTACTTTAAAATACAATGGAATTAACCTATTTTATTATAATTATTTTAAAGTATTTTATTAATTTTTTATTTCACTAAATTTACATTTATATCACTCTTCAATGTTAAATCCATTATGATAAATTTTTACTTTTTCTTTAATATTTTCATAAGAATCAATTATTAAAAAATAATTTCGTATTTATTAGAATACAACTTAAAGTTAACTTAATCCTATCTATTTTATTAATTACTAACTTGACCATGCCAAAGTTATCTTAATTAAGTAGTAGTAATTTAATACCGTCAAGTACATGGTATCACTCTTCAATAAATGTTGAAACCTAATATAATTCCAATAATAGATTATAAAACTACAACTAAAAAACTTAAAAATATACATTCACACATAATCAATTAAACCAATACATTATGGATTATACTTTTCTTGCAACCTTTGAAGAACAATTAGAAAATTACATTGTCGGTTAGAGATGTTTTTAATTTTTCATAAAATCTATGTTTTAGAAAACATTTCTTTTTCTATTTTTATGTTCATTTTAAGTATCATTTCAAAGTCCCGATTAGTACTTGGTGTGATGTACAAAAACATAAAACTAAGAAATTTAACTCTAAACTTGAGTTTTCATCTACATTTTCAAAAACATCAAAACATCATCGTAAATAATAACAACGAAGATTTAAACCTTTTTTTGGTCTCTAAGTTAAGTTTTGATGTTCAGTTTAGTTTTCGTTTTTAAAAATATCAACCTTTAGTCTCTACTAATGTATCAAACTGTATATATATATATATATATATATATATATATATATATATATATGGGGTTTGTTAACACGCGTACACCTGTTTTTCAGTTGGTACGTTTTAACAATG